>NC_080070.1:25078776-25393065 GCF_949987535.1 Balaenoptera acutorostrata
GACTCTGAAGAGAGGATGACTCAAACCTGTGGCCCACCTCACCACCACCAAGTGTGTGTGTTTAGCAGCTGTAGTTAAGACAAAGGTATTGATTCATCATCATCGCCGCACCCTACAACCCTAATAACTCCACTGGCCCCTCAGATCTCTCCAGTCTTTTCTAGAACTTCCATTCAACCTGCAAAATCAGAATTTAAATATAAAATAGTAGGACCTCATCCACATGAATTCTGAACACATGGGACAGATAATTTAATCTAGCCTAATCCACAGGAAATATTTAGATTACAGGCTTTAGCGATAAAGTTTTGGCCTGAGACTATTTCCAAAGAAACCAGAATTAATCCCCAAGTGGTGATGTGTTCATACTTGGTAAATTAACACTTTGTCATGTCCGCATTTAGTTGACTATTCTGTTGATGGATCCAAATTGAAATCAAGTAGAACTGTTTAAAATTTAGTGCAGGGAAAAAAAAAAATCCCAATGTAACAGAATACTAGTGATTATTCACGGTTTTAAAAGACTCTCCTCTCTATATTAAGAACTTAAAAAATCGTTTCTTTACGGTTATTTTCCCAGTGCTTCTGCAAAATAAAATTGACGATTGGTAAATCAATTTATTTGCAGCATTCCAGAAAAATTATAATGAGGAGCTATACCTTTTCCCTTTGTGTTTCCAATGCCTTTAAACTATGTCTTTGTAAAGTTAACAGATTATCGTTATTTAATTTAGCACCAGTAAAGCTAAACTGTTCAAAAAAAGGGGATATAAGGGATGAAGAAAACATTAACGGCTTTAATTTTTTTATCCCATTTTTTTCAACAGGTTTATACAGCGTTCAATGGTAACAGATATTATCCCTCGCCATTCTACACCAAGATTATAACCTAAGAATTATGAGTGGCAGGGTAGAGGATTCAGTAGAAAGGGTTCCAGCGAGCAGGTGGACACATGACAAGGATGGGAAGCTTACTGTGTGTACCAGAGGCACCCTCGCAAAGATATGGTGGAGAAACTATAAGCAAATATGCAAATTTTGGCCTATCATAAAGGGGAATCTTATTCAGACAACCCATATGGGTTATGTATATGATATTTATCCATTTAATCATTCCAAAATTCCTTGTAGTTTGCATATGCTCATACTTTTCTAAGAAAAAAATAAACAAGCAGTTAAGAAACCTACAGCAAAGGATGACAGTAAAGCCAAAAACAGATCAAAGAAAAAGCAAAAAGGAAAGAGATGCATCCACAGTCCTTGAATCGAGGAGGAGCTGTGACCAGAGATCGGGATCTCCGTGGTTTATTTTAACTCTTGTGCAAGTCCCCGTACTACAAAAGCAGCGGGATATATGGTTAACAAAGGGTGGACAGGGAAATTGTTCCAAATGAGATTTTAAGTGAGTCATGCTCAGTAACCCAGACAATCTCATTTACTTATCTAACTGAACAATGTATTTTTTCCAAGAAGCCATTAAGAAGACATTGCATATGCCTAAAATACAGTGATCATTTTAAAATGAAATTCAAGACAAAATGATATGGGTATGAAACAGAACATCCTTTACAGCTGCAGCTTGACCAAATTTAGCCTCAAAATTTTAAATTGAAATGTGGTGAAACCTTGGGTCTTTAAGTATAATCAAAGAAGGCAAACATGAGAGAAGGAGGAAAAAAACAACTGATGTCAACAAATCACAAAAAACTGGTGTGCCCCAGGCTTCAAGAAGCGTCCTGAAAACGTCCCTACCGTTTTTTAAAGACATCTTTCCTAATGCAAGTAGATGTGAAAGTACACACCAAAATTGTTTTATTTTCTTCTGTACATGCTTAGAAAGAAGAAAGACAAGAGGAAGGTCCTGGGACTAAATAAACATGCTGCATAGCTTGGATTATTAAGGCAGCCAGATCTTCTCCAATTTCAGTACCACCTAAATTCAATGATCTGTGCCACGAGTCAGATAATAGACAAATTTAAGTATCTAATACATATTGTTCTTAAACACTATCCAGTCAGCCACCATTAAATACCATTTTGCTAGCCTGTAAAACTGATATTTCATATCCAGGGAGTGTACAATGGATAACTTGGGAATGCATTCAAGGCTTTGGACACACATTTAAGGTTTTGCAAATAAACATTAAAAATCAATTCAACAGCAAGAATGCTAACTAAATTTCATGAATATCGAACGTCTAGCAATTACAGTCACCCAGAAAGATACTGACTTGTTAAATTACTTTCAGGCCAAAAGGCTTCGATGGCTCAAATTCCCCAGTGGCCACCATGGATGGTATTTCTTAAAGAATGTCATCTCACCACTAATAAACTTATATAAAGGATTGTCTTTCTTTCCTCTTTGAAGAGCATGCATCAGAACACACAAGATGAATCAATATCATTTCTGTCTCTGTATAATCAGGAACAAACTCACAAAACTCAAGTAGTCATTAAACAATCTTGGGGAGGGCTTCACGTCTCACAGGTTTCCTCAGTGCTGTTCATCTTCCAATTAGTTTCCCCTCTGACTAACCCTTTCCTCCCTTCCACTGGTCAATTACAATGCCCTCCTTGAAGTCAGCCCCCTCGCATGACTACCAGATTTCTTCAGTTCTTTCCATTCTCACACTGCACTTCCAATATTCTACATTTCAATAAACAGAACCTTTAAAAATTTTTCCTGCTTCGTTCCCATCCTCACATTTCCAGCCTTTCTGTCAATTTCACTACATACACGAGAGACTCAAAAACACAAGTCTGTAAAACTAGGGCTTGTGGTGAAATTTTCCCCAGTTTTCAAAAAATGAAAAAAAGGGGACAGCAATGTGTTAAGTCTGAATTTGACCAAATTTATTGTAAATTATTCCAGATTGAAGGACTGTTTATTATTCTTAAAAATACATGTTACACACACACACACACACATTACGTTTTGGGAATTCGTTTTTCATTCTTTTAAGGAATAATAATGTCAGAAGAGGTGAGGCACTTTTCTCAAGTTTTAAAACTGGAAGGATGAGTTAGTGTTCCAGAGAGAGAGAGACACAAGATAAGCAGTAGGAAAGAATGGAGAGTTCAAAAAGGAGGTAAATGCTGGATAAGGAGGCAGGGAAAGTTCAGCCAGGGCCTAGTGCTGTTTGCCAGGCAGAGATGTTAACCTCTGGAATGGAGGAACGAAGACAACTTTCTGGGAAGGGGACAGACGTGTTTGGAATTTTACAAAGACCAACTAAGCAGCAGTGTGGAAAGACAGACTGAAGAGAGTGATATTTGAAACTGGGGCCCAAAAGCTTGTGCAATGGTTAAGACAAATATTGAAAACTTCAACAGCAGGGGGAGGAGGAATTTTGAGACAGTATTCTAAAGCTTAAATCAGTTAATATGTATAAAGTACCTAGGTCACTACAATATGACCCATACATAGAAACTCAAGTCAATACCTTTCTGTTCACTTTGTTTTCCTTATACCTAAGAATACCATCTGGATATGGTATAAATAGCCATATCTTTCATTAGCCATAAATACCTGAGAACCCAAGGTTTCAGTTTAACATGTTTCCTCTCCATACAACCAAAAAGGCAAAATAAAATAACTGGTGTTTGTGCCCACCTTCATGAAAACTAATTATCCAAATCCAAACTACAGTCATGTTATGACATGACTAAAGTCATAACCAAACCAGGGAAAATTTAAGAAGTCTTCAAGGCAGAGCATAAAAAGATCTGGGCACAGTAGGTGCTCAATAAATACTTCATGACTGAGGATAAATTACTCTCATGAAATAGCACATAAAGCAAAACATCAAGGAGAGGCTCGGGCGAAGTCCAAGTTCAGCTACTACAAGAGTCCCCAGGAACATACAAGTATGCTTGGCCTACTACCACTCTCTTTAGAGTTGGTAACCTTGATTATGAACATGTTAAGAGCACTCAACCTCTCTAATAAGTACAAGCATATAAAAGCTAAAAATGGAAGGAAATTCATCTCCTTATGACACCAAACAACTGTGCTTATAGCTGCTGTTAGTCTGTTAACACAAACATTCATCAGGGGAAAAGGAGAATCACAACATTCTGCTAATCACTGTCTGATGACCAGTATCTTGTCAGTCAATGGGGAGAAGAAGCCAGCTCCTTTGAGCAAAAATTGTTCATATCTAATAAGGCTTCAAAAAATCTAAGAAAGGTTGAAGTAGATAGAATAAGGATATTGAAGAGGTTAGGTAACAGCTGTCAGACTTCACTCTGTAACAGCAGGCACATCTGCTTCAACGTCTGCTGGGGCAGTAGCTCTACATATGTACTGCAAAGTGCTTCATGCGGGCCTCAGAAGGCGAGGTGATAACTGCCCTTTAAAGGAAAGAGAGCCAGAATTGATATCCCTCCCCCGTTTTCTATGAGCAGGGGCTTACCACCAGTCCCCATACCTCAGCGATATCTTTGTTGAATTAAACGAGGAAATTACTGTATAGTAATTACATGTACATTACTATACTGCCCCAATGGGTCTCTTTCCTATTTAGCAAAAGCAGAAACTCTAAAGTCAAAAAGAGGAAGACAATGCCTCCTCTGCTAGACAGTTCCAGTCCTCCGCATTTCCATAGCAAGTAAATATTATATAGCAGTTGAAAAACTCAGCGAACATGTTCACTGGCACTCCTCAGAGGTAGGGCAGACACTACTCCTCCAGCTACACAAATGGTCAGAAGCCCCACGGTGCACAACCCACAATCATACCTGGTTTGCATAGGAGCAGCGGTCCAGGTGGGGTTTTAGTTACATTTTCTAACTTCCACACAACCTTAAGGACCTAATAGGCTGACTGAATTACGACTCTCTTGTCAAATTAAAAATCAGTACTTGGTACAGTAGCCAATTAAGTTCTATTTTCAGCAAACTAACAACCCATATCTGCCCCCAAAGGATTGTAACCTATGGCAGAATGAGGTTTAAATAGAAAAATAAGCCATCTTTAAACAGCTCGGAGAGCTTAACCTCAAAGGAACTGCACAAGAGTGCAGGCCCATGTCAGGATGCAGGGTCCTAGTATTGGTTTTCAAACTCATACACATGTGTCACAAAAACCACTACTCTGATTAAGATCCTTCTAAATTAACTTCCCTTTTCACCCTGGAAAACAATCAGACCCCAACGGTAATCATTCTCAACAACCATAAAGGAGGTCAGTGTGTTTAAATTAATCTCCCTGGCCTGGGAAAGGCAATCAAGAAACAACAGGAAATCAGACAGGTAAATAAGGTATTGACTGTTACTTAGGATCCTGCCAGGCAGGGCATGAAACTATTCTCTGCCTCCTTGACAAAAGATGTGCAGCCTTGAGGAGAACCACAGATATTGTAGCTTGATCACAAAGATACCTGAAAGAAACTGGTAAGAGTTTTGTGGGAACTTGTCTTAAGCAGAAATAGGAATCTGGACTTGGCTCTGCAAATAATTCTCTAATTTCAGTATCTTGGGTTTCCCCTCTATGAAATGGTTATTGTGAATAATCCAGATAATTATCATCATGTATTTTATGAGATTACAAATCTAAACATACTTTGAATATTTTCATAATTATTGGAATGACATTTCATTATGATTTCTTTTACTTTAATTATTAGTAAGAGAAAGGAAAGCACTATCAAATATATAAGTATCTGGCTAATTTGCTCTAAGGCTAGCCAAAAGTCATTCCTGGGATAAACAGAAGGACTTATAAGTCAAATCATGAAACAAGGTTCCAACTCCGATTTCTATTCCAAATGAAAACTTCAGAAGAACAAAAGTTTTCTTCCTTTCTTAATTCCTACGGAACCACAAATGCTGCTATTCCTTCTGCCCCAGCAACTTGGTATAACTGGAATGAGTTACAATTAAAAAGGAAATTAAATATCATAGGCAGTAATAAACCAGTTTCCATTTTTCTTGATGTATAGTTCAATTATATCAATTAGCATAATGAAGGGGGAAAAAGGCAGGATCATTGCCACATGGTATAAGCAAGCTTCATCAAGAACCACCTACCTCACTTATGAGGAATGTATAGAAATATAAGTGCAGAAGCACTGTTTCTATGGCGACCTAATCGGTCTTACCATTTTCACGAATTATAAGCCATAGAATCACAGGGCCTGTGGGTTGGAAGGGAACTTAAAAGTGTACCTCTAGCCTCCTATGCACTGTCAAATCCCCTCCACAGTATTCCTACCATCTGGTTATTCAGCTCATGTGTCAAGGCCTTCGATGAAAGGAAACTAACTTCCTGGGACAGCCCACTCTCTCTCACTGAACACCTTTCTTAGAAAGTTCTTTTTTCATATTAAGCTAAAATGTTTCCCTATAACTGGTCCTAGTTTTACTCCTTAATGTCCAACTCACTGCTGTTCTGGCAAAATCTTCCGTTGGCAGGACTATCCCCTCTAGCACTTTTGGCCCCCTACCCAGTAAAAGTGTCCCCCAGTGATGTGCACCAAGGCAATGTCTGTACACATTTCCAACTTCCCACCATTAATATCCACTCTAAAAGCAAGTATTATAGAAAGGAACTTTGGAAATTTAGGCCACATCATGGGACTTTAGAAGTTTGGCCCTTTTCGCCAAGAAATGGGGAGCTTTTTAAAAAGTTGAGGATAAGGAGAGTGACAGAATCAGAGGTATGTTTCAGGAAGATTAACATAGCAGCCATATATAGAACTGGATTAGAGGGGGGACAACTGGAGAGAAGGAGGCCAGGTAGGAGGCCGTTACAGTGTTAGAGGAAAGATGTAACTAGGACCAGAACTACTCACAAGGTGCTCTGGTCAACAGCACACTGTCCAAACCAATTTTAAATGACTCCAATCACCATGAAGCCCTAGCCTTCATGATGTACGCTAGCATAATGAGTCACTACCATTCAAGTCAGAGAACAGACTTCTTCATGTGCTGCAACAATCCCCCCCATGGTGTGAAGCTGAGCTAAGGGATTTTTGCATAGAATATTTAATATGCAAGTATGCAGGTGGGTACCCTGCCTTATTACATAGAGGCTAATTAGGAAGCACATTATTTGTAATGCATTAGCATAACAAATCAACTTAAAATGACACTTGAGAATAGGCCATTCAAAGTGAAAGCCAAGATTATAAATCTAGGTCTTTCAACAGGAAAAAAACCCACCTGACGTAAGGGAAGCAGGCAGCTCTTAGCTAGATGGATGTGCAAAATGAAGTCAGAGGCACCTTATTTGGGGATCCAAAGTGAGCCAGAGCTACTAAATAAGCTTGACTGACAAGAACAATTACTAACTACATAATATTTGAATACATAATACGTAAGGCACGATATGAGTCCTATTTAATATTCACAAAGACTAAGATTTCAACAGTATCATCATTTTACACATGAGGAAACCAGAGCTCAAAGGTCCTGAATAACTCACCCAAGGTCAGTCATTACCAAGTCACAGACTTGAAAAAGACTTGAAACCCAGGTCACTCTGACTGCAAACTGTCCTCTTGCTACAGCATTCAATTCAGAAATTACCTTAACAATATAACAAGGACAAGGCAAACGATTTGAAGACACACGTAAAAGGGACCAGCAAGAGGGTGGACAAACATGACCAGCTTGGGTCAAGAAACCCTACACAGAGCGTAAGGGGCAGAGTACAACATCTAGGGCAAACTTCTGAGAAAGGCCGACAGAGCTACGAGGCTGAGCAAGAAAGGCTACAAGCAAAGGAAGGTATCAATACCTTTTTTCAGCAAGGTCTTTGGGGTACAGACAGTGGACAACAAAAACAGTGTCTTTCTTCTCTCGTGAAACATAGGAAGGCTCATCATGTGTTCTGCAATAATCAAAAATGTCGGGACTTCCCTGGTGGCGCAGTGGTTGAGAGTCCGCCTGCCAATGCAGGGGACGCGGGTTCGAGCCCTGGTCTGGGAGGATCCCACATGCCGCGGAGCGGCTGAGCCCGTGTGCCACAGCTGCTGAAGCCTGCGCGTCTGGAGCCTGTGCTCCACAGGAGAGGCCACTGCAGTGAGGGGCCAGCGCACCACAGCAAAGAGTGGCCCCCGCTCAGTGCAACTGGAGAGGGCCCGCGCACAGCGACGAAAACCCAATGCAGCCAATCAATAAATAAATAAAATTAAAAAAAAAATGTCTATGGTATGGCAGAAAAATTTCACAAGTCAACCAATTTTCTTCTGTAAGCTGACAAATATATTGGGCTTTCCCTTTCACCACCTTGAAATTCATTCTTCTCTGGAGTATACCGTGGTTATGCCTTTTTGAAGTCAAGAAACGTAATACCCAATACCATCCAGTACGGCAGCTATGCTTTCCTTACTGCCCATTCCTGTCACTGTCCCCAAGCATGGACACCCAAACTTGCTCTTCCAAGTATCCTAGTCAGCAGGTAGAGAACAGACACCCAAGTCTGTGTTACAGGCTAAAAGAATATCAATTCCAGGGCTTCCCTGGTGGCGCAGTGGTTGGGAATCCGCCTGCCAATGCAGGGGACACGGGTTCGATCCCTGGTCCGGGAAGATCCCACATGCCACGGAGCAACTAAGCCCGTGCACCACAACTACTGACCCTACACTCTAGAGCCCGTGAGCCACAACTACTGAAGCCCATGTGCTACAAGTACTGAAGCCCACATGCCTAGAGCCCGTGCTCCGCAACAAGAGGGGCCACCGCGGTGAGAAGCCCACACACCACAACAAAAAGTAGCCCCCACTCACCGCAACTGGAGAAAGCCCGCGTGCAGCAACAAAGACCCAACGTAGCCAAAAATAAATGAATTAAAAAAAAAAAAAAGGGAATATCAATTCCAAAGTGGTTTCCTCTGCCAAAACCTCCCCTAGGTCAATCAAACTTTATCAGCTCTTCCTTAGAGCTCTTCAGCATTTATCTCTACTAACTCCACAATGGTATTTTGCATATAATGTTAAAGTATCATTCTAACAATTTGGTTTTTCCTGAAGTTCAATCCCCCTTCTGCCACATGAAGGCCGTACTTCCTCTTTATAGGGAAGTGTTTCCACTTGTTATTGGCAGGTGTTAAGAGAGGGTGGCGAGGAGGTGTAGTGAGGGCCTTGATTCTAAAACAAAGCTGCAATGACTGGGACTTTCCTCTTAACAAGCTGGGTCACTGGATATAACATCTTAAGGGTTACAAAATTCACTATTTGTGAACAAGGATAAAAAAGGGGCCTACCAGCTAAAAATCAGGAGGTGAGCATGCGGAAGACTACAGAAGAAATGTATCCAAATTCAAGGTTGACAAAAGAATGAGAACGTGCTTTGCCTGAACCCACAAATCCCAAAGGATAAAGGGCAGGCACATTCTTAAAACTCATCTGCCCCTGAGCAGACATTGCTGTTCTGAGCTAGAGTAAAACGGAGCCGTGTTTGAATAAGCACTAGTGCGGAAGTGACTGCCACCCCAGCATCCTTCTTCCTGTGGTCTGGCCATAAATGTCTTGAACCCTTGATCTTAAGAAATACCCACTGCTTCAGACTACCCACTGCACTTACGTGTCTAAATGGCACAGTGACACAGTCTCTCCCCTTAATTTCCCCACGACACCCATCTATACAAGTAATACTACTTTCACACATTTTACTTAACCCTTATAATTATAGGCCTTTGCTACACTATGCCCAAGAAGGTGAAGAGTAGGAGGATAATGATGTGCTGGGTCATAGCAATATTTTATAAGAAGATTCCTATTTTGCCCAGGAAACCGCATACTGCATAGTCTGACCTCCAGGACACAAAACTGCAAACACACTCCACATCTTCTGCTTAAACATCACTGCCCCACATATTTCCCATCTTTTTAAAAACCACCTCCACCACCACTGAATCTTACATTAAACAAGAAATGTAAGTTGTTCGTTTCCACAGATTATCAAAGTTGGCACATAAAAATCATGAGGAAAACTGGCAGGTTCGTTTATTTGGGCAAAAGTTACCCCTTGCTTTTGAAGATCAACCCAAATAAGTGAATTATTCAGATTCCATTAACTTTTGCCCTAAAACAACAGGACAGGGGCCAATGAGATGACGATTTTACGACAGTTTGACCAAAAGATAAAATGGTCAATATAAATTCATGGGCTGATTAGAAAGCGGAGTTAGAAATACCTGTTCACTATATAGACCAGTAAATTTCTATTAAGATGATACAGAATGGGACTTCCCTGGTGGCGCAGTGGTTGAGAATCCGCCTGCCAATACAGGGGACACGGGTTCAATCCCTGGGCCAGGAAGATCCCACATGCTGCGGAGCAACTAAGCCCGAGAGCCACAACTACTGAGCCCGTGTGCTTCAACTACTGAAGCCCACGCGCCTAGAGCCCGTGCTCCACAACAAGAGAAGGCACCGCAATGAGAAGCCCGCGCACCACAATGAAGAGTAGTCCCCGCTCGCCACAACTAGAGAAAGCCCACGCACAGCAACGAAGACCCAACACAGCCAAAAATAAAAAAAACAAAGAGTTGAGTCCTTTAAAAAATAAAAAAGATACAGATTATAATCCTAACAACATTCAGTTTCCTACAAAAAAATATTTCTAGTTTCAAAGGAAAAGTGAACCAGTATGGGAACACTTGTATTGCATCACTCAAGGTTTACACAGGGTATCAGTGGCATCTTGTTCATACTTGAAGGTCAGTACACTAAGTAGAGTTCTTCCTGCCTACTGTCCTGTGCTCTGTGATTTTTTTTTAAACTGTTTTTCACCTTGAACAAATGTACAGTTTTCTAGCTGTTGATCCTTCTTTAATTTTTGTAATTCTACACTGCAGTCGAGACTCAAACCGGGATATAACATGAGAATACATTTATTTTTACTCTTCAAACTTTAGTAGCTGCCATTCCTTAGCAGCATTATCCTGGGAAAATTTAATCAAACTATCTGTGCCTCAGTTTCTTCATCTATAACCGGGGAGCATAAATCCCTTCAGTCACATACTGTTACAAGGATTAAATCTACAGCACCTGTCAAGGACTGAGAAGCAGCATTTAGCACACTGGGAGCCATCAACAAATATTTGTTACTGCTATTCAAACCTAAGCCACTAGAGAGTTCCAAAGTAGCAGCAGCTAGCAACTTGAGGAAACGTGCACACACCTTCTAACAATGGAACCAACGCTCAGGGCCATTCCAGCCAGAGCTTTCACACCTCATGGAGGGCCCACCAATGTCCATGTTAAAGCCCATTTTCACTTCAGGTATGATTAATCTTCTGCACTAAAAAACAACACGAGTGTTTTCTCACCAAGAAGTTCTTGAAGTTCGGTAAGCTTCCAGAACATCTGTATGACTGTTTCAAAGCAGCAGCTTGCAGAACAAAAAACCAGGGTTTCAACAGTTTTAAAAGTATGGCTTGAGTCGAGGGACAGAAGCCTACGGGACAAGGCAGAGCCGGGCAGCGTGGGGAGTGCTGAGGGCAGGCAGAAGCACGGGACTGCCAGCATGTTCTCCGGAAACCACCGGAGCTGGGTCACCGCGGCCAGGGGCTCCGCCCTGGAGATGCAGTTCAAACACAGCTGCTGCTGGCTCAGCCTCTTCTGCGACCCACCGGAGGACACACTCGCAAAGAACGCTACACCATGAGACCCGGACGAGGGAAGGGGCCCGCCAGCTGCCGGTGGCCTGCTCCCAGCCAGAGTGTGCTGGTGGGCAACAGCTGCACCGCCGGCTACACGGGCAAGAGGCAGCGGCGCGAGGCGGCGCAGGTGCTGAGGAAGACAGGCCAGCGGCCTCCTGGCAGCGGGCCACCTGCTGAGCGCTCCCCCTGCCGCCAGGTCTGCACTTCTGACCTCCGGATCCCACTCATGTGGAAGGACACAGAAGATTTCAAGAACGAAGGCGACCTGCACCATCGGGCTGTGCTCTTGCTGCTGCAGACAGGGGAATGCGCTCAGGACACGGAGACGATCCTGGTGGACAGGACCCTCACGGCCGTCTCCTTTCACAACAACGTGCTCTTTGCCGAGGCAGGGCCAGACTCTGAACTGTGGCTGGAGCTATACGGGGCCTGCGTGGAAGAGGAGGGAGCCCTGGCTGGAGCCCCCAAGAGGCTTGCCACCAAGCTCAGCAGCTGCCTGGGCTGCTCCTCGGGGAGGCGCGTGCAGGCGTCGCTGGAGACAGCTAGGGGCTCGGGAAAGCAGTCCCATCTTGCTCCCCACCCAGCTGCTGGTGGTCCTCGTTACCACCGCTTGGCTCATACCACTCTCACCCTGGCAGCGGTGCAAGATGGGTTCCACACACACATGACCTCACCCTCACCAGTCATGAGGACCCCGCCTGGCTGCCCCTCGATGGCAGCGTGCGTCGCTGTCTGGTGGCTCAGCCTTTCTGCGTGACTCAGCCTACTGCAGGTGGTACCCTCAGAGCGCAGCAAGCTGGGGAGCTGCAGGACTGGGTGCGAGTGCATGCAGTCTTGAAAGGCACAAACCGCTTCTGTTACCATCAACCTGAAGACACAGACACTGGGGAGGAGCCGCTGTTTACTGCTGTGATCAACAAGGAGACTCAAGTCCAGGCAGGGGAGCTGGACCAAGCAGTGGGCCGGCCCTTCACCCTGGGCATCAGTAACCAGTATGGGGAGGATGAGGGACACACACGCTTCAGGCAGAGAGCTGGGGAGCCCTGCAGAGCTGGACGGAAGCTCTGTGGCAGCTTTTCTTTGACATGAGCCAGTGGAAGCAGTGCCGTGATGAAATAATGAAAATTGAAACCCTGCTCCTCGGAAACCACTCCAAGTACTGGCCAAGCAGGGTTCCTGGTACCATGAGACGGTGACAGGTGATGCTCAGGGCTGAGTAGGCCTGGGGCCTAAGCTCTGACTAGCCCCCTCCCCTCAATCCCTTCCTGGTACCACAGCTATTGAGCCGCTGGATGACATCACAGCAGTGACAGACCACCTGGCCCAGCGGGAGGGCACAAGGCTGGAGACGCCCCCAGCCTGCCCTGCTTGGCCCCTGCTCGCCTGCTTCAGTGGCCCCAACCCCAGCCCAGCCCCATTCCCTGTCCTGGAGGAGATGCCAAATGGTCTCCCTGGATGCTGTCCCCCCAGACCACTCCCCTGGGGCTTCTCGCTCGGTTGCCCCTCCCCCCCCCCCGAAGCGGTCCCCACAGTCTAGAGGTCTCTGCAGCAAAGGTCCACCCCACACTTGGCTCCAGTCACCAGTGTGAGACGGTGTGCTGGCAACAGGATCTGGCCAGAAGAGGAAGTGATCGGTGTGCAGCTGGGCTCTGGATTCGGCGCTGTTTGTAGCAGGTTGACCAGCTTGGCCTCCCCTTTGCTGGACTGCGGATAGGCTGGGGAGGGGGAGCAGAAGCCCCTTTTAAGCTGTGGTTGCCATGGTGCTGAGGGATTCATTCCCAGGGCTGGCTGGGACCCCCTAAACCCTTCCTCGGAGAAAACTGGAACCAACACTGCACTACCTCCCTGCACTAACCAGCTTTAAGGATGGCACTGAAGAGCCCTGGGAGGGAACGCACCTCCCTTGTGACTCCCACATTGACCATTAAAGTTATTTAACATCAAAAAAAAAAAAAAGTATGGTTTGAGTTGGGCTGGAATGAGTTGGCACACCAATCACTCCTCTGTCAGAAGAGTTGGTTTCTAAAAAGCACTTTGGTTAGTTCACCAAGGTATTGGTGCCAATAAACTTCCCATTGTATCTCATAACTAAGCATTAAACAAATAAATGGGGCATAGGATGGAGAAAGATTTATGATTTAAGCCCACCTGAGGAAAGACAATTTACGAAATAAAATGATCAATGTTCTAGAATTAAAAAGTAGTTTTTACAAAATAAAATGTATTGAAAAATATCTAAATATAGAAAAATAAACAAATAGTAAAAAAAAAAAAACCCATCTGAAAGTCATGCAAGAAGATACACATATAGAGCCAATAAAATAATTCTACTTTAAAAGTAATCAAAGAAGATGAATGGTTTACATGAAGGGAAATCAAATGTAAATTACATGAAAAACACATTCTTACTAGTAATCTTTTATGTAGATGAAAACAATTCTAAAGTCCAGTTAATCTAGGAAAACGAAAATAGTGACGAAACAAAAACTCGATTATACGTAGGAAAGTTTAAATATTTATGGGGTACAGTCTGAAAATTCGCTTATATACCTTTAACCTATTAACTCACTTTGTGGATATAGTTCTAAAATAAATAATCCTAAATAGGAAAAAAAGTACATGTTTAATGCTATTAAGAAAAAAAGAAATCTAGAACATGGACATAACTAGAAAATAGTGTATTTGCTTAATGGAATATATGTGTGTTTAAAATTAAAAGTGCCATAATTCAAGAAAAATGTGCAACTTTCATTTCCAACAAAGATGAAACAAGGACCAAATCCACCCTCCTGCATAAAATCAAAAAAAACAAACATTTTGAAACATGGTTTTCAGTAAGATAGGTAACAGGCAACAGAGAACAGTGATCCCTAAGAGACAGGACACAAATGAGCCCTACAACTGCTTACTGCCTAGAGTTGCCAGCAGGAATGGACAAGGGTTTGAGGGAGACCAAGCCTGCTTGAGCTCTTGGCACAAAGGACCAGGGTGGAGAGAGCAGCATAGAAAGATGACTTCTGAGATGCGCACAGGGCCTCTCTTGAGCACAGTACTGATCAGCCCAGGAGTGTGCTTCCACCTGAGGCCAGGGGAAGAACCATGGCAAAGCATTAGAAGCAACAGTGCCTACCATCACCATAATGACCCAACCCATTATACTCCAGGGTATTTATCCAGGAGACAAGAAAATATATATCCATACAAAGACTTGTACACAAATGTTCATCAAAGCTTTATATATAAAGAGCCAAAAATTGGAGGCAACTGGAAACAGCCCAAATGACCACCAGAGGTAAATGGATGGCTAAACCATGGTATATCCATACACTGGAATACTACTCAGCAAAGAAAGGATGAACTACTGATACAGACCACAACACAGATGAATCGCATATAATTAGACTGAGTGAAGGAAGCCAGATTAACAAGAGTAGATACTGTATGATTCCATTTATATAAGCTCTAGAAAATGAAACTAATCTGTAATGAGAGAAAGTAGATCAATGGTTTGGGGGTACATGGGAAGGGACAGAATGGGGCACAAGGAAACTCTGGGTGGTAATGAGTATGTTCACTATCTTGACTGTAGTGATGGTTTCATGGATATATATATATTTCTCAAAGCTTTCCAAATTGCACACTTTAAAAATGTGCAGTTTTCCTGCATATCCATTATGTCCCAATAAAGCTGTTTGTAAAAATAGACAAAATGCTGGGATTTCCCTGGTGGCGCAGTGGTTAAGAACCCGCCTGCCGACGCAAGGGACACAGGTTCGAGCCCTGGTCCGGGAAGATCCCACATGCCCAGGAGCAACTAAGCCCGTGCACCACAACTACTGAGCCTGTGCTCTAGAGCTCGCGAGCCACAACTACTGAGCCCACATGCTGCAACTACTGAAGCCCACGTGCCCTAGAGCCCGTGCTCCTCAACAAGAGGAGCCACCGCAATGAGAAGACCGTGCACCACAAGGAAGGGTAGCCCCGCTCACTGCAACTAGAGAAAGCCCACACACAGCAATGAAGACCCAACACAGCCAAAAATAAAATTAATTAATTTTAAAAAATAGACAAAACGTGGTTTCATGAACAGTTATAAATATCAGAATATAAACTAACACGTATACATTGGCCACCATCATATGATTAGAGAGATCTACATAAATGAAGTTTGTTAAGGTCTTTGGAGTTTTTACTTTTGTAAAAATTTACACCCACTGAGTTTATTCTAATTTAAACGGCCATTCTTATTTTCTAGAAACAAGAGCTAGGAGACAGTTTGCCCATGATCATATGAAAAGGTCATACGAAACAGACCACACAACTCATAAGATGCCAATCTCTGTTCTACATTACATTCTACACACTTACAGAATAACAAGATTATTGGGAAAGAGACAGATAGCTCCTTCAGAAGAGTTGTAAACCAGGGAAACTAGAGCAATTTCACTAGGGTACCCAGGGTGTTCCCAGGGGTGAAACATGAAGGGAAACCCTGTACACAGGTGGGATGACAATGTGTGGAAATTAGCCCAGTCTCAGCATTCAAAGCAACCTTTCAAAAATCCAAGTTAACATGCCTTGACATACATGATGTTCACTTAAAAGCCGATTGTGTGGTTTTTGTTCAAAAAAAGGGAAAGCCATTTTTCATCACAAGACATAAAATGTTTACAGAAAAAGAGGGGGAGCCGCAGGTATGCATTTCCTAGGGCTACCATAAAAAATTACCAGACACTGACTGATGGCTTCGAACAACACGAACTTACTCTCTCCCAGTTAAGAGCCCAAAGTACAAAACTCAGAGTGTTGGCAGGGCCATGCTCTCTCTGAAGGCTCTAAGGCAGCCTCTTTCCAGCTTCTGGTGGTGGCCAGCAATCCCTGGCAATGCTCAGCTTACAGCTGCATCACTCCAATCTCTGTCTCTGTCACAGGGCCTTCTTGCATCTGTGTGCACCTGATCCTCTCATGAGGACACCAGGCATTGGATTTAGGGCCCAGCCTCATCAGGTATGACCTCCTCCTAACTGATTACCTGGAAGTAAGGTCTTCACAGATCTAATGTCATAGTCATAGGTTCTTAGTGTTACAACTTTAACATATCTTTTGGGGGGTTTCACAACTCAACCCACAATAAGGGGACAAATATCTAACATAGTAAAATTCTCTTCAAGGAGACAATAACAAAGCAGAGTGAGATTTCAGTTAATGTATCAAGTAATATTTTCACTTCTAAATAAACAGCTGTGGCCATTTCACATTGAACCAAAACACCTCAAAATGGCTAACGAAATGCAAAAATTGGTTTCCTTTTCTTTTTTTTCCAATTTGAAAATTATATTTGCAACAAACATCCCTGACCCATAACTCCCTCTCATTAATAATATTTTCATTAACAAATACACTGCTTGAATTTGGGGGGCTGAGACTTTTTTTTTTTTTAACAACCAGAAAGGAAATAAATGAAACTTTTTTTTTTAAGTCAGATGTTAATTTGTTTGTAAGGGGTCTTGTCCTTTCAAGCCATCATCATCATATAGGCGTTTTATGATCTTTAATATAATGTGTGTGTACTGGTACACTTAATTTACACTTATGCACAACACTATTGTTACAGTGTACACATACATTCTTATAGAGCTAAGAGTAAATGATTTAACCGCAGCTCAAACATTCTTTTCTGCTAGGTGTCTAATGTGTACCAACCATATAAGCTTAGCATAATTCAGAACATAATAAAAATTTGATTCCTATCCTCTAATTTATAAATGAAAAAAGTTTCATTGTTAAATAGTAAAATGTATGTATTAACTGAAACTGATTAAACTCATCATATCACTAAGGAAGAAACTGAAGACTAAGATACAAGTCACCTGATATTCAAATGACCTCTCAGAGATGGACAGATGACAGAGGGTTCATTCTGCTTTCAAAGCATGTCTCCGGTTCATACGCTTTGCTTGCCAGACAGTGCCTAGAGATGTCTGTTTAGTATATTACTTGGTAATTAAAAAGAGGAAAACTACATGTTTCATAATCTGCTTATTTTTAGGCAGCATGTAAACAGCAGTATCAAAACAGCCCCCATACATACCTTTTTAACATTTGCCAGCATTGTGGCAGCACAGAATAGGAACTGGGGGGATAATTTTTTGATGACTTCTAATGATAAGCAAAATATGGTTAATGTTTTAGGAGTGGATCTAGATCTGGTATAAGCAGACACCAGATCTGTTACAGTCCATTTTTTCCTATCGTAAGAACTACCATCAATAATGGAAAATACCGGGGCTTCCCTGGTGGCACAGTGGTTGAGAATCTGCCTGCCAATGGAAAGGACACGGGTTCGAGCCCTGGTCTGGGAAGATCCCACATGCCGCGGAGCAACTGGGCCCGTGAGCCACAATTACTGAGCCTGCGCGTCTGGAGCCTGTGCTCCGCAACAAGAGAGGCCGCGATAGTGAGAGGCCCGCTCACCGCGATGAAGAGTGGCCCCCGCTTGCCGCAACTAGAGAAAGCCCTCGCACAGAAACGAAGACCCAACACAGCCAAAAATAAATAAATAAATAAATATTTTTTAAAAATAAAATAAAATAATGGAAAATACCTAAAAACATTATACCATGTTTTAAAGACATACATAGAGAGGCCTCTCTAGAACTGAGGTCAAAGGCCACTACCTACAGTAAAGATTTTGCAAGCACAGGAAAATATTCTTACAGAATGGGTGAGGAAATACCAAACCTCTGTACACATGTTAAAGTATCATGCATCTGAGATACTTAAATCTAATTCTGACTAGTGAGAAAAGTCCCCTCAAGGTCTAAGTCTCTAAGATTCAAGGACACAGCTACCTCTCTCTTACTTTCTCTTGGTGAAGGTAAACAGCATTAAATCTAAATGAGTTTTCACTGAAATATATGCTCCGCTCCACTCCTCTCCTCTCACGTCCCTCCTGCATTGATTATATTTGTGAAGACTATGCTTCCAGTGCATTTAAATTAGACACCATCTTTCCCATCACCTACAATTCTCAAATGTCACATAAACTCTGAAGTGTTACATAAATTGTCCAGTGGGTAGGAAACCACCAATGATGAACAATGAATAACACATCTTTTGAAGCAAATGGCCGGGTCAGAACCACAAGAACTCAGGTGTTCTAAATATACTAAGCAATTTACCAAGTCAATAGAAATAGAGGACAGTGGGGATTAGAACCAAATGGTGCACAGTACAGCTATCATATTTAATTCAATCTAAGATGCCACTTATTTTAAGATGCATTATTTTATACTCCATTAAAAATAAAGCCGTCAGTTATGACTAGAAGTTTTGTCCTGAAACCAGATGTTAAAATTTGCCGATGGGAGAGATACATCTTTTAAGAATTAAGGAAATGTGGTATGTTTCCAATAAGGGCAAGTATTGGCAAATACTACCTCATAGCTATTCCTACCCCGAACGTTCACTATGTATCATTCATATCAATTATAATCACTCAACCAGCAAGTGGACCTCAAATAGTTAAGGCTGTATTGTGCCAACCATATAGAAAAGAACATAGAAGGTGCCCAACTAGCTTACAGCTTGGCCAAACATCTCCTATCCAAATCATTTACACCAATCTAGGGAAAATAAACTTATATTTGGTCCTTTGGGAAACCAGTAGCACGTGGATGCCAAGTATTACCCTTGTGGCCCCCAAGCTGATCATTTTCTTTGCATTAACTCAGGGTGAATAATGATCAAAAGGCAACTGGCAGAGACACAGCCTCCAGCTCTGTTTGATGCATGATGCTGTGACGACATTATTAGCAAGAACCATTTCTCTTGCACCAAAATACTGAGTCCAGATGTCAACCTGGTGCCTGGAAAAGATGCTGCACAGTGACAGCCGTTTGATGCTTCCATGCTGAACAGCTGCATTCTGACCAGACACATCCTTTAACCAATGAGATATCAGTGCATTCATAAAGAAAACATTACCAAAAGGAATTCTGGCCTCCAAAATTAAATTAGCACACACTTCTTTTTTAATCTGCTTAAGTCATAATAAATAAGGGGCAGTTTTGCAGAAAGATGATAAAGGGACTACTGCATTTTATGTAATTAAGCAATAAGCATATAGAAGCAATTAAGTGTAGAGCATGAAATAGCAATAAGCATTCAGCACAACACAAATTACTCAACACATTCATTTCACCACACTTTCTTTTTAATGGAAAGAACTGGTGACCTAGATAAAGCACTGAATTGAAAAATCAAAAGAATTTAAACAGCAAGATGTAGTGGTTAACGTACAGCCCTTGAGCCAGGCCTGGAGCCTATTCCCAAGGGTTCCACTTGCCAGCTGTTTGACCTTGCACAAGCAACCTGACCTCTCTTTCCAAGTGCAGTTTCCTCACGTGCAAAATAAAGGTAATAAAACCCTCACCTCATAGGACTTCGGCTTTGTGCGGAATGAATTAGATAACGCAGGAAAACGCTTAGCCAGTGCCTGGCACAGGGAAAAAGGTACAAAATCGTATGTGCTCTTTATCATTAGTACCAGTTATAACACTATCAAGCCATGTATTTCCCAACCCTCAAGCATCTTTCTTGCTCTGAATTTCATTAGTTCTTTGCTTCTGTGCCTCTAACATTTTTATTCTACCTTGCATTGTCTTCATTTGTATCATCTTGACTCAACCCACCCCATCAACATCTTTTAACATTCCTCCCCCTCCGTAACTAATATGACATCAAAAAATATTTAAGTTCTATAGCGCTGATAAAGAAATATCTGGGCAATGAATGAATGAAGCGTAAGTGAAATAATCCTGTGGGCTTGAGACCTCGTACCCACTGCCTGGCGTCCTGTACTCTGACGAAGGTGAGCGGCACAGAGCTGGGAGGCGAGGAGGGCCAGCAGCAGCCAGAGGTCCGAAAGCATTTCCATTACCCTCCATTCAGAAGGATACCTCTACGTAAATGCTTCAACTCAAAGGAGACACTAATGTGCTTCGGTGGAATTCCGCCAGTCTGACCCATAAATATCCTTATCAGGGAGAGTCGAAAACTATTCAATTCATTACAGGCTGAGAGTTTAAAAAGCAAGAGAGGATTAAGCAATGCACACACCAGTAGTGAGCTACAAAAGGGCACTGTTCCAGTTAATACAGCTGCCTCTGCAGTGGAAGAGGAATAGAGAAGATGCAAGATACATTCATATGGAATTCCATATTAAAATATATATACACATATATACAAAGAAAGATTAAAAAAAGAATCTGCCAACATAATGTAAGTAAAAAAGGAAAGACATTTCAAAGAACCCTCTCGGTAACAAGATGCATGGAATGAACAGACCTGGACAAGGAATATAAGCTGGTTAGAATATACCTAACAAAACGGATACCAGGGAGGAACTGCCCCCCAAAATACGTAACCAGAATTAACTGGGTATGTTGCTAGAGAGAAATCAAAACAGCCTTCAGAAGTCAGCCATCACTCAGTACCCTAGGGTAGAAAGTCACCCTGTAATGGCACAAAGGATCCAACAGAGCTGGGCGAACATGTTCACAGCCCACCTTGGACAAATGAGAGCAGACCTGCCTGACCAGTGCGGACAGCCCACCATCCTGAAAAAGCAGAGCTCAACACTGCCACTTCTGAAAAAACACTCTAATGCTTCTGGGCCTCTGGAAACCAACCCAAGCCCTCGCTCTTGACCACTGTTAGTTGTGGGTCTGCAACTGACACGTTTTCACCAGCAGTACCAAGACCTTGTCTATCCCCTTTTCAGTCTCCTTCTGGGATTTACTTCTCCAGGGGCAGTTCCTTATCAACTTCAGATGTGCAATGAAGACAAAGAATTTGCCTCCAATACATATTTAACATACTGGAATACAACCGTTAAGTCTCTCAGAAAGAAAGACAGGGGTTGGGTTGGGTGGAGGTATAGATATAACTTTAAATATTGCTAGCTTTCTATCCCTGTTCCCTCCCAATTCCACTCAGAGAAAAGACTTGATTTTAACCTGGTCCTGACCATCCTGAAGCACTACTTTCTGTTTGTGCAAAATGACAATAAAGAGATTTTTAAGGATAATTTTCACTATACACTATTTTTCTCTCATACTATGACCTTAGACTCTAGCTCCCAGCAAGAGACAACAATTTGCCTCTTGACAAATTGAAATTTTTTTAAACTCCCCTATATTTTATTATACTGGCTCAGAGAATATGAACACCATCTACACAAGTTTGAAACCAGAGGAAAACTATTCTTCCAACAAAACGAATGTTCACACAAAGACAAGACACCACCTGCAAATCTTTTAGTTCTATCCTTTTGTTTAAAGTTATTCCTCAAATATCAAGATCATAAAAAAACCTTTGTTCTGTAATAATCCCCAATGATTCCACTCATATGGCTAACTAAAAAAGCCACCATATAAAATGAGATTATGGATTGCAGATCAAGATGATCTCAGTTGAAATCTTGGTGCCTCCTTTAAAAAAAAAAAAAAAAAAAAAGAACCTAGGTAACAAAGAAAATTGGGGGACCATTCTGAGTCACTGAGCATACCCAAGACAGTTATTTGCCCCTCTAATGCCTTTGTAATCCTCTCGTACTAGAGGGGTTATATGCTCTGCCTCAAGTTTGTTATGAAGGGAAACTGATACAAAACCAACACTTAGGTCCTGAGAGAATGAACAAGGTAGAAAAATAGACAGTGAAAGGACTTATTAAAATCAGAGAACCCAAACACTGGCCAACTGAGGAAAGCTGGAGGGTGTCAGGCTGTTAATAAGGCGCTGAGAGAGAAACAAGGCAGCCCATCTCGGACAACTATTCTAGCTCAATACACGTCCCAGATTACACTATAGCATATTCACTTTTTCAATCCAGTTTTACCAAAAAATCCTCTTCCATATTGTTCCTTGAAGCTCTGCAAGGAAGAACGGGTCTGAAGAGACTGAATGCTCTAGAAAGGAGGCTTTAGATAAAGCCTAGTCTACAAACAATTGTGGCTGTGTTTATTGTCCTTTCCCTTCTCACACCAAAACCAACACTTGCAGGCCTATAAATTCCAAGTTTTGAAGGCAATTCCAAACATAACACTGAAAAACCATAAACTCCTGTTGATTCCTTAGAATTAGAGAGAAGAGGAAATGGTTGGCATTAAGAACCCTATATGATGCCATCATCATCCAGAATTTGTGTCTTCTTGGTCTCCAGCATTATTCATGGAAGATAGCTAACAGATTTGTTAGAATCATTATTAGAACCTAAGAGTTATTAGAACCTCATTAGCAGAGTCCAATTACAGAGAGAAAACCATGCTCTTTTAGCTGAATATTCATACCAATGGAAAAAAAGAGAGCCTTCTTAATCACTTTCATTATCAAAACAAACTCCCTGATGGAGCCTTTTAACTGGAAGTCTACCATTTTAAAGACATTTGCATTTTATCAAACTATATTGACAGGGCCAATAGAAACAGCTTCTAGCTCCTAGCTTCACATCTCCCAAATATGTGATGACATCTGTAGCGATCCACTGAAAAATAAAACAGGAAGACCAGGATAGGAAGCTAGGCCCCTAGCACACAAGCATCTGGTTGGAAATCTCACTGAGCTGGCCACCAGTCTTTCTCCAATCATCTTTGTTATGTTAAAAAGAGGGAAAGGATAAAGAAGAGAAAGGAAGGGACCAGCATCACACCTAGTTTCACAATAAAATGTCCCAAAGATAAAGGGATGTCATTTACTAACAAATGAACAAAAAATCAGAAGCAGTACTGATGTGTATGAGGAGATGAATAGGTTTGCATGCTAGACGTGTTCTACCCAAGATAAATGTGTCTCTCCCTTTCTCTCTTACACACACACACTCTAAACGTGTAGGGTGCCACAGTGTTATTGCCATGAGCTATATTTTGCTATTTATAGAGGTTATAAAAGTACATAGCACTTTACAAACCACAGAACAGAGGCACTAGAGCTTGGAGGAACTCAGCTTAAATTAGACATGGACAGAGTAGTGAGGAAAACAGGAAAGTATTTACTTGTACCAGATTCTTGGCAAGAATAATTCTGGGAGGCAGTAAGAAAGGAACTATTAAGCAGTGATCTGTAGGAGAGTTCACACAAACCAGAATCAACTCATCAGTAATCCAAAACCTTAACTCTTGAAGGCAAAGAATTGATATCATCATAGCAATTCTATGGCAATTTCCACCTCTGGAATTGTAGTTGTTTAAACATGAATTGTAGTTGTCTAATATATGATGCCAAATTCATCCAAGTAATATTAAAACGTGTACACTGAATAAACATCCAAATACTTAGGCAAGAAAAGAAAAGCAAGTCAAAAAATGATCTTATGGTCTGGGTAAACTGCAAACCTAAATTCATTAAGTTCAGCTCTTACAAGTGACGGTTACAGAATTTCCATCAACTAAGGAAGTCATCAAGTCCTTTATCCTCCTAGATAAGTGAAAGATCTGGGCTTCTAAAATGTCTATGAAGTATTTTCCAAGAAACAAAGAACTAAAACACAAGAAATTCTCTCCACAGAGAACACAGACATTCACAGTGTACCCTCCCATCACCTCAATGAGCCACAGCTCAGGAAGGCCTCAGCCTCACAGGGTTTAAGGATTTAAGGTTGGACCTTAATTTAGTGTTCTCTACACTTACCAGGGATTCAGCACGATGGACAGTCTACAGCACTGAGTTTTATTACAAAAGACTTGATGGTGTCGCACAATTTTGTGATGTATTATTATTCCCACTTTGCAGGGAACTTGGAAGGACTTTCTCAAATACACAGTAGGTGTCTGGGAAAGACATGAGCCAGGCCCTCAGAATACCAACCACAAATACTTTCTTCATGACCTCTATTCCCAAATAACACCATAACCAGTCAAAACCAGCCAAGTTCATTTTTCTAAAGGCAAATCAGAAGTGCTCAGTAGTTGACTATCACGTAGAAATTAGCAATAACCTAAGGAATCCCTCCACCTCTGAGGTCACTGAGGGCATACACAAGTTTCTTGGTGCTACCTATCTATAAAGTACTAGACAGTCCAATATGTTCATGGTGTGTTCTTAGGTATCATTTGTAGCCAATATTGAAAAGAAATCACCTGATTCTGATGGTCTTTTCATAAATTTCTCTTTAGCCTACCAAAAATTACTAATTCATTGCAAAAAAAAAAAAAAATCAGGCTTTAATCTCCTCTCATTCATCAACAGTGACATCAGCCCCCTTCTCTATTCAAGGGGGAAACCATCTGCAATAGTTCTGCCCGATTTCCCCTGGAATTTTAACTTCCACTGCCTGCTTTCTGAACCCTCAGCAATGGGAGCAATTTACCTCCATCAACTTCACCAGTCACTGTTGCAATTTAGCTAAGACATTTCCCAGGGGCCCATTAGAAAAGGCTGCAATTTGAAAAAGTCACATCTGATCCTACAAACCAGTCCTGGAAACATCATTTGGTACCAACAAATTTTTTCTGATCCCAAATTCTTCACTTTGACACAGAAATGCAACAAGGAAATAAGGAGAGGATTTCTGAAAATTCTCTCAAATATATAAACATTAAAAGACATTCTGGGGACTTCCCTGGCAGTCCAGTGGTTAGGACTTCGCCTTCCAATGCCGGGGGTGCAGGTTTGATCCCTGGTCAGGGAGTTAAGATCCCACATGCCTCAAGGCCAAAAAACCAAAACATGAAACGGAAGAAATATTGTAACAAATTCAATAAAGACTTTAAAAATGGTCATCAAAACAAATCTTAAAAAAAAATAGACATTTTGATAAAAACCACAGCCTGCTCCATGCATGTTAAGGTTCTGCTTTGCTTTGGTTTTGTTATTTGACTCTACACCAAGCAAACCGAAGATGGTGGCCCAGGGCAGAGGAAGCCCTTGGCAGCATCTGCAATACAGCAACATCAGAAACCCAGCGAGGATGTGAAGTTCCTTCCAGAGTTAAGGACCATGAAAAGCCCAATCGCCCTATTAAAGTACTTCACACAAGGGCACACACATTGCACCTACTCAGTGGAGCTAACCAAAAGCAATGTGAAAGTACACATTATGTGGAAATGGGCAAAAGGGTGGGAGAGAGCTCTAGCAAAAGAAATGAAACACTTTATAACGATAGGTAAAAAGTTAGCTGCTACCTTCGTTACTGTTGCAAAAGCCATAGTGTTCAGATTGGAATTAAGTCTTATCCCATAAATAATTTTATCATTATTTGAAATTAGACTTAATAGGCCTTGATAATGTATTTTAGTAGGCCTCAATCTGCTTTTCTAGGATACTGGTGCTTCTCAAACAATGTAGAAAAAGTGTCATCACCACTAAAAATAATGTTACCAAAAATTATGTTAGTAACTATAATAGTCTCAGTTTGAGATTTTCGTCCATATATTTTTCTTTAATAAAAAAGTGTGTTTATTATAAAATGTCAAACGGCAATAGATCAATGAACCAATATTAACTTAATATTACTATTACTATTAATTACTATGAATAGAATGCATACTTTGGTGCACACATATGCTTGACTTTATATAACTTACATATAGTGTGTTCTCTACTTGGAGAATTATCCCAAATCAAAATGATGGCATTAAATATTCCTATGTACTATGAGTTCTAGGAGGTTTGCCACCTGAACATGTTTGGGAGCCAGTGCTATATTTATAAAACTTAATGGTGGCAGGGTCCCACGTGTTTACGAAAAAAAGCTCACATTAGATATTAAACAAGGGACTATGATTTTAGAGTCAGTATTTCTCTTCTCTGACAACAGGGGTAGGCTAAAGATTCCAGGGATTCCTTATCTTCCCTAAGTATAATTAGAGAAGGCATTTGCTCTTTCAGGCTATTACTTTCATCTAAGTTTCAACAGTAAGTGAACAAAGTAAGTGGACTGTCAGAAGATATTGATTTACAGATGATACTTTTACTTTATCAACAGTACCACCCACAATCTATAGCCACACACACTTCAAGCCAAAAGATTTTCTGCAAGGTTCAGGTAGTACAATCAATGTGATTTCCAATGTCACTTTGGAAATACTGTTGTTTTAGAGCAGCGGTTCTCAAAATGTAGACCAAAGACCCCTGGCTCCTCTCTTTTCTTCCATCTCCAACTACTTGTGTGTGAGGCTAGAATTGCTTCAAAAATTTCAACCAAAACAACATATCAAAACAAAGAAAATGCAGAAGCAGATAGGATTCCAGCTGTCTTCTATTAAGTCACACAGTAAACAGATTTGCATAAAAAAGTAATGTGTCTCTCCTCATTTTATGGAAAACAGTTATTTCTCATAAAACTTATGTTAACATATAATGGGCTTTTTAATGAATTAAGTATTTTTAAATGTCTCAGTTTTCACGGCTAGTATGTACTGAATGTATCAACAGATATAAAATAAACAACAGCTTTTTGGGCCCTCAATGTATTAATATATAGGAGCCTTCAAACCAAAAAGGTTGAGAACCACTTTTTTTTAGGGGAACTCAAAGATTAAACTCAACCAGTTACTGACAGCATAAAAATGGCCCAATGCAGGAGAGCCTTAATGTGAAGCTCCCTCATCAAAAATCTTTTAAATAAGAAGAGTCTTCTACATAGACAAATCTAGTAAAAAGAAATCCTTCAGGGAAATCAAAACGAAAAAGTTCACCTTACTCTTTATCCAAACAATTATTTAATGCTGCTCTAAAAACAGTTCCCTTTCGGTCTCACCCTATGCTCAGGTTTTTGTACAATTATAATAGAACAAATAGAACAATCTTTGCCTTTTTGATCACTTAACATTGTATCCTAATCTTCCCAGTAGAAATATAATCTTTATAATTTTGATAGATACAGAATTAGAATGCATAGTTATATATAAATATAAAAATTCAAACTGTACACTTAAGATTTTACTGAAAGTGATAATTCAATTTAAAAAAAATTTTAGGGACTTCCCTAGCGGTCCAGTGGTTGGGACTTCACCTTCCAATTCAGGGGGTGCGTGTTCAATCCCTGATCGGGGAACTAGGATCCCACATGCCTCACAGTCAAGAAACCAAAACACAGAACAGAAGCAATATTGTAACAAATGCAATAAAGACTTTAAATATGGTCCACATCAAAAAAAAAAAACTTTAAAAAAATTTTAATGGACCATTGATATTCAAGAATTTACTTAAGCTAGCCTCTATTTCTGGCTAGACTATTTCTACTTTTTCTGAGGGACTGTGCTACAGTGAACATCTTCAGATACAAAGCTTGACTCTTCCTTTAAGTCCTTTCCTTAAAGAGAGCTTTAAGAGGGTGACGACTCTGATACAGATTATGCACATTTTATGAAGCCACCCACATCTTGAGCCAGTTTGACTGCTTGGTCCCAAGAGCAAAGGATATTACACCATTGCATATCCAATTTCTTTCACCATTATTCCTTGAAAATAAAGAGGATTTTATAAACGTGAAACCACCATAAGTTCAATTTAGAAGTTGCTTAAGAGTGTCAACCTTTCTGCGGATGAGAGTCAGCGTCATGTGTCAGCCTGATGTGGAGTTCCATCTGAGCAGCAGACAAAGTCTAAGGCAAAGTCTTCTCTCTGCCAGACTACGCTGCCTGGTACATTTACATCACTGTTATGAGCTAAGATGTCCCCCCAGATTCATATGTTGAACCCCAGAATGTGACTCTATTTGAAGGTAATTTACCTCTTAAAAGGGCCTAAGTTAATGACAGCACCTAGGGTGGGCACTCATCTGATCTGACTGGTGTCAGCGTAAGAGGTGAGAAGCACGCACACTAGGGTCACACACATACAGAGGGATGACCGTATGAAGAGGAATTAAGAGGGCAGCCACCTGCAAGCTAGGGAGAGAGGCCTCGAAGAAACCACCACCAACACCAACCTTGGATCTGGTACTTCCAGCCTCCAGAACAGTGAGAAAATAAATGTATTGTTTAAGCCATCTAGTCTGTGGTATGTTATGGCAGCCCTAGCAAACTAATAGTTACCAATCTGATCCCTAAGGACATTTCCATGCTCCTCCTGATCTACTCCAAACCCTTCCACCAAGCTCGATGAGGTTAGGTTTCACCTGAGACCGCAAAGCAAGTGGAAGATCAAGAGAATCTAGATCTCTTCTCACACCAAAGCGCTTTCCACTATCATAAAAGAACAATTAGGAGACTCCTAGATATTTCTGAGCATTAATATCAAAGGTCTGCAATTCAATCTTAAATCAATTTCTGGAACACAATTCTTGAGGACACTCAAAAACAGCCAATAGTTTTGAACAACAACAACATATCCAGGTGCAAGCCTCTGCAGAATACTATACCAACCATATCTGCTACACAACAGCTGTGCCTTCAAAGAAAAACTGAAATAGGATAATTTAAAAGAGACATGAGGGCTTTGAACAAGTAAGAGGAAGAACTTGCTTTTGGCAGGGAGATGAAACTAATTTTAACAGCATTCAGGGGAAAATGGATGTTGAATAAGGTCAAACGGCTAGTAAGACCTAGTTTTGAACCATGGATGAAGAAATTCGATCAAAAATGTTTATGTCTCTGTACATCATCTGTCCTTAGCATGTTATTTCTTTGTTTAGCTTTCCTCCCTTAGTTGAGACTTTCTCAGCCAAATGAGAAAGTAAAGGGCCCCAGATGAGCTGGTGACCAGAGCTTTCCCACCTTGAAATTCACCAAAAATAATCCACAAAACTACAGCTGGTCAAATGATAGATAAGCATGGACAGCATTAGTTATTAACCCCTCAAGTCTAGGAATTTACTTTATAAAGGAATTTACATACAAATGTTAAAAGCACTTTCCTCCCCCAAATCCTTCACCCCTCACAAAAAAAATTTGTTTGGGTTTGGGGATGATTAACTTAGTTGAAGTAAGGGACAGTGAGTTGTAATTAGAGGCAGGCAAAATATTCAGGCTCTTCACCATGCTAATCTTATACTTGATGGCCAAAATGGTAGTGGCAGGCGGCCTAGAAAACCATATGGAGATAAGATGAAAACAGTGATTTCCAGAAGTCCTCGTTAAGGTATACACGGAGAGCAACCACATGAGATCTATCTTTGAAATCTTTCTGTACTTTTTAAATGTGATCTAAAAATTATATTGTGCTACGAACACACTGTGATGACGTACAAATTTGTTCAGAAGACAGTTTGCAATTACAATGCAGTTTCTAGTTCATCAAGACCATATTGTTACAATATCAGCAATTAGTAAATGCCTAGACACATAGTAGAGTTTGAATGCTTGAAAGGTATGAAGAAACCACCAAAGGAGGAGCTGTTAGACAAAAAGCTAGCACTTTAAAGAACTACTGAATACAGAGATAATTAGGTTAAAATTTTGGAGAGGCTTGTCCCTTAATAGCAAAAAGAAGATAGAATGACGAAACATAGCAGAGAGGTGCCTTTTGAGACTCTTACATAAAAGTTATACATTAACCTCTTTACTAATTTTTCTCGTTAGTCATATATGCACATAGATGACCATCCTAGGCAAAGGTAGAAAAGTTCAAAATTAATAGTGCTAAAGTCAAACAAATACTTTCCCCTTAATAAGCTATGAGCAGGGCATCAGATTTCTCTAGAAAGTGAAAAGGGGAATGTCTGTTAAATAAAGGTCTCCTATGCATTGTCTTATTCAACCACATTTACTACACAACAACCAGGCATTGAAACGCCTATCTTACAGATTCAGAAACAGATTTAGTGGTGGGCTGGTTTCAGACACCAACTAGCCTACTCCTTTCAAGTCCATTCCTCTTCCATTCAGCATCAGGTCTCTGAAGTAATAAATAAGTAGTGCAAATTAACGAAACCGTAAAGTAAAAAAAAAAATCAAAAAACCCTCAGATCCATCTACATTCATCTGCGCTGTGACCCAACAAAAGCATTCCTAGGTATACAGGAGAAACAGACGTGCATGTCTACCAACTGCATATACAGGAATGTTTATCAGCATCTTTATCATAATAGATCCAAGCTGCAAACAATCTAACTGTCCAGTAAGAGAATAGATAAACAAAGTAAATTCATACAACAGATTATACACAAAAATCTTATAGGCATAATGTTGCATGAAAAAAGCCAAACACAAAAGGGTAATGTATGATTACATTTAGTGAAGTTCAAGAACAGGCACAACTAACCAGTGTTGATTAGAATAGTGGTTACCTCAAGACAAAAGACACTGTCTGGAATAGGCACTTTCTGGGATGCTAAAATATTCTCTATGTTGATCTGGGTGGTAGATACATGAGGGTGTACATACCTAAAAATTCATCAAGCTGTACACTTAAGGTTATTGCACCTTATACACATGACGGGGTGTTTAACCTCAATAAAAAGCTTTCTTTAAAAAAGTTTTCAGGGGCTTCCCTGGTGGCACAGTGGTTAAGAATCTTCCTGCCAATGCAGGGGACACGGGTTCAAGCCCTGGTCCGGGAAGATCCCACATGCCACGGAGCAACTGAAGCCGTGCACCACAACTACTGAAGGCCGGGCGCCTAGAGCCTGTGCTCCGCAACAAGAGAAGCCACCGCAATGAGAAGCCCACGCACTGCAACGAAGAGTAGCCCCCTCTCGCCACAACTAGAGAAAGCCCACGCACAGCAAAGACCCAACGCAGCCAAAAATTAAAAATAAATAATTTTTTTTAAAAAGCTTTCAGAAAGTGGCAAAGATAGGCAAAGTAATACCATTTACATTTAAATGAAGAATAACTTATTGTACTCAAAGTATAATAGGGAAGAACCTTCGTATTCTATTACAAGTTAACCACTCAAGGGGTACTACCTATTCTCAAATTATACATAGGCTCATCTCTGGGAAGCCTGCCTCCCAGGTAATGAGTGTTAAGCTAACATACCTTTGTATAGCTCACAAGAAACATCCTGACCATGCCCACCTGTGAACGGCTGCAGGAAGGAAGAAATTAACACATCCCCTCCGGAGTCTGGCGGGAAGCAGGACGTTTCCCCCCTCCCCTTTTAGTATAAAAGAAGCCTAAATTCTACCTCGGGGAAGATGGTTCTTTGGAACACTGGTCCACCCATCTTTTCAGTCTGCTGGCTTTCTGAATAAAGTCGCTATTTTTTCCCCCAACAACCCATCTCTCAGTTTACTGACCTACCATGCAGCGAGCAGTATGAGCTTGGACTTGGTAACAGGAGTAGAACCTGAAAATTACTTGATATTTGCACCATTATGTAAATATACTGTTATTTCTCGTAGCAGCTGGCAATTCTACCTCTTAGAAAATTAAGCTGTATACCTAATTTGTTTGGGAGGAAGCAAACAAGTTGGAGAAGCCCAGATTTTATGTTGCCACTGTACCTGGGAGGAGGTAAGCCTTGGAGGGCAAGACCCTCAAGAGGAATGGCTAAAGCAGAGACTGGTGGTAAGAAAAATTGAAGACACGCAGGTCTAAGATACAAGGGGCAGGGGAAGGACACTGGAAGAACTAGGGGCTCTACACTCTGGGAACACAGCTTCTGCTTCAGAAGAATAAAGACAAAATGGGAAACAACAACTAGTATTCTTTAGTTTGTGGTTTGTTTGTTTTTTTAACATTATACAAAATGTACTTACAGAACTTACCTGCTATCACCCCCTGCCCTGTGCCAATCTGCTTTAAAACAATACACAGGTCTGAAGTATATAATAAGCTGCTCTGAAAGCAGATGTTGTGAGGGAGGCACCAGGGAGAGGAAAGGAGGGCGAACAGGCAGCAACATCACAATTGTTGGGGTGCAAATAGTGAATAATCCCCAAACAGAGTGATACATAAGGTTGACATTATTAGGGCAGAAAGCCTCAATCACTTGCTGCTTTAGATTTACAATGATTTATTAAGTGATTTTTTTTGATGCCAGTGCCCTAAATTCTTGATTGCCTGCTGCATTAACTTAGCACAGTTTATAGCCTGCGCTCTAAATGTCTGGATGTTGGTAGGCTACACAAGTGACAGGAACCTGCTACATTGCTACGTTCCTTACCCAAGGTCCTGAAAGGAGAGGCCACTGTTACTGTCTCTGAAGCTCTGAAATATTACCACGCTTGCTGAAATTACCCCACTATCCATGTACTCTGAGGGATTCTGAAAACCCCTGGCTCTTACGCTGGATCATTTTCCACGCTGGGAACACATCTCTCAGAAGCCAAAAATCAGATTACACAGAGTTCATAGGAAACCTCTTCCTTATCTGCCTAAACTAACCCTTTCTCTCGGATGATGCATTCCTTTCATAAACACGGTTAATCAATTCTAGTCAGCAATCCAAGGTTCAACTGCCTCAAACTGTCAAGTTTATATACAAGAATATGAGAATTTGACATTAAAATACTGCAGATCAGAGGCCATAAAAATACAATCAATCTCCCCATAGGCTCCAGCACTCTCCCAACTGAAGACCAAAACTCCAGACAGATTTAAGACAAAAGCTCCTCTAGTTGTAATTGGTTTGTAAAAAACAAAAGTTTATCAACTGCCCACCGGCATCTATTATAGCTCTAATACTTCAAAGGCTGATACAATGGCTCATTTGATTTGAGCTCTATAAATCCCTGAACATTTCTATGTATTTTTCCATTCAAATTCAAATGAATATTATTTTAGTAAGCCCAAATGGAAATACCAAACTTTTTTTCAAAATGAATAGGCTGTTCCCATTACCAAACCCAGAGGATGAGAATTTGTGGGGTTGGATACTCCCGTATGTGTGTATAATCCTCCTACATTCATATAGCACTGCAATCCCATTAGCAGCAGGCTTAAATTAATAAAATTGTTTGCCTTGTCAGCTTGCGTTACACGTTGTACAAACTTGTTAGATAATCGGCAGAGGCCTGACAATTCATTATCCTACCGGGAGCCAGTCTGAAACCTGCAGCTTCCCCGCTCAGATGGAATCACCGCATCAAATGGGAGCAGCGTCTGCAGACAGCTGCTGCACACTCTGAAGGGCACACACACAGAAACTCAGCACACAGCCTACTGTTCCCCAGCAGCCAAAGAGATTTTATATTTCACTCCCAGATACAGAGCACCTACGGCTGCCCGGCATCAGCAGGATCGTCTTCTGAGAAATCTCTGAAACAAGACAGATTTGACTTTTTTCTGGTCCTCAGACCGACTGGCAAGGGTTAAAGCTGTGGTCAGATTTTACAGGGGGTTTTAACATCAGTGCTTGGCTCATATTAAACCACCAAATGTTATTCTTCTCCAGCAAAGATGAGGGAAGGGGAGGCGGTGAACCCCACCTGAACAGCAGAAGGTCCTTTCGGTTTCACTTCCATCAGATGCCTCCACAGGGCAACTGCACATAGGTAGGCATTTAGTTGTCAGTCCATCGGCTGTGGCAACACGAGGGGTCACTCTTCTCGGGCTCCGTGCTACCCAACGCAAGCAATGCTGCACTGAATTAAGTTAGCAGGAACTTACTCGGGTCTCTCTGGTGAAAGGAAGTGGATGTCAGGTGCAGAGTATACTTCTTGGCATCACTTACCCAAAATACAAGTTGGTGGCAGATGGAAGACCGTATTCCAATTGCTTTTTGTAGGCTACAGAGATCATCCCTACAACTCAGCCCCAGAGCTAAGAACAGCTATGCAAATCGGAACAAGTCCGTGAACTCCAGGGATTTATTCAGGTCTAAAAGAGATGAAGCTTTGAGGAAAGTGAAAATGCTAATGAAAATAAGACCCACAACCTGAATACTATTTTCCCTTAGGCTTTTAATGCTTACCATTACTGACCCGTCAGACCAGTGAAAGTTTTGCAGGCAAAAAACAGTTTTCCCAAAGTGAAGAATTATGGGTTTCCCATTTGGGGCTGCAGAAATCTGGCCATCCAACAAGTCTGTGGTTCTGTTTCAAAATAGTGCCCCTTTCTCTCTGGGAGAGGATAATAATCTCCCACCTCACCATCAGGCTTGGCCATGTGGTGTATAAAGCCCTTCCCCACAGAAGGCTTACTTAACACACATGGCTGTTCTGGTGAACTTGGGAGGAGCTAGTTAAATCGCAATGAGTCAGTGCTTGATTGCCATGTCTCTTTTCCCTCCGATATGATATTGGTAAAATCCCAGATAATGAATGATCCTTCAGCCTGATTCATAGCCATAGCCTACTTATGATGGATGTATGAATGAGAAATAAACCTCTATTATTATAAGCTACTGAGCTTTTGTTACTGAAACAGAATTTAGCTTAAGTGGACCAAATAAAAGCTGTAGGAAATTTGGTCCCAGCAAGGATACTGATGCTACAGTGAAAAGCAACAGAACATCCAGAGAGGCAGAATAGAATCTTCCACAGAATGATGGCTCACTTCAGGAAAGCAAAATTCTTTTACTCCACCTGACCTCCTCAACCGGAGTCCCATTTTCACTCAAGAAGATAATCTATACAATTCCAACAGTGAAATCATTTTCTGTCCTCAAAACAGAAAATACCGTGGCACAAAATGACACATCATATTCGGAGTGTCTAGTATCTATTTCATCTTTCTCTGCTTCCTATCTTGCTGTAAGGCTGCTAGATACAATTCACTTCTAATTGATAATCTACTTTGGGCTAAGTGTGAATAAAATATAAACAAATAGGCTCTGAGTTGTCAAGGGGGCTCTACTGAAAGCTAATTTTTAGGAAGACAACTATTTTGGCTCTTCAGCAGTCAAAATTTTACCTTCTCACCATGATCTGGATGGTGAGGTATGACAAAGAGGTAACCATTTTAGCAGGATTCAACTGGCACAAAATTGTATTCACTGGGCAGAGTTCAAAGATAAGATATAATAATAAGAGTTAAAGTACATTTCAGTGCCAAAAAAATTCTTCAGAGTCTTAAGAAGGCAGGATATAACAAACAGCACCTTAATGAACATAGCAACGAGGGAAGGAGAATCCACAGGCCAGACTGTTCCACTTTGCTTATACATTTTGTGTTTTCTGCCAAAGAATCAGAAGAATACGTCTAGGCACCCTAGGGGAGCCTGTGTTGTCCTGCCCTCATTCCAGCCCTGTTTTACAACCAATAATCAGAATAAGCAAGGCTTTAGTTGGAGGCAGGGGGTTGGGAGTTTGGGGGGGGGCGACTTTTTCAATTTAAAAAGAGAAAAACATCAATTTTCATGCCCAGCACACCTACATACAACATCTGGCTGCCAGCATCCAAGGCTCCAATGGGCCTGCTGTGCACGACCTCTGCTCTTGGGGAGACTCAAGAATACTGTTTCCTATTATCACTACGGCTGTTAGTAAAAAATTCCACTCAGATTACCCTCCCCAAAGCACAAAGTACTCCAGTAAGAATTTGAAACACGTCGTTCTGAACCCAGCCCCTTCAACACGAGGCTCTGAGCAAAGACACTCGACATGATTCGTTATCCAGGAGGAGGCACTGAACCTCTGGCCCGCTGCAGCCCTGAAGAGGGACGCTATTTGTCCCTTAAAACAGCTGGGAGTGAGTTAAGACCACTGGGTCAATACCATGTTTGTCTCCAAGCTGCCAAACCACATAAACATGAGTTCAGAGGGGAAAAGCACCCAGCACCTGATCGATGGTAAGCCAGCTGTCTTTGAAGAGCCACTCCGGAGACAGCAGCGGAAGCAAAGGAGGCCAAGTCAGAGGCCAAAGCCCAACGCCTTATACCAGGGGGCGGGCCTGCAAACTTTCGCCCACCGGCCAGATCTCTCACCTGCTGCCTGTTTCTGTGTGGCCTGTCAGCTGAAAATGGTTTTTACATTTGTGAGGGAAAAGTCAAAGAGGACTACCTGAGGACAAGTGAAAATTCTATGAAATTCAGATTTCAGAGTTCATAAATAAAGTTTTGTTGGAACCTAGCCACAGCCATCATTTAGGTGGTGTCTCTGGCTGGTTTCAGCTACCACAGCAGAACTGAATAGCTGTGACAGAGATTGCATGGCCTGCAAAGCTTAATATTTACTAAAAAATATTACTATCTAGCCCCTAGCAGAAAATTTAAAAGTGTGCCAATCCCTGCCTTTGCTCTCTAAATTCCCCTTCTGCTTCCCCCCAGGGAAATAGAGTGTACAAGCCCAGAGCTCACCACTGGAACCGCCAAGGAACACAGCAGAGCAGCCTGTCTGGCAGCGAGGGGCTGGCTGGGACTCCTGAGGGAAGCGGGCAGGTTCATCTTTAGAGTCCCCGTGCCTGGCACATGAAAGGTATTTAATAAACGCGCGTCACTGGCTGGCTTGTGAACCTAAGCATTATGATGGATCCCCAACAAACTCACCACACGGGGTTTACCGACACAGCCACCCCCTCCAAACTTCCACCCGCTCGTTTTTAGAAACCACAAGGCACCACGAAAGCTGCATGAAAACCACTCTCAATTTACATGGAGACCAGCATGCCCAGCACAATTCCTGCTGGAATCAACTCTTCGGTTCTATTAGGGAGACAATCTCCTAGGACGCTGACAGAAAGGAGGAGATAAGAAGGCAAGGCTGATGCCACCTCTACCAATATGGCTGGCTGAGCTGGATCCCAGCCAGCGCACGGCTCCATCGATCAGATAGTCACACAGCAGCGAGCAGAAAGGAAAGCGAGCGGGGCGAGCGCCAGCCGTACACGCGGATGCTACTTGTGATTCAGGCGACAGCTGCACACTGAGTAACGCTCCCACAAGCAGTCGGCTGGGGAAGTGCCGGGCCTCGCTGAGAGCTCCGGCTGCAAACCCGCGCACGCTCTTTGGACAGCCAATTGCCCGTGACCAGGCCAGTGTCCAGAGGGTGCTGAGGAACCAGGAATGCAAAAGGGCCATTTGTTCGTAACAATCCTGGAAAACTGCAAGGACACTCCCTATTTTTCCAATCCTGTCCTAGCCGAGGATTTGCCAGAGCAGAAATATTGCTGTGAGTCCCACAGAACCCAACAGCATTATCTTTCAAACAAATGAGGACACTGAGGCCAGTCTCTCTAGAAATAGTGTCCCTAGCCAAACGAGGCTATAACCCAAGGTTCCCTCCGCCAAGTTTCTTTTTCCTTTTTTTTTTTTTAAATCAATAAATCTGTCTGCATTGGAAAACCTTCCCCATTTTAACCCATCCCTCAAGTCATATTTATAAAACCAGGGAAAACACTGGGGGTGGTACAGAGAGTTTGACGTGGGCAGTGCACAGGCAGAAAGGCAAGCTTCCACTCCTCATCTGATGTTCTCAACAGTGCAGACCTCTACACTGTCCTAGCCCAGGCGCTATGGTACCAAAGGTCTCATGTGCTCAGAGCCAAGCCAGGCTCTATGAAAGCCACCTCGAGGAGCTAAAAACACTTCTTTTGAACCAAGTCTGACCATCCATAACCAGAGGCCTAGGTAGGCTTCAGCTCCCTTCAACAAGAGGAGAGACTGAACAGGCTTTGACAAAAAATTCTGCCAAAAAACCAACAGCAACTTAAAATGGATTTGTTCGCTTACATTGTTGATAATTCTTTAGATTGGCCTCCATAACATCAGTAAAGCCCCTAGAATGGTCTGCCTTATCTGAGTCACCGGTAAACCAAAAGAATTCTACCACCAACATAACTATATATTACCATTACATACAGCCCAGAAGGAAGACTAACTTGAAGGGAAGCGAAGTGTGGAGTCCAAAGATACTAGTACAAATTCATCCCTTTAAAAGATATTTCCTACCTTATACTTTTGACTTTCTGGTTTCTGGTTTGGGAGAGGTAAGAAGGTGGTGCTGACGTCCTTTCCTTGTCAAAATTCTCTAACAGAGTAACCTCAAACTACAGGTCTAAAATCCATTATCCACGACTCTGAACTCCAAGAGGCTCTGAGCACCAAAATACTGCTTTTTATAACATATTTGATAGTAAAACTCAACCTAATCTGAACTTACTTGCTGCAAAACCTCACCTGATCAGATGTGAGGTTACTTTGAAGTCTTTATCCCACTTAGTGTGAACACACAGGTTTCACTACAGATCTACTAATGTGTTTAATTATGGGGTTGCTACCCACAACCCCCCTGAGGGGGATATATAATTAATATATATACCATACTTGGACCGTATCACCTTTCTATAACCCAAAAACTCCTGAGTTCAGACACATCTGACCCTAAGGGTTTTTCAACAAAGGGTTGTGGGTCCATGTTTCCTTAAATCTTCCTCATCCCTCACACCAGTGGCCAGCTCTCAGTCTTTCCATTCCTGGGAACCAGCACACTGAGTGCCTCTAAATCCTCTATAACCCAACCTTCAAGCCTTCTCAAGATTTCTTCTTTGACCCATCTGCAGCGTGTGTAACTCTTTACTGGATTAAAAATAATCGTCTATGGAGATGAGTCAAAATTTTTTGTCGTCGCACATGTTGTCGAGTTCCGCCTCACTTATTTCCAACTCCCTACTTTAACATTCCTGCTTGCGGGTTGTGCCCACTTGCCTGAAGCAGAACTTCTTGTGGTTACCCAGTCTCCCAAACCAGCTCCACTTCTGTTACCCTACCTAATTTCATTAACTAAATTCTTAGCACTCTGGATCAAAATCTTAAGTCTCAACTGACAAATTCACATCCACTGATCTACAACTTAACCACTCCCTCCCCAGATTTAATCGATCAATCAAACCTTGCTGATTCTTCCTGGCATGAACATTCTTGCATCCTTTCCTTTCCCATGTCCACCACCTAATTCAGACTCTCCATACCTCATTGTTCACACCACCAAGGCCACCGCACGGGCCCTCCACTGTAGTGTCTCCTCCTTGCATCTAAAGGGCACTCTGAGCACGCCCACCCTTCTCTCTTCTCACAACGCCTGCTCAAAAACCTTCAAAGGCTTCTCAGTCCACAGAATGAAGCCAAAACTATCCTTGGTGTAGCTAACAAGATCGTTCAATTTTTGTTCTAAGCAACATTTTGCAGGCTTATCTCCTTAAGGCTAAATGGACATCTGAATCAACAAGGGGAATTTTTAGCTCTAATATACACCCATGTCTCTGTATCCCCCTCCCACCTCAGATATTTGGGGTTAATTAGGAGGGGTACTGCATCACACTGTTTCTGTCATTGCTGCTCTCTGTATTTGTTCACTTTTTAGAGCTCCTCCATGATTCCCATGTGCATTCACAATTTGGGGGCCACTTATAAGAAAAACTTTAGTCCCAGCACCCGTGTACGCCTTGCACCTTTCACTCACCCACCCTCCCGGTCTTGCTAAAATGCCGTTTCATCTACTAAGCCCACGTCTTGCACCCCATCTTGAAACACTTTCTCTTGCCTCTCAACAACTATAGCAATTTCCAAATAACTAATTAGTAGCTTAATTCTCACACATATAATTAGGGTATCTTTTGAAAATCGGTAAATTGACTTTAGAATTACTTCTGCCATATATCAGATTAATAGACTTCATGGCTACTAATTCAGACAGTAACTGCCAGGACACATACACCTGGCCAGTGCGGTTATAGGCCAGTACCCAAAGGGGGCTGGCAGTGCCCTGGAACTGTACTGCTAGGCGTACCAGCTTTGCGCACTGGGCACATCCTATGAAAAGGTGCAAAAACAGAGTCAGAGAAAACGTATTACCATGTGTTATGGTCTGTCTGCATGGAGTCAGAAGACAAGATGTCACAAAATGGAGATCACCAGGCCAGGAAAGCAGAAGAATCATAGGCACAGTCAGCCAAGATGGAACGGCTCCCCAGAGCGCCAGCTACTAGCTTTGATATCCTGTTTTCACACAGGCTTGTGTTTTCACTGAGCTAGAAACAAGGTTAAAGGAATAGGCTACGCAGATAATAAGGACCTACTATACAGCACAGGGAACTCTACTCAATACTCTGTAATGACCTATATGGGAAAAGAATCTAAAAAAGAGTGGAGATATGTATAACTGAATCACTTTGCTGTACAGCAGAAACACAACACTGTTAAGTCAACTATACTCCAATAAAAACTTTAAAAAATAAAAAAAATTTTTTTAAAGGAACAGGCTAGCACAACACTGACTTTAGCAACTGATAACTAGACATTTAAGAAACATAAAAGATCGAGATGTTTCCTAATCCAAAGCAATAAAACACACACACTGAAAGAAGTGAGGGGCGGGGGTGGCGGGCAGACAATGATGACCTTTGGGTCATCATACTAAAATATATTAATTCTACAATCAAGACACACTGTTCTCCCCTGTTGTCTACCAACAGTTTCTTCCTACATTAGTCAAATAAAAGGCAAAGAAACAGGAGAAAGCCCAAGTGTCAATACAAGGCGGTGACTCTGATAACAGAAAAACATGAGTTGCCTTTAGCTAAAGCGCTGCTAAAACTTACTGCAGTGGCATGTCCTGAGAAATCAGTACTTGTCAGAAAGCACCATGCTGCGGGCCTGCACAAGCCAGAGCCACTTCCTCAAACCACTGACGGTCAGCAGCATCAGATGGGTCGACCGGGCTCTGATTGCTGTTGTCAGTTGGAAAAAAACAACTTTTTTCCTAAAGGATCTTCCAGGCTGAGCATGAAGTTTTGGGGATTATCTGACTCCAATTTCCCTCTAGACTGTAGCTAGAGAAATGCATATCCAGAGTACACATGATCACAGAAACATCCCTCAATTCCCAGTAATACCCTGCAAGTCTGCGACAATGAGTTATGGTAACTGGCCGTGTCAGTACAAGAGTTGTGATCTGTGTGAGTGAAAAACAGAAGCAAAAATTATTTCAAGTCCATGATTCCTCAGAGAGACAAAGGCAGGAACTGCCATGGACAACCCTACACCTAAGAGTCCTTTTACAGCCACACGTGCTACTATACCCATGAGATACAGGGCCCCTGACCATTTAATGAGGGCACACCAACATGTCTATAATTTTCAAAGGAACGGATATGTTTGTCACTTTGAAGAACTTGGCCAACCTGGAAAACAGCCCTGGAAACCACATTTTCCCTTCATTCTATATGAACTCTGCCACCCAAGCTACACCCTCCACATACACAATCAAAAGACACCTTATATGTACTGAGTGCAAAGGTTTTCATAAAGTGTCTGTTATTCCAACAGAAGTTTTTTCAAAAGTTATTTTTAAGACCAAAGAAAATACAGAACAAAATGTACTGGCAAAGAAGTACAGCACACCTTGCCTCCAAGTCATATTGATTACCTACCGTCACACATTACTAGCATAGGCTGACTACTCAGATGCTAAGATCGAATGTTAGTAGCCTGTTAGTCATTTCTGCAACTCACTGAATAGAGGCTCAAAGTGGCCAGTCGTTGCTGGGGACTGAGGGGAAGAGGGACTGGACGTCAGTAAAGCCACATAAGCCAGAGTATCAATAGGTATTTCTGTACTACCAGAAGCCAGCCATCAGTTATCTAGCCTACACCGCCACCGCACGCAAAGGATCCGTGTTCACAGGATGCAAGGAAGAGTAAGAAAAGGGCAGCCACACAGGGCAATCAGAAGCATCTCCCAATGAAATAAGGCACAGAAAATCAGGAAGGAGGGAGACTTTCACTCTACCAGCAGGATGTCTGTGTTTCCATTCTCTTTCCATCTCTCATGCCCTCCTCTGATGAGTCTGTGACATTACAAACCAATGTCTCATTTAAGCATTCATTGGTTCCTGCCATTTCCTCCCACCTCAAATCACCATCCCTAGAGTTTGAGGCACCAACAACCCCTTGTTATGGAAATGAATGTAAGACCACTAGGGCTCAAAAGCTAGGTTAGCTGGCCAGAAAGAGCTGAATGGAATGTGTAAGAAAATGAAGACCTCTGCCTGATTCTTAAGACAGTGCTATGACCAATACTAGACATTTTAAAAATTATTTCTAAAATTCCGATGCATTACAATTGCAGGCATAGACTGCTCTGAAACAAAAAGGGATTTCTAAAAATGCATAATTCTCTACCATGACCATTTCCCTCGGGTAGTCCCGACTATTTGCCTACAGGTGCTTATGAGTAAAAACAACATCAACACTCAGGTGTGCCCACGATCACAGCCTCCTCGGCGGTAAGGGTGGAGAACACCCAAATGGCCTCAAAGCCGCCTCAACATCGGAGCATGCGCTTGGAGACCAGACAGACAAGAGCGCAGGTCGGGGGCTGTGCTGCAGGCCCCCTGGCCTGATGCCGCCCTCAAACATTCAGACACTTAGGGGCGCAGGCCATCCAGGACTATTATTGATCGTCAGCATTTTATCAGACTATACGACGTTTCAGGACTTGGAAGGGTTATCACAGATTTAACTATGTCTACGGTGGAGCTACTCAGTGTGCACAAGATAAAAAACACTTAGGTAAATTTGTGGCATCCCCTCGAAGGAGAACAGAAAGTGTGCAGTCATAACTTCAGATAGTCAAAGAGATGGAATCCAAACCCATTTACCCTTGCGCTAAAAAAGATGTCTCTCTGCATCACTACAAATCATCGATGGCATACTACAAAAGGCATAAGACATCGAAGATTCTGGTAACCAAAGCAGTAAAATTCTGCAACTAAGACATAGCGACATCCTTAAAGCTTCTACCAAAAGAAAGAAAGAAGAAGAAAAAAAAAAAAGCCTGAATCTACAGGACAAATTAAGTCCCTTGTTTCCATCTTTTTCCCAAATCTTCACACAGTTGAGTGAGTGCCTCTTCCCATGAGTATCCTTCCACTTACCGAGGGTATTTAAAGGATTAATTGTTCTATAATTTAAGGTTCTTGGAATTAATCTTCCTAAATATCAGTTTATGAATGTAAATTTAAAATTTAAAAAAGGAAATCCTGCTCAAGGACTACATAATCTGCAAGATACAGAGACAAGGCTTCAAGAAAAAACAGTTGCACTTGTGGTCATCTTAGAATTTACTTGAAGCGGCCATCTTAGCATTCAGAGGGAGGTGTTTTGTTTTGTTTTAAATAAACAGGAGTCTTTATTATCTCTCCAAACTCTGTCTTTCCACTATCCATTTGGGGAATGAGCGTGTCATCATTTACATATTCATGTGGGAAACTGAGTGACCGTCAAAACGTTTCTTGGGCAGGATAGGGTAGGCCAAGAGACAGACAGAAGTGCCCTATCAGGCAATAACATTTACTTCATGTTCACTGTGTGTGAAACACCTCTACCTTGGTCGTGCAGGGGTGGCCAAGAGTAAAAACCGACTTACTTAGCAAATAAGCATTTCATCATTCAGTACACTGATTTTAATATCATAACTTCAATACACAAAGGGAAGCAAACAGAACGTATAAGGTCACCAAAAAGAACAAAATGAATTAAAAGAACAGGGAGGAAATAGGAAAGAACAGGAGCCTAAGTATATTTAGCACACCTTCAATATCTATTAATTATAAATATAGATCTTCCCTAAATCAGTGTTAACTGCAAAGGGAATATTCATGATCACTTTGCTAAATAAACAGATGTTTGACTAAACTTACAACTTAATCACCATCATGCAAGATTATAATCTACTATCATTAAAAAACACCACATACAAACTTAATTTAAAAGGGCTTCCAGGGCAACTCTGAGTTCTTCATTAGAACCAACATCATTACACATTTGAAAAATATTTGTATCTATGTGTAATTTACATGCCTGTTGATAAAAGACAGGTGTAAGGACTGGGAAATGAAACGGAACCTCAACAGCAGGTGAGACTTCTCCCACTCAAACCACCATGATTACCTTGGCCAATTTCAGTAAGAGAACTACTCAAAATTACAATATGCTCAAGCTGTAAAATAGTCCAAGAATGACAGGCATACATGGTTAAAGTTTAAAAAACAAAACGAAACACACAGACCTTAAAAAAAAAAAAAAAAAAAAAAAGTCAGTACTACTTTCTTCCAAGAGCCAGAAACCATAGTCAACTTCTTCCTGAGGACCAAGGTGACCATCTCAAGCTCACAATCAACACAAGAATCTTCAGACTTACTGAATCCATTCTCTTTAAAATGTGGCTTCAGTGCTTTTCACAAAAACAGCTTCCAGAAGGGACAGGTTATAAAGATGACAGTGAGGACAGAGGAGACAAGAGAAGGAGAGAGAGGGTGCTGACCTTTCAATGTAGAGCTACCAAAAGGCTGGGGGCTATTTGGCTAGAAAGTAAAAGCATCACCTTCCTCCCCGGCATCGGGGTAATGACAGCAAATGCTTGCTGACATTCAGCAAAATGACAAGGGCTGCCCAAGGAGTGGCCTTCACAAAACGTCTAGGTAAAAAGCAGAGCTTCAAGGGAAAACGCCTTCCAGACTAAGGTTCCTGGACACTGCAAAAAGCACCTCTTCAAATTGAAGACATACAACAAATGGCCAACACCTTGCAAGTTCGTGGGGCTTCCGACAGGCGTACACTTCAGTTCCAGCCCTAGCATTAAGCTCTGCACCAGTCGTACACGTGTCTTCCTTTTCCCTAAGAGGAAAGTTAAATAGTTGTTTGGATGAGACGTCGGGTCCTGTGACACTGGATGTGACTGAAGGGTTTAAACAGAAATCCCTGAAGCAAAAATAAAATGGGGGCGGGGTGACGTGTTACCTCCACAGCCCTGCCCAGTGACGGGTCTGTGTCTGGGTTTCTACCTCATGAGAGGTACAAGCAGGACCAGTACCAGAACCCAAGTGGGAAGAACAAGCCAAACGTGATTTCTCTCTCCTTGGAGTCCCCACAGCACTTGGTTATATCCCTTCCGGTGCGTAGCAGGTGCTGCCTTGTTTAACACGTGCTGGAGTTATTTCCACTACCAGACTGAATTTCTGACAGTGGAGGTTTTATCTAGTACCTTCGGAGCCCTCCTCATCCCCAACGCAATACATTGTTCAAAGTAAGGACTACGTAACCACCTGAAAAACTGTTCAGCTAGAAAACGACTAGTCACTGCGAACATCCCTGTGGTGCAGGCTTTGCAGAGCACTTTCATACAAGTGGTAGTACGTGGTGCTTGCCACACTCCCCCCCACCCCGCATACCTTCTGCTCTTTTAAGTATGACAAACAGGAGTTAACATGAACTTCTTACCACAGGGTTTAAATATATATATATATATACTGCAACACAGATGAGTAGGGTTCAGTGGACCTGGAATAGTAACTCTCTGAAGAAGTTCCTCCAGATACGTTTCTGGCCTCTTTGGAGTGAAATGCTGAGTTACTACCCTTAGTGACCCTCTGGGAGAGTGACAGTTCCAGAAGCTCAAAGCTGCTGAAAATGACACTAATTCCGCCCTTTGGTGATACCACAGTGGAGAACAAGAAATACCCTTTAATTTGATGCAATTTAAACATCAGCCAGATACACATCTTGGAGGCACATGATGTCCTCTGGTCTCACGGGTTCCGCCTGGGATCAGTCCAGCTTTCACGCCCTTTTTCACACACTAACCCTAACATCACAACACCCTTTGTCTAAGGCTACCCACACTCAGCTACCTATCAAGTAGATCTCTTCACCTAAGATTAGAAAGAATACCTTTCTGAAGTCCCTGCATGACTTACCTTCAGGCTAAAGACAAGCTAGGTGGTGAGTCTTCCTGCTCAGACTATCAGAAAGGCAATCTAGGAAACTGTTCAACCCCACAGTGGTAGCATTCAAGTTGAGAACAACTGAGAACAAGACAGCAGAGCCCAGCAACTTCAGGGTATTAGATTTAACAATAAGGAATCCCTTACCGGTCTCTAGGGAAACACTGGGGAATTAATTACAAGGCTTTTAAAGATATCCAAGCTCCCCCAAAAGGACACTAAATAAGTATACAGTATTATCATTTATTAGGAGCAAAGTTCAAAAGTAGAGAAATCTACTGTGTTCCATTCTAACAAGGCAGCCTTTTAAAGTCACCTGAAGAAGAGAAATATTAGGTGTCTCATAAGGGCCGTAACAGATACACAGCTGAAGGCAATGTTAAAAAGTGAGGGAGGGGGATAAGTGCTGGCCAAGAAGCACACCGGCAAGCAACAGGAAAAAGCTGGGGGTTTGCAATCCAGTTTGAGAATTAGAATCACCTGTGGTACAAAGCCTGCGCTCCATTCCCGGAGATCGATTGTTCTGGTCGACTCCCAGGTGTTGCTGTTGTTAAGTTCCACAGCTAATTTTAAGGTAACACTCTAAGAAACAATGTTTAAAAGAAAGAACAAGCAAACAGAGGACAAAATGAAAGGGGCATTTCAAGAAGCCATCTTGTAGAAGAGAAAACCAAAAAAAAAAAAAGAAATTGAGATAGGCTGGGACCTGGGACCCTCTACCTGAGCGCTTGCACCTGGACAAACGTCTCCTGAGCAACAGAATACAAAGAAACCATAAGGGACTAAAAATAACTACGCATGGGAAGTTGGGGCAATTATGAACAATAAGATACAAAAAGGCCACCAACCACCACTTGAGGTGCAAAAGCTCTTGATCCCCGCACACAGCACCACCAAGGGGATGGACAACAGACCACCCAAGGGACTTGGGCCTCCGGCCCAAGCCACTGATCCCCCCCTACCCTCGCCCCATTTAAGGGATGAGCTCGCCCCCAGCCTGCCTCGGGAAGCAAGCAAGGGCACCTGTTTCGTGTTCTGGCTCCCTCAGGCTGCAGCATGAGCCCCTAAATCTGTCTGGCCTCTTAACAGCGTCTATTGACTAAACAGTCCAAGGACCCAGGTCAGTGACAAAATCATATTCAACATTTTTAAGAGAGTCATTTTAATTTCTTGAGGAAGTTAGTTATACATAGGACAAGTCAATTCTGGGCTGAAACACCCACTGAAGTATCTGAAACATTACGGGCATTCCTAAAAGAAAATTAAAGTTTCCCAGATAAATTTCATAAATCGGGTCATACTGTAGCTTTTAAGGCAACTACTGGCCCAAATCACAAGACAGAAAAGTCAGACACTACTGCTATTAGTGACTCTTGTGCCGACCCCAACGTCCAGGGAGAGGGTCGGGCGTGGTGGGAGGGGGGGAGGGGTCCCTATGGCGCCAAGCAACTTCCTGACGCCCGCTGTGTCCTACAACTTAACTGACACGACCTGGAGGCAGTGTCAGATCCCACCGGCTACGGGCCAAGTCCTCCAAGACTGCACCCTCAGCTTTCAGGTGCCAATCACAAGTCTTGGTTGTCACCTGTGCTTACCGGACGGCTATGAACTGCGGGTTCCAACAACCTCCTCCTTGGGTTTGATTAATTTGCTGGAGCAGCTCACAGAACTCAGAAGTATTTTACTCACTAGATTACCGGTTTATTTTAAAAGGATATAACTCAAGAACAGCCAGATAGAAGAGACGCTCAGGGCAAGGTCTGGGGAAAGGGCCCAGAGCGTCAACGTCCTCTCCAAGTGCGCACCACTCTCCCCCATTCTCCAGCGTTCACCGACCCAGAAGCTCTCCAAACCCAATCCTTCGGGCTTTTAAGGAGGCCTCCTTAAACAGGCATGACTGATTAAATCATTGGACACCAGCGATTGGTTCAACCTCCAGCACAACCCTGCCCCCGAGGTCAGGGGGTGGGACCGAAATTCCAATCTTCCAGTCACAAGGTTGGTTCTCCCAGCAACCAGCCCCCATCCGCCGGTGAGCCAAAGTCACCTTATTAACATAACAAAAGACACCTTTGTGGCGAAATAGAGCCGAAGGCCAAAAGGTATGTTTACTATAAATCACGATATCACAACTATAATTTTCTCCCCCTACCTCCAGAGGAGACAGAATATGCAACAATGCTTTATAGAGAAAGAGCTTTCCAGAAGGGAAATATTTAAACTTTTAAGAAACGAGTGGCTATGACATCTTTATTATGGAATAACTGAAAATTCCCCAAAGCGTTAAAAGAATATAACTATTTCAAACATTTCTTAAGGCAAGCTTAACAAGATTTACACCTACAAGATTTTATTTGGGTTAGATGCCATCGCTTTTAATCATAAGACCACACCCAGAACAATCCCACCAGATCCCCACACATACCACAGCCACCCAGGAAACACCCACACAAAAAGGTTGTTCTCAACCATAACTGCACATCAGAAGCATTTGAAGAGCTCTGAGGGAGGAAAGGGGGGAAAAAACCTATCTGGGACCCATACTTGGAAATTCTGATTCAGTAGACCTGGGGCACATGAGGCTTTTAAGAGATCCCTAGGTGATTGTGATGTGCAGTCAAGGGCTGAAAATCGCTGCATTAAAAACCTCGACACTTAACATTTCCACTCTGCATTTTCTGCTGATTGAGCCATGTTGCTCCAGAGTCAGACCATAATCAGTTCTGTTCCATGACACACAGATGAGTTACTGTGATTCTTTAGGGCGGTGATTTAGTGGGGTTGAGACACTGATGAGTTCATGGCTTTGTTTCTCATTAATCTTTTACTGTGTTCCAAGTTGTGTGTGCTTTTCTTTCCACGATTCCAAATCAACACGTAAAAAATAAGTGTTTAAAAAAGTACCCAAGCTACCTTTTTTTGTTGTTAGCCTTTTGCATTCGAAAGATGCTTGATGAATAAAAGATACCCACCCCCAAACACACAGGCACACCAAGCATGTGTCCATTACAAACAAATGTAGCCAGTTACCCTTAGAGCAGGAGAGACTGCAGAAACCTGTTTTGCCCTGCATCTTAACACCTGAGATCTGTGCTCGTAGGCAACAATAAGAATTTAATTATGGAGAGCAACCTGAACCAGAAGAGATGTTCCAGAAAGCTGTACCTGTGCTTTGGGCTGGCAAATATTGGGGGCTGCGGCGTTGGGGGCCGGCTGGGGGAACGCATGTGGGAAGGTTGTCAAGCCCCACTCAGAGGCTCTCTTCTGACTAATCTTTTACCACCATGATTTTAGGACTTGGAACCCAAGATTTGTTATCCACTTCCAGAGCAACATCTCAGAGACCATGCTCATCAGTAATTACTCAAGCAGACACAGGTGCTTAAGAATTTCCAGAGCACCTTGGCCAAGAAATCAACTGTAAAAGAAACCCACAGACCTCAGACAAGACAGGCTCACAGAGCAAGAAGTCCGGGTCCAATCTGCTATGTGGCATTTTCATTTCTACATCTCTTGCATGGTCATCCTGGGATCTGGGGGTCAGGATGCCGAGTCTTATCCAGTGATCAGCTATATACCCTCAATGAGTTACTGGCCCTGGGAGGGGGCATTTTGGGTGGATTTATTATCACCCACCCAGGGGGAGGGACAGCTAGAGGCTTCATTAAATCCGGAAGAGCTCAAAGCAGTCCCTTGAGGATGCAGGCCAGGGGCGGGCAGATGATTATTACCAAAGAAATCACAGTGGTTGTCTGGGCCTCAGAAAGCACCCAGCACTAGGGAGAAGCAAGTTATTAAAAAAGACAATAAAATAAATAAATCAGCCTTCTGGGTTCACATAAATATTCTGCTAATCAGTTAAAGGACAGTAAAGGGAATATAGAAGAGTACCTAACATTTAATGGGATTTGGGGAAAATATTACACTTTCCAAAAGTTACTCAAGTGCGACAGGGAGTCTGTGAGCTCAAATTACTTCTTCAAATGACCAATATACTAATTTCTTCTTCAGAACCACAGGGAGGGACCCACACAAATGACACAGTATCACAAAATGATCACCAGCCCTGCCTATTCTTTCCCTTCCTGAAATTGCAGCCACATTTCAGCACAAACCCACCACTCTCAGTTTCATCAGAATCAAACCAGAGAGAGCCGACGTCACTCCAAGCTACACACCTATGCACAAATTAAAATCTCTCCACTTACACTTCCTGTGCACAGACACAACTAACCCTGGAAGTGTCCTTCCAAAGCCCTCTACTGGCTCTTACAGCTAGCTCTCCAGAGCCAGAGGGGAACAGGGAGAAAGTTTATCAAGTGGAGGCAGGAAGGGGGGTGGGGGGAGAGTCATACAGGACACCTGCTATAGGTAGACTGGTAACTCGGCTCTTATCCCTCCATCCTCCCCTGGTCTCCTGTGTTCCCTGGACCTGAATTTATCTGAAGAGATGGTCATCTCTAAAGGATGGAGAGGCACGAAGAAAAAAAAAAAAAAATAGTAAACAGATGCAACACTTTAATCTGGGGTCCTCTCACCTCTGCTGATGGAGTTCTCCCAGATAAGCAGCCGATCCTTAAAGAAACAGCTTTCAGTGTGACCACAACTGTACTGCCTGTGCCTGAGAGGACCTCCTAGGGGTAAACAGCGGGCGGGTCTTGGGCAGGGAACTGGGGGTGGGGGCAGTGCAGGTGGGGAGAGACTTGCCGACAGCAAGTACTGACTCTCAGAGAAAACACACACACAAAATAAGCAATAAGAGTGCAAAATTGTGCATTTGAACAATTTAGAGGAACTCACAGTGCCTTCTAATTATTCCACATAGATGTTAAACATATAAGGAGTTAAAGTAACTGCTGGGTTGGTGCATAATATGCTTTATGCCCCCAAGGCACCAAACCAGAGTTTCTGGCCAAGAATGCAGCAGTTCACCTGCTGAGGGACAGGGCACACAAAGAGTACACCGCACATCTGCGCCTGCATGTCAATGGCTGCCTTTTTGCCTGAGCGTATATTTGGGATGCTGACTGCAGCTTATCACCTCAATGATTTGAGCCGTAACTCTCTGCAAACACCACACCACTTCCTGAGATCAGACAAGACTGCTGCCAGTGCTTAGGTTTCAAACAGAGACAGCAGAGCTGCAGAGAACCTGCATTTGCCTCCTTCCCCGGAACCTTGAACGGGCATCCTCCTCCTCAGGGTGGCAGTGTTGGTAATATTGCTTCAAATTATGATAGTGATTTTAATATCTACTGGCCACCGATGCTGTTGTATTTTAGTTAAATATAGCTGCTTCCTATACACTTACCTGGGGATAACAGTTTTTATCAAAACAGGCTGCAGTGTAATAATCTGCAATGTAATGGTGCAGATACTCACAGGAGCACGCACTGTGGAAGGAAGTCACTGACAGAGCAGCACATGGGACGAAACAAATAATCACTGCCGGCCACACTCACAAAGCTGCCACGGGGGCCTTTGTGTTCCCATTAAAGTGTCTCACCATGTCCCAGCCAGGGCAACAGAAGACAGCAGTGGTCCCCCGGAGAAGATCTACCACCTATTCCACACTTTATTTCAGAAGCAGCAAGTTCAGCTGTTGTGGGGGGAGGGAGCCATCCTGACAATAAGACACAAAGGGCTTGGATCGCCGCCTGCTTCTAAATAACACAAACAGGTAAGGAATTAGGTGATTAGAGAGCCTTGTGCCAGCAGGGCGAAATATCAGCCCCTCTGGGAATGCATGTCTGTGGTGGACATTTCTTGCACTGTGTTACAGCACAACCTGCCCAAGAGCTACCTCAGCTCTGAATGGACTTTTTCCTACTTTCTGCTTCAGGCAAACCTTCTCTTTTAAGAATGAGGATATAATAATTGTAAAGACCAGAAACAATTTATCCACACAAAAATTGGTGGAAACTGGTAAATTATGGTATGTCCACATTCTGTAAAACTGCACAGCCATTAAAGATCATGTTTTAGAAAATTATCTAAAGGCCAGGGGAAGTGCTCTGTTACAAAACATGAACACAGAAGCAGCTAAGAAGGCCGTGAGATATTAACAGTGGTGATGTTGCCTCTGGATTGGTGAGATATAATTTATATTTTCTTTAAAAATTTTCCAAAATTTATGAAGTGAACATGTTTCATTTATAACAAGGGAAAAAATGTCTATGGTAGAGAATGTATGTAAAGATGAAATCAGAAGCTTAAGCCATCTAATGGGGTTCCTGAATGAAAATAATGAATGAAAATTAAACAAATAATAAAGTATCCAGGAGCAGATGCTCAAAGGGCTCAGAAACCTGTACAAAGAGGACGAGTACTGAGACTCCACTAAAAAGAGAGAATCCAATCTCTTCATAGAGTTGGCCTGACTGTTCTAAACAGTGAAATTACCGCCAGAAAAACTTCATATAGGAGACAAGAACATTAAGGAGACACAGTTCACCCACTTTTCTGATGTTAAACACCCATTGGAAATATAAATTTGAATCTCTCTTGATATCAACTATGTGCCCCCAAAATAGTTGCAGGAAATATTTTAACTTGTAAAAATACATTGAAATAAGAAAGCTTGTGTTACAGAGACAACCAGCTGCTGCTTCTGGTAGCTGGCAGAAATTCTGAAAAACAGGAGCTTGGAGAGAAGTCCACCCAGTGTAAGGGAGAGGGTCACCAACCTGCCCAGCCAACATGGAAGTCCAGAGGACACGTCTGGAGACAAGTAAAACAGATCTCAGTTAGGATCCTGGTTCCTGCACTTACCAGAGAAGGAGCCTTGAGCAAGTTACCGAGTCTTCCCAAGCCTCTGTCTCCTCATCTCTCTAACAGAGACGGCGGTGGCGGGGGGCGGGGGGAGCTAACACATGCCCTGGGCCACACTCTGCCTGGGCCACATGGGCATCCAGGGCACCTGAGCCTTCCTCAGTATCCAGCACCCCCTTTACTCCAATTCTGTAAACAATAAACAGACTTCCTCTACAAGAAAGAGAACACCTTGGCCCATTAGAACCTTCCAGTCTACTTGGCAGCTGGACTTCGTATCATGAATGAATACATCCACAAACTGACTTTCAGATCACATCTTTGTGAGTTCATTTAGCATAAATCAATTAACCAGCCAAACAGACCGCACTTCTCCGCCTGTAAAGCTCAGAGCTGAGCCCTGAAAAGAAGCCGAGCTGAGCAGAAGACCTTCTCTAAGACCTAAAAATAAGAAGCGTTCCTCCTCCTCAGTCTTAATAGAGTCATCATCACCCGACAGTAAACACGCGCGATGTACTTCTGTGCACCTGTCCCGATTCAGAAGGCGCTTTAGGATCTTGCTATGCGTGTCCTGAACCGTGACCAAGCTGTGCACATGCCATAAAACACCTGCATTTCCCTCCATCCGTCTAAGTGCTGCCTGCACATGCTGAAGGCAGGCACGCTCCTCTTCCTGCACCCTTCTCCCTGCCGTGCAAACCCAGTGACTATAAGGGCACAGGAGGTGTGAATCCAGCTCTCACAGCACACCACTTCATGAACGTTTTCACTTTTTATCATGAAGTTCACCCAGAAACTGCTAACAGGCCCCACCTCAACTAAACATCAGCTCAAAGAGTATGTCATATACCCTAAGAAATTCCACTGTTCCCTAGAGAGCTCTGTCCTCCGAAGCAGACAAATTTCTTCAGGCGGAACTCTCATATCTCCTTTCACTGGAATCCCCAGGAGGTGTTCTAAGCTGAGAAGGGATACGTCTGGTTCACAGTTGGCTCTGAAACCTGGGGGGAGAAAAGCTCATCCAGGAAACAGCAGAGATATTACTGCGTTTAAGTCCGGCTCCAGGAGGAAAAACGGTACCGTCAGAGACCAAGATCCTGGAAAAGTAAACCCTCGCTTTGCCACCGCGAGGAGCAGCAATCCAGAACACTAGTCTCAAGCTAAAATACAACAGAAACACCTGGCAATTGTGAAAAATGAACATTCCAGGCTCCAACCACAGAGATTCGAACACAAGTAGCTTACAAACTACACCGTGACCTAGCCTCTACTCTGGGGTGAAAGCCTGGACTTCACGTGAGAACCAACAGGGTGCGTGCCTCTGCCTCTGCGCTGGGGCTTAGACAGAGGGTGGGAGGAAGAGAAACCAGGAAGAGGAGGGCCGTGGCAGACCCCTATCCACACTGCAAGTTGGCTGTTCAATTAAAAGATATGGCATCAACGGAAATCCACTTAATCTTTGTCCTCAGAGCAGTCCTGTGCGAACCCAGAAGGCCAGAGCTCATCTGTAGCAGATGAGAGGCGATAATGTTGGCAGCCATATTTGCAGTGACTCTAATAGTTAACAAACAAATGATTTGCCTTTGTAGAACTTCCCATCGGGGGATACCTTAGAACGACACATATGAACATCATTTTCCTAGCAGGGAAGCGGGCAGAGGTGGAAGAAATGTACCAAGGTTAAACAGAAGCCAGAAATAGCAATGAGTCCCTACTCCCTAGCTTCTGAATTCCAAGTCACTTCAGCAACACCACAACGCTTTAAGGTATACAAGCATGGGGGGGTGGGGAGGAGTCAAAAACTGCTTCCTTAGATTTTATACCCTCAAGTGTCCTGCTGCATTAAGTTCAGTTACCTCTACTACCACAGGGGGCTCTGCATCCCTGAATTAGCCATGGCAGGAGGTTATAACTGAGCAGAAAAGACACAGTCAGTGTAGACTGAAGGTAACAGGAGAAAAAGGGAAATAAAACTATCTTCTTAGGTCCTGGCTTTCTCTTATTAATCCTGACCACCACCAAAGACAAGGACCACGCCAGAGAGAGGGAGAGGTCAAGATGGCAACAGAAGAGGGAATGAGAAAGCTGTTGGGAAAAGTATCTTGAAGCTACAATTGTCTAAGGCTTGCTTCCTCCCACAGGCACCATGGAGGTGAACCATACAGTCTCTAAAGAACTGGGAGTTTTGAAGCCGTACCACTAGTTTCAGACACCAAGGTTGAAACCTGACATCACAAATGCCATTCTCTCCTTGACCAAACACTATTCAGGTTCCTTTGAACTCTCTTCTCAACTAGACCCTGCCTTTTGGGCACCGTGTCCATTGCTGCATTGTCCATTTCAGCAAGAATCCAATTTTAGCCAGATTTCCCCACCTTTGATATCTGATCACACTGGATATCTGATTGGGTTTCTCATCCTCCACCATCCCCAAACCCCACCCTGCTCCTTAATTAGAAACTCCCACCCTCCTTGTGGTATCCAGAGCCCAATCTCTCTCTTCCACGCAAAACCCCATTGCAGTGGTCCCTACACCTATCATAAATGTGCTGAATCGAGTGTACCTTACTGTTCTTTAACAAGTGTCATGAAGAAGGAAAAACTCTGCCCCGCCGCAAGCACCCTGCACAGCCTCATTTAAAAAGCAAAGACTCGAATGCGATCAGTCAGCCACCTGCTTCAAATCAGTATCTATCAGCTATAGATTGATATAGACTTGACCAATGAAGACATAAATTATGTAAATTCTGGGAGCAGAGGAATATTGGCCTGGCTTCAACCACGCCAATGTAGTTTTCTAGAATCTAAAATTACATTTAATAAGCAGCTTAAATGTAGTTATCCAAGAAAACTAGAGCAAGCCAGTTTGGTTGTTCATGTTTTAAGTAGTGAATTCAGGTTTAAAGATGACGCTCCTTCTGGCTGAACCCAAAGCAAGGCAGCTAAAGGGCGACAGTGAACTTCATCTCTGCAGAGGTGAAATGAGGATTCATTTGCAGGCTCATGTAGCACCCAAAACACAGCCCAGAGAATTTCAGAGCAACGTTCAAGACGAGGGGGATACCGGGGGCAGTCAGGAGCTCCTTTGTAAGGCATGAGAACAGTAACAGGATGACCAAATTGCCTGTGCCTGGAGTGATGTCATCATTCAAACCAAAGCTTACAAACTTCCTCTCTGCGCTCTGGGAGGGAGGGTGGTAGGGGGAATGGGAGGCACCACAGCAGGGATAGGAGAGGTAACTGAAAGAACTCCAGGGACTTCCCTGGCAGTCCACCGCCCGATGCAGGGGGTGCGGGTTCGATCCCTGGTTGGGGAGCTAAGATCCCACATGCCTCGGGGCCAAAAAACCAAAACCATAAAACAGAAGCAATATTCTAACAAATTCAATAAAGACTTTAAAAATGGTCCACATCCAAAAAAAAGAGAAAAAATTTGTTAAAAAAAAAAAAAAAAACAGGAAAACTAGAGTAGCAGGAGCACAAATCCATACTCTCACCATTCAGATAATTGCAGAAATATTTCCAGGTCAAAGCACAAAAGCAAACAAAAGAAAGGGCACCAGCTTTTATTAAAACTTTTCAGGACCCTGAGGTGGGGGAGATAATGTCGGGAGAGGGCAAGAGGGTAGAGACACAAAGAAACAGGCCACAAGTCTCCAGAGCAGCCACTCAGGGATGGGCACAGGAGCAAGGAGAGAGCATCTTCCCACTTGAGCACATTCAATTATAGTTCAAGACAGAGATATTAGGGGCTTCCCTGGTGGCGCAGTGGTTGAGAATCTGCCTGCCAATGCAGGGGACACGGGTTCGAGCCCTGGTCTGGGAGGATCCCACATGCCGCGGAGCAACTGGGCCCGTGAGCCACAGCTACTGAGCCTGCGCGTCTGGAGCCTGATGCTCCACAACAAGAGAGGCTGCGACAGTGAGAGGCCCGCGCACCGCGATGAAGAGTGGCCCCCGCTCGCCGCAACTAGAGAAAGCCCTCGCACAGAAACGAAGACCCAACACAGCCATAAATAAATAAATAAATAAATTTATAAAAAAAAAAAAAAGACAGAGATATTAAACACTATCAGCTTCTGCCCTGGGAATTCATTTCTTGCGGGGTGATGAGGGTGAGAGATGAAAGGCTGTAGGATTTTATTGCCCTGAATTTTCAGTTTGTCAAGTCCCATTTACTACCACAGGTACCTTAGGACTAATCTGCATCTCTAGGGATGGAGACATCTCTCTCAAACAGAGCCCCGATGACTCTTCTCCCACTGTGGGATTTTATGGATATCTAATAATAACCAGGGGCCCAAATGGTGTTACAAGCAGAAGCCGCCTTATGGCTTCTCAACCGAGAAGCTTACATTTTCCGTGACATTGATATTACGGAGCCCATGCATCTCCAGAATAACTGTAACTTCTTGGTATGCAAACAGGACCGTCTAGACTGAAAGAACCATCACTCCTCCCAGAGAAGAGGATTGGAAGGGGGTGAGGGAAGAAGAGGTGAAGCCAAAGGGCTTTAAGAGCGAGGAGGCAAGCGCGACAGAGGATCTTCGAAGGGGAGGCAGAGGCTGGCCAAGGGCAGGGAGGAACCCGGATGTTTTCCTGAAGACAACACCGAGCTGGTAGTTTAATACACACTGAAAGGAAGAGCAGAGGGCTGGGATAACTTCTTTGCGCTTTACAAGAAATAAGAAATAAATAAAATAAGCTGCTTTGAGTGATGTCAAGTATCCCTCATCTTAAAGTACAAACTGGCCTAATAATCCTGGCTGTCCCAGTGGCCAAACCAGCAAGGGGAACCGGCTGCCAGCTCTCCCGTGCGGAGCACCGTGTGTGCGCTCCCTCACAGCAGCTGCACTAAGAGGGAAAGGGGGGCCAATGAGGCTAGGGTGGGGGGTACAGTCTGCACCCCCATCCGTAGGGACCTGCTCCAGCCAGAGCCTGCGGGAGCCGGCCTGGGCCTGGGGCACACCAGCAGCCCCTCCGCAGACATCCACCTACAGCTTCCGCAGGGCAGGCTTTCTAAAACAAGCCCCTCCAGCCGGGTGAGCAGATGCTAAAGGCAGTTCCGTATGAAAGAAGGCAGCTTTCTCTGAATTCCAGACCACCTTACAAAAGACAACAGCACATTAAAAAAAAAAATAAGAAAAAAAAAAAAAACCTCAAACCTTTCTACCAGCCTCCCTAGTACTGATGGGGAAAACATCCCAGGAAAGATAGAGCAGTAAACTCAGAAAGTCAAGTGTCAGGTTTAGTCTGCCCATTCCGCACACTCCCAGATTATGAACAATGAGAAGAGAGCCAATGAGAACGAAACGAGACATTATACAACAAACACGTGAGTATCAACTATGGGCCGGGAGTGAGCTGGCAACAGATTTGAAGAAATGAGAAATCTACTTGCCCCAGAAAAATCATAGAGTATGAAAGGGGGGCGAGAGAAAAAGGCATTTTAAAGCAGAAACTAGAAACTATAGGAACTACAGGCGTCCCTTACATGGGTTATCCAGAATCAGCAGGACAGCAGAAGGAACCAAATTCTGGTACCGATGTCTGAACACAGAGACGCAGCAGATGCCCACATAAAGGGGAAGTTTCTTCTCAGCCTTACGAAGGGGCCCAATACAGTGAGACAAGGATGAAGGAGATTATATCCACTGGCTTCTAGCAGAGAAGTGAAAAGGTAAGGAGCACAAAGTCTCCATGATGTCTTCACAGCTAAACCGAACAGAGCTCCTCCTGTGAAACAGCAATATGCCGAGGTGGCCACCAGCACAACCCTGAACCACGCAGAGGCATCCGCAGCCGAAAACAGGCTCGGATCACATGAGATGGTGAGATGAAGGCCTATAAAAATGTGAACAGCTCGCAAACTGGCCGAGGATTTCAAAGGCGGGCTGAAATGAAAAGTGACATTAAAAATATGCCTAAGCAATAGGCCTGTCATTTGCAGGAGGAAAAAAAGCAACCGTCTGTGTCCTTCAGCTTCCCTTTCTGGTCTCAGTTCTGAAAAGCCTTTTCCACAGCAGTGACATGACCTGATACTGCTTCATCCACAATCTACCACCCAGTCTAAAGTCTAACTTGTGACCACACCGTGCACAAACTGGTCAGAATTTGAGACTCAATTTCTAAGATTATAAGTATCTTACTAATAAAAATAATTTCCCAGGTCCACAGCACCTATAACACATGAGGAACTGAAACGTTTGGGTTTTGAACTAAACAAAATTTTCCCAGTACGAAGCTAATCAGTCCACCAAGGAATGAAACCTACAACCCTGGCCTGCAGAAGCACAAGGCACTGGATGACTGCACTAAACTTGCCTTGCATATAAATGTTATGCCAAAAAAAAAAAAAAGTAATTTATCTAAACACAGTGTAGATAGCTCTGCAATCAGTATCTCATAAATAAAGAGAGAAAGATGAAGGGAAAGCTTCTCTAATTGATTTTACAATTTTTTCCAAGCAAAGAAATAATCTGACAACCAACAAGGTCAACAAGAGTTTAAAAAAAAAAAAAAAAAAGATAGCCCTCAGGGGAAAAAGCGCACCTAAAAACTCCAATGAATCAAGACATCTGAACTGCTATCTATGAAAGAGGGATAATTTGGGAAAGCCTGAGTAAGAGTAGAGGTGTTAAAAGAAAGTCAGTTGGGGACCAACCTGCAGAAGCACTTAAAATCCTGAAATTAACCCCTCTGGTGGACAGAACCCAGTCTGCCCCGGGCTACCGGAATACTATTACAAGGAAAACCAGTGCTCAGGGAGAAGCAGGGCCCGTCACCCCAATGGTGGCAACTAGACTGAAACCAGGACTGGGGAAGAGGAAGTGCCTACAGAAAACCAAGCCATGTGTGACCCAACCATCAAAACGAGCAATCCAATTAGGAACTAGGAAAAAACCCAACTGCAAAAACTCCCTCCTGGGGCCTTTCGACACCAATACACTGGCTCAAGTCGCAATGGCTAGCAGAAGCAGTCACGGATATTAGCGATGGATTAGGAGCGCTAAAAATGATGTCGCTCAAAAATAATGTATGGATTAGGTCTTCAGCCTCAGCAGATAACGGCGATTTAAACATTTATTAAATGCCTACAGTAGTCACAGCACTCTGCAAGCTTCGGAAAAAGAGGGGAGAGAGGAAGTGGAGAAAACCATACCATTCCTGCCGTCAGGGGAGTTTAGGCTTCACGGTGGAAAGCAGGCCTGGACATCAACAGACAGAACAGGATGATACAGAGAAGGAAAGGCCTGGGTATGGAAATCCCTGGCCTAACGAGGCTTTCGAGAACCAAGGCAAGAAAGAGGGTTACCTCAGCACAGCAGCTATGTTAAATGGTCATAGAACAGTAAATATGATGGGGCTGTCAACTCTGGAAACAAAAGAAACTTACTGCAGCTGACAGGACTGAAGAGAGACAAGAAATATGAACACAGCAGCACTGGGAAGATTTAGATAAATTGAAAATACAGAACTGGTAACAGTGATGATTAAATGAAGGGAGAAGAAAGAGAGAGAGAGATGGATTGAAAGACATAAACGCACAAGGTTCAGGGAAGGCTTAACAAGCAAGACCCACAAGGAGACTGTTAAACTCCCACAAAAATTATTTGTAGGGGAGAGGCAAGATCATGGGAAAGGGGATGCATTAGCTAAAGGACACAAAAGAAAATATAATTTGTAATAGAGAGAAAAAAGTAAACCAAAGGGAAACAGATAGGCAATTGCTGTCTCCTCCAGGTTATAATTCACTTACAAAGAGCGGTGGAACATACATTTTAGGAAACTGGATCCACCCAGATATGAAATGTCTTGACTCTGGTGACCACTCCAGCTGAACAACAGGTATTAATCTTTAAAAAATGACTGGATATATACATCCTGGAATCTTAAATAGATGAGCTAAGACCAAGCCATCGTCTCCTAATAGTAATTTTTTCAGTCCTCTAACAAAGAAGTTTCAAGTGTTCTTCTCAAAAATGCCCAGATCAAACAAATCTGAAGCCGGTACAGAATGCCTCTGCTGGCGCTCTGACATATTCTATGTCCTTTGATCACATTGCTGCAAGTCCCCAAATCTCTCCATTGGAAACCGGTGAAATGCTATATCCATTTCAAAGAGCTTCTGCTTTTCTCCAAGGTCCTCAATGCCAGGCTGGAGTCCCTCTGTAATTTGCTATTTGCCTTGTGCTTCCCAGTCACACACGCAAGATCACAGTCAGTGGGTTTACTGGTTTGCCCCTGCTGCACTTAGGGACTGCAGCCCCAGAGCTTCCTGTTGGTACGCATCTCAGCTGGCGGCATCGTCTGCTCTAGGGTCCAGAGGGACCACTCGTCATGCTTTCAGAAATCTAACCTGGAGGAAATAGGTTGAGAACCACCTTCAGTCGTGTCTAAATGGCAAAGCACCCTGGGGTCCTGCACAACAAATGGTGATATTAGCACCTGAAACCACCCTGCCTCTGAGAAAAAACCCTTAAGCATTGCGAAGTATCACTAATAATGTGCCTACCTGCAGCTCCGTCTCCCATCACCTACCTAAAGAGGAGACCCAGTGGGCTCAGGCCTGGGAAACAAACCCCCCAAACAGGCAGCAAGGACTCTGGGAGATTAGGCAGACTGCAGCTTTAACAAAACTGATCCTACAGTGCCCAGGTCTGAATATTTAGAGGCCGTGCTGTGAAAGAACATTTATATGGTGAGTAAGTTCACAGGGAGGAGGCTGAAAGACAGGGCGATGGAAACCAATACAAGTTGAAAGGAGGAAACCACAGATGAGAGAAACTTCCCGGTGTGTGTGTGTGTGTGTGTGTGTGTGTGTGTGTGTGTGTGTCCACTTCCCGGGTGTGTGTGTGTGTGTGTGTCTTTGCCCACTTCCCGGGGTGTGTGTGTGTGTGTGTGTGTGTGTGTGTGTGTGTGTCTGTGTCTGTCTGTCTGTCTGTCTTTGCCCACTTCCCGGGGTGTGTGTGTGTGTGTGTGTGTGTCTGTCTTTGCCCACTTCGCGGGGTGTGTGTGTCTGTCTGTCTGTCTTTGCCCACTTCCCGGGGTGTGTGTGTGTGTGTGTGTGTGTGTGTGTCTGTCTTTGCCCACTACAACAGCACCGCAAGATCGGACTTCATGGGGAAATAAGTCAGTCCCTTCATCAAACACCCAGGGGTTGTATTTCCTTTGTCATTAACACTCCAAGTGTAACACAAAGCCCGCAGCAGCCCTGGGCAATAGAGCACTAGGTTTTCCAGTTTCAGATCAAAGCCAAAAGCTCTCTAGGAAGTCCTGAGATGCACAGTGTGTTGTCTCCTTTAAGGCAGCAGCTCAGAAAACCCATAGCCTTTCGCCAAGATTTAGCACTTGTATCTTTGTGGCAAACAACTGGATAACACAGACTACACCTTTAGAGAAACCCTGATACATGTTCAGGTCACAGGAGCACCACATACCAGTGTCCAAAATGGATCTCAGCCTGAAGGAGCTACATCTCCAAAGAGATGACACTGGATTCACCCTGAATGATCCAAAAGCTTGGTGCCACAGAAACAGAATCAACAGCATCAGACATCCAACTGTACTCCTTCTGAGGGAAATACTACGCACTCTAGCTTTTAACTCCGTCACATGTTCCAGCAACAAATCAAGCTCTAACCAAAATCTGGGAGCCGTGGCTAACCCATGAATTTCCGGGTGCTACTGGAAAAGAGCTGCCTAGAATGCAAACAGTTCCTTTGATCATGCAGTTTTGTCCAGAGCCCTTCCTCTGGCTACAATCAGAAAGTAACCAAAAGGGGGGAATGGAAGTACACAGTTAGCCTTGGGCAAAACCTCCTTGCCTTCATGTATAATTTAATAGAAATGAATTTGTCTCTGTATTTAAAAAAAGGAAAATCCAACTTGCCCTACTATCCCCACAATATATAGAGGTGTCTCAGAAGATCTGTATTAGCTAATGTCACGTTAATTTTTAGGGTAGGGGGAAGATAGACATTAAAAGAACCTCCCCGTTCTTACCTGAAGGGCAAGCCCCACTGGGTCATCAGCTGGGAGCTTGTAGGCAGGCCCACCCATAGCAGGAGTCTCTGCACACCACCTGCATGCCCCTGAGGAAGCTCATGCAAAGACTTTCCCTCTTCATCTCCTCCTCCAGTTCCTTAATCTGCACCTTATCCCACTCTGTTCTTTTGTGTAGAATGAGCTCCAATACCATAAGCTGCCAAGTTACTTTTTCTCCGTTTCAAAGCCACTGACACCCCCTCCCCCAAAATGTCCCCAAATTCGAGAGAAGGCAATCTCCTGAGGGTTTCATTCAGCACCCTCCACGGTCCCTCCGTCACCTCCAAACAACTGTCAAACATCCTTTGTTTCTGTAAGTATGAGACCATTCCCCAATTCCCAAAACATGCCCTCGACGTCTTCTTTGGAGAGTCCATCAGCCCTGTTCTAACTAGGACAGCCGCATCGTCTTGTACACATTGTGCCGTGCAGGAGGGCACCCGGCCAAGCGGACCGAGGGAGAGTGGGAGCTAAAATTCAGCCTCCACTCTACTTGCCAAGCCATATGCCCTGACGTGAGGCTGCCTGAAGGAAGGGGCACCCTTCTCTAACCTGCACAAGGGTGCAACGTGGCCTAACAGAGGTCCCGACATCCATGCCTTGAGTACTTGACTGGACTCCCCTTGTAGTATAGGAACTGTTGGTACACAGTAAAGAACACCAGGGAAACCAAAGACTCCAAGGGGACTCCTGCTTGCCTAGTCATTACACACATATAGTTACAGCCTCACTGGGGTCTCTGGGTGATTTCTATTCCTACACCCATACTGTAAATCTCTTTAAGATAAGCAGAGAGCAGAATCTCCACTCATCGTGAGGGTCCCAGGGAGAATTCTTCAAGTAGAAAGACTCCTCCAGCATGAGAGGTTACTGGGACCACATCCCCAGCCTCTCCTTCCTCATACCTTTCACCCCCAGGTGAGCTTTACCAAAAACAAAACCAGAACCCCTCGCTACAGATCCGTTTTCATCTAGCATGATCTTCTTTCATGGACGCAAAGTACTTTCATGTTTTATAAATGAAAGCCACCGACACAAGCACACTCAAACCCAAAAGGTGCCATCCCTTAAAATCGTTCAAGACAAGAGCCTACAAGGCATGGCAGACGTGTTTTCAACACGTGACCTCTGCCTAACTCCCAAACTCATTTCTTACTACCTCCTGGCATTAAGTATCCTCTATTCCAGTCATACAAAATTACTCGCAGTTCATCACATGCCCCACATTCTCTCTCTTTTCATGAGTATCCGGCAATATTCACAGGACATGCATGGTCTGGCCCTGCCCATATTCTGGACCACACAGGCATCACACCACTCATGCACCATCCACAGAGGCCATCCATTCCCTATTCCCAAACTCACCCGGTTCTTGTCATTGCTGCTGTCTTGGTCAGAAATTGTCTTCTCCCCACTTTTTACCTAGTTAACTCTTAAATCAGCCTTCAGGCCTTAAAAGTCACTTCCTCAAAGAAGCCTTCCCAGATTATGCATTCTTATAAACGCTAACCTTTCCTTTCATAATACAAGACATAAACGTGATTACTTGCGTATTTCCCCTACTAGATTTTAAAGTTCCATGAGAGTAGTTCCATGAGGGTTTACTCCCCACTGCAACCCCAGCATAGCATCTGGTACAAAGTGGGTACCCAGTAAGTATTTATCAATGACAATGAACCTATTCATCTGAATTCCTAAACCTATGCTGTCCATTACAGTAGCCACTACACACCCGTGGCTACTGAGCCCTAGAAATATGCTGGGATGAACTGAGATCCGAGTATAAAACATACACCAGATTTCCAAGACACAGTAAAAATAAAAGTAAAATATCTCATGAATTTTTTACATTCATTAAATGTTGAAATGATACTGTTTTGGATATAGTAAGTCAAATAAACTGCATTAAAATTAAGGTTCTTTAAAACATAGCTACTAGACAATTTTAAATAACACACAGAGCTCACGTTTGGGGCTTGCATTATGTGTCTATTGGACGGTGCTGGTCTAGAGTGCCCTTTCTCTCATCTGCTCACTTCTCGTCCGTGAGCACTCAAGAGGTATACGAGCTGCTCCTGAGAAGACTTCCCAAGCACCCACCACAACAGGGCTCTTCACAGCACCCACCACCACTGTACTCAAAGTGTATTATATTAATTTCTTATGTGACCCTCATTAAAATCTTCCAAAGGAATTTAATGAACAAATAAGGGAAATCATTCTTCATTTCACTCAAAAGCCGTATGTTGACTCTTAGAGCTGAGACTCACTTAGAACTTTCTTAAAATGGAGTAAGATCTCAGGAGTGAACAGAAGTCTAACAAATAAAATAAGAGATAACCTACCTTGGTAAAGAACAAGAAATTCTATAAACATGATCCTGCCTAAACTGGGAAATGTATTCCAACAACTTTCTGTCATCCGCTAGGCTAAGGGAAATCCATCCATTACCCCCTGAGGAGTTCCAAAGGAGCCGAGAAAAACAAAAACTTCTCAGTGGTAGTTTAGTTCTTACTCGAGAAAACTTGCTATCATCAGACCTAAGCTATAACTCCCCCACGCCCCTAAAAACTGCTTAAAATTCAGCTACTGAGTCCCCTTTAACATAATGCTTTGGCTGATGATGCAGGCAAAAAATTAACGTTCAAGAATTCCAAAGTTGTGGTTGCCGTGGGAACCTTAATTCCAACTGCATGGCACAGATGCAGAACTGTGGACTAGTCCCAGTGCTGACAAAACCGGACAGGTGTATTTACTCTGTGCAATGAGGCAGAGCTACAGTTACTGAGAGAACCTTATTTTGGCATTTCTAGGCTTTTGTGCATTTACATTCTCAACCTTACCACAATCCTGTTTGCTGCATTAAATTGCCTCCTCTGTGGGATAAAACGGCTGCGGGGTTGGGTGTAGAGATGAACTGATTGGCCAGACATTCAAAGAACCCATCCTGTATGGGTTTCTTACGCATGATCTGACTCAAAAGACAATCAAAATATTTTCATTTGAATCTTATGGGCTGTCTCTAAACTCTCACACAAATGAAAACAGGGCCTGAATTTCAACTCGTGAATGAACCAAGACGCGCAAAACATCAGAAAAGCAAATTTCAAGTCTCTAGAGCTACAAAAGGGATACATTAAAAAGCCACACAGCACTAACTTCAACCACACTGTTCAATTTGCCGGTGGCACCGGCTCTCACTGAGGACCCAGTTCCATAACCAATCGACACAGTTACACACTTTAGTTATCAGAAGGCAAAAACAGGGGCTAAAAAGATGTCTGTAAAAACCAGACAGCCAGGGCTTCCCTGGTGGCGCAGTGGTTGAGAATCTGCCTGCTAATGCAGGGGACACGGGTTCGAGCCCTGGTCTGGGAAGATCCCACATGCCACGGAGCAGCTGGGCCCGTGAGCCACAATTGCTGAGCCTGCGCGTCTGGAGCCTGTGCCCCGTGACGGGAGGGGCCGCGATAGAGAAAGGCCCGCGCACCGCGATGAAGAGCGGTCCCCGCACCGCGATGAAGAGTGGCCCCCGCTTGCCGCAACTGGAGAAAGCCCTCGCACGAACCGAAGACCCAACACAGCCAAAAATAAATAAATAAATAAATAAATAAATAAGAAAATCCTTAAAAAAAAAAAAAAAAAAAAAAAAAAAAAAAAAAAAAAACCAGACAGCCAGATAAACAAGAAGTCCAACCACAATCCCTTTCCCCAACCTGTTATAACTCATAACAATGGAAAGAAAATGACCACAGAATTTAAAACAAAACTGCCTGCAGTTTTCAGCCTAAACATAATTTCCCAAAGTTGACATACCAAAATCATACACATTGGCTAGGCAAGCACCCTTGCTGCCAAAAGATCCAACAAACAGCAAGAAACAGTACAGCTAATAATTCTAGTTACCACTTGGAAAAGATGAGTAGGTGGCCCCAGATAATATATATACCAAGATTCATTTCTTCCTAGAGCAAAGACATACAGATCAAATCAAAATGACCAGCAGAACAAGCCTTACTATCATGCATGTGAGACATAGATCTTTTCCTCTCCTTATCCTCAGATAATAAGATCTCGTTAATAAACAAGCCTCATTTACCACCTAACATATACCAACCCTAACTCCTCTCCAGCCCCTTAGGGAGGAATGCCAACAGGGCCCATCGAAAATGAAGGAGAGTAGTGAGTGTGGTTCAGGAGAAACTGAGACCTGCCCAATAGCAGCTAGGCTGCAAATACTAGGAAATAATACTTTGGCGACTTACACTACTTGTCCGTTAGCATTCTCCCACACATGGATCACATCTAACTAATTCTCCTTCTCTTCCCCTTTGGTTTTGGAAAAGAGGCTTTGCTGCTTTTCTCATCTCACCTGTGTATTCTCCCCCTCCAGCCTCGGTGGTCGGATGCTGGACAAGTGGATGGTCTTGTAGTCCCCAGAGTTCAGCTTCACAACAATGGCATCGGCATTCAGCACCTGCATCACCTGTGGGCGAGAAGGCAAAAATGCTTGAATGTTGCCTCGATAGCCCAAATCTCGTAGTACACATGCTAACGAGCAAGGCACACCCAATTACAGGAAGAAGGATGAGATCAATAGCCATTTGGGGTAGATCCAGTATCTTTCTTTATGGTACAACAATGCTGAAGAAAACTATCCTATAATTATCAGCCCCCAAAGAGATGGTGATTTCTCAACGAGGTAGGATCTGTATCATTCATAAAGACAGTCAAGCTTTTTTTAATCTTTTGCCCTGACCAAGATTTGTGGTTAACTACAAAGCTTACGAACTGGAAATCCAGTCTCTACATGCTATTGAAGATTTTCCTTGAAACAGGTTCTAAGCTACAATCAAAATGCCTATCACAACATGATTCTAGGAAAAGAGGCAAGGGCTGGATTAGAAGAAGGTAGCAGCACTAGATGAGAAAGAACCAAAATAGGACACCCCAATGCAGAGCACAAAAATCAAAGGCAAGTGAAGGGCAAAAAGAATTGTCATCTCAGCGTGCGAAAGGAGATGCTAAGCTGTTAATCTCACCGGCAGAAACATTAAATTGCTAAGATATTACTTCAACTACTCTGAAAGCCTCCTTTTCAGAGCACTACTATGGGCATCTATGTTTTGGAACCCAAAGTCAGTAACACTGGACCCCACTCTCAGCCAGTGATTAACTCCCAATCTGGGGTAGTTTATGAGGATATCTATTCAAGGGCAAAAGCACAAATATTCCTCTGTAGAGGTTATTAGAACACTCCACCAATGTGTAGAGAATAAAATTCCACTGAAACCAGACTAGGACCATATCAGGGTTGTAACTAGACCTCATAATTCAGCCAGCAGTCTACAATTCACCCAATTGTATTCAGAACCTGTTGTTACAAGGCTGTTTGGATTTTTTTGCAAGTAACACTTTGCTATAAGGTAGCTATAGACTACAAAACACCGTCACCGTCTGCAGAACCAAAACTAACTCTCCTAGGCTTCAATCAGACCCCATCAGGAGCAAACAGGTAGCTGAACAAACTACGGGGTCAGGTGCACCGTGAGTGTAGACTTGCAAAATTCCCCCTCCTCTTTTATATGTGAAACAAAAGGAGCCGGCCTCTCCTTTGCTGTGGTGGGTATCACACTGGTAAGTATCCTAAAAGAGCCTTCACTAACTATTCTCTGGAAGGCTCACAACCTTTTACAACAGAATATACCCATTTATTTGCAGACTCCTGCGAAAGTAGCTAGTCTCTACCTTTTCCAGAGAACCAGCCAACCACACACAAAATAGAGTAAAGAGTAATTTAAGGGACAATCTGAAGAAGGAGCAAAAAGCAAAACCAAGTGAGAAATTATACATGACAGGAAATAACAGGAGGAAAGCGCCATCAAACAAGATGAATGAAAAAAGAAAGATGACAGCTGGAATCAAGCTATAAGTCCATGGAAGGCTGACTACCGCTTGTGGACGGGAAGACATCCTGGGGTTTTAACACGGTAAGTAATGGAAGCAGTGTAGAGAAAAACAGGCCAGGGCCAGAAGAGTAGTAAAGAGTCTGAGAAAGAGCTGTGTAGATTAGGAGAGGGGGTAATTATTTTTAATTTTCAACTATGTCTAAGATTAACTTGCAAACCTGAATGCAGGGAAAAAAAAAAAAAAAAACAGGCTCAAATAACCACAGCCATTCTGCTACAACCTTTTTCATAGATCTGAGAGTCACATGAAGGCTAAAGCTAAAACCCAGACAGCCAGAATCCAAAACTCACCTGACCAGAAAACCTTAGTGAAGTCCAAGGGTAATCAAAAGCATGATGTGTGGTCACAAGAGGACCAAGTCAAGGTCAGGAATGATTACCTAGGTATAAGTGGTGCCAAAGTGTATAGGACCCTCCAAATCAAAGAGCCCCTTATACCAGGCCCAATCATTTTAAGTGTAGAACTTAAAAACAGCCAAGAAGGTATAACCGAGAACACAGACTAAGTAACTGCAAGAAAAAGCGTACATCTTGTTCCCATTATCATCTAGACACATTAATGCCAAGTAAAAATGCCCATCATAATGGAATCTCCCTCTCACTCCCTAAAGACAGCAGCACTGGCTTGGCCAACTGACCAAAAGAAAAAGACCTCAGCTAATGATTTCCCTATGCTTCAAAATCCCACATTTGTATGAAATGGATTACAGCACATGGGGGTAGGGGAGGGGGCCACGAGGTATCCATGATACGTGCTATACTGCTATCCCACCTTCAAACCAAAAACTCCACAAAGCCATACCAAGCAAAACAGCTCGTACAGCAAATCAGTACTGCTCCTCCCTCAAAAGCACAGGACCACTGCCCAACGGATACGGTAATCATCAGGCATCTCAAGTGCACGCACATCATGGTGTTTCCTAAATCTCAATGACGGACCAAGCTACACATTCCTCCCACTGCAAAACTAACTCCTATTAAATTGTCAATTGCCAAAAACATAGGGAAGCTTCCTATAATCAAGACATGAGAAATATCTAGACATTCTCTACTCCCTAGTCATGCTCAGAGAGAAATACAACCAGGGAAAGTATCATAGTGCTCACACCTTCACCCCCTGATTACAGAATGTGAAGATCTAAGCATACCCCGGTGACAAGTTACTGGTATTCGTCACCCCTTATGATGCGTTAGCAGCCGCGGCAGCAGCAAACGGCTTCTTGGAGCTGTAAATTTCAGGCCTCAGCAGCAGACTCTGCTCGGCATCTCCCTGATTAGCAACCTCCTCTTCAGGAACTGTACACTCTGATGCTGCCAGCTAAACGAGCTCTGCCCTTCTGAAGGGGTGTGAGTGTGCATGTCTGTGTGTGTGTATGTAAGTGCGGTTTATGGTGTTTTATTCCTCTGTAAGTTGTGTCATTACTGTCCGGAGAACAAGCAGCTCCTGGGCAGAGACATGGAAGAAACAATAAAATAGTAGTTACAGTCACACACTGTGCAATAAGCAAAATGCAGCGCGGATTACTATCCAAAGCCTGCTCGTCAGCACCATCACAGACCACATTGATAACAGTAATATTTCTGATGGTGCTTTTCATCAGGACATTCTGCAGTATGCCCACATCATCGCTCACCTTCTCCACAAGCTACTGACCCCTAGTCAAAACACACACACACACCCTACCCTACCACACGCTCCAAGAGCAGAATCTACACAGAAAAAAAAGGTCACTGGCTGGACTTAAGATACATGCCCTAAATCCAATTCCTTCCCCATTTCTTAGACCCCAACTGTAAAAGGAAAAATGAGTGGCTTGATGACACGCGCAGACTAAGGGCTGCCACAAGTCAGGAGAATGGCAGCGTGCTGTCAGGGGCAAGGGACGCCCATCCCTCACCCTGGCCTCCTGCCACACTCCCCATCTGCGGAGCCCATCCACACTGCCGCGCTCTGGATGCAAAGGGCTGCTGCCGCTCAGCTTCTAAAAACCCTGCGGCATCCATGCAACGAACATAGAGAGCCGACAACAGCCTCCTGAGCTGGAGACCCTCAGAAGAGTCCCCAGACACAACCACCAGTCCTCCCAAAGCTGCCTAAGTTATCAGTACCAGAGAGGAAGAAAAGGAACATCAGCCCAAACAGGGCTCCTTCAGGCACCACCAGCGGGCGCCCTCGATGGGGCCACTGGAAATGGGACACCAAACACCCTTTCTACTCCCTAACCTCAGGACATCCGGCTGCTTCTCCTGCCCCCCGAGGCTGTCTGCCAGGTCTGTTCTCCCCAAGCTAACCCTGGAAACACTAGTGAAACAACACCAAAGTGGGGGAAATAAGGAGCACCCCACCCTGTTACAGCAATGGCCGGGGCTCACCGCACAGATCCCTTCGCTGGCCCCCAGAACAGCACAACTGCCACCCTTTGCCCTCACACAATACAAAGCGCCACTTTCTGATGCAAATACCCCTAGGCACCTAAGCGCAAGCCAACAAACTGGACACCGCAGGAGGTACTTAAAAGGAAGCCAAGCATCAGACAAATTCCCATAGAGGGGCAGCCGACAAAATACCCGACCCATACTCCTCATGACTGTCAAGGTCATCAAAAGCAAAGAAAATCTGAGAAACCATCAAATCCAAGAGGAACTTAACAAGATATGACAACTAAATTTAGCGTGCTATTGAGGATGAGATTCTGCAATAGAAAACAGACATTAGAGGGGAAGTAACTTTAGTTGACAATAACGTATCAATGCTGGTATACTACTTACAATCCATGTGCCATAATCATGTCAGATAATAATAAGGGAAGCTGGGGGGGGGGGTAGTGGGGCAAGGGGTTAATGTGGGAACTGCGCAGTATCTGTTAATTTTTCTGTAAATCTAAAACTCTTCTAAAAATAAAGGCTCAATTTAAAAAGCTAGGTAAATGTTTACAAGTCTTTCCTAATTCAATCATTTTCTTATCAGCAAATTAGTTTGCTAACTTAAGCTACAAACCAAGTCTTGACCTCTTTTTGGTACAGGAGGGGCCACCTTCCTAGCCAGACCATCCCCAGAACTTCCTTTTCATCTGAAAGCCAGATGACAAAAGGTCAAGGAAGTAGCTAGTATTTTTTTGTTCTCTCCACGTTACCAAACAGGAATATAAAAGTCTAGCCAAAAATACTACATATCCTTGCTTAAAAACCACCTCAGAGAGACATGATAATGAACTCCATTCAAAGCTATGACATTTTTGCACAGCAAAAAATCATCAGGGCCAAACCAAATAAGTACTAGAATCCACTGCATCCATGGATAGCTTATAACCTGACCTCCAAAACTGGACATGGCCAACAATATCACACAGTTAACTACGTAGGTTTACCTCCCAGACGAAGCCCTAAAGGGTAATAAGCTCCTTGAGAACGGGAACCACTTCTCATTCTTTTGCATCTTCTCAAAGCACCTAGTTTGGGGCTCTGTCGGTTAAGCAATCAATTGGTACAGAGAACCAAGCTAGCGGCCTCTATCTTACCAGGCCAGGCAGTGAGAAGACTCCACCCCCTCTCCCCACCCCCAAGTGTTATTCAGGTCTGTGAAATCTGCAAGGCCCAAGCATCCAGCAGCAGGGACAGGGAAGCCGAGCCACGTGCTCAAGGGACCATATGGCTACAAACAGCACAGACCAGCTAAAACGCCACAGGGAAGGAAGGCAGGAAACTGGCAAGCCACGACAGGCACGAAAGTCTCAAGTAGGCTCAGCTAATCGCTGTGAAGTGAACATGCCTCTCTGCTAACCTGGAGAGACAAGGATAGCCTTCCCTAGCATTTCCTTCCTTAAGAAGAGAAGCTGCTTAAGCAGAGAATGGAAACCAGTCTTTCAGTGCCACATGTATCCAGAGAATACTTTGTTGAGTTTCAAATTTCTCAGAAGTGAGACTCTCGGCCAACATTCCAACCTACAGCTTTGCATCAGTTCCAGAAGTCACCCAGAGGGTCCCAGAGGCACCTGGTTAAAGAGTTCCCAGGTCACCTTTAGCAGGCTTTGCAGGCTATTTAGCTGTTCCCTGTACAATTAATTCCTGGGAGGCAGTGGTCCTCTCTTCAGCAGTCACTCTGTTTGTTCAGGCCTCAGGGTCACATCAGGCTCAGAGCAGAATCCTTCAGTGAGAACTTGCAGGACTGTCAGACTATGTTAGGGAAGGCTAAAGGCACCTTAGGACCTTTTTAGGTTTCCTTGAAAGAGTAGTTTGTCATTAACAAATGTTTTAAATTAGGCAAAATGACTACAAAACTGCAGCTGGGTTCTAGCTTGTGAAAAGAAATACAGATCATTTTCCCTTTTACATTTAATGCTGATATCCCATGTTCTACAACAGGGTTTGGTAAACTGTGGCCAAGGGCCTACCACTTACTCTCGTAAATAAAGTTTTAGTGGAACACAGCCACGCCCACATTTACATATTACCCACAGCTGTTTTCTTGCTACAGTGGCAGAATTGAGTAGTTGCAAAGAGACTATATGGCCCAGAAAGCCTAAAATATTTACTATAGTCCTTTAAGAAAAAGTTGGTCAAGCTCTGCTCTACAACATATTAGAAAATGAACACACATGGGATATACACTAGTTACCACTCCTGGGGAGCTATCTGGCAAATATCCTCCAAAATACTCCTAAGGAAATAACTGCCATTTACGTAGAGATTCACTCCATTTTCTAAAAAATGGAAAAGTGATAAACTACATAATAACTTACTGGGGACTAGTTAAATAAATTATGATGCAGCCTTATAATGGAACACTATGAACAATAAAGCAAGTTCAAATACTTATTTTGTTACTCTCCCTAAATACCTCTACACAGAAATAAAGGGTTTGGGGGGCTGTTTATTTTGTTTTGTTTTGTTCTTTGCCAAAAGCCCAAAAGGACAAAGATAATGGGAGAGAAGAATATAGCAACAAAGCTTGGAAGCTGGAAAGCAGAGGGATGAGTGGTAACTGACTCCACAGACTCACAAAAGCTAAATCCTGAGCTAGTGATGAGAAAAGAAAATAGCCTTTCTGATTTATACTGCAGACTTCCCCTACCCAAGAGTAAGAAACTATCAAATCAGGAATCTCAACGGGGGATGAAAATAAGGCCCAAAACTAGGACTGGTTTAAAATCTATGTAAGAAGCACCTGGATTTCAAAATGTATACCCTAAATCCCATACATAAGAGCTCATTGCTCCTAAGCCAGTGTTGAATACCTAATTCTTTGAGAGAGACAACCAAGGATCACCAGATATCTGAGGAAAGCCTCTAATATGGAAAATAAGGGATCAAAATAACCAAAGAGAATTAAAAACAACTTAGACAACAAAGACTATGCGGGGAGAAAAAAAATCTTCAAAAAATTATTATTAATTCCTCAAAAACCTAACAGATGATATGCATCTCTGAAATAAGTATTACATGTTATTTTTTTTAAACAGTATAAGAGAAACATTCAGAGAACAAAGAAAGCTCTTAGAAATTAAAATACAGCATCATAAATGAAATATCTAATAGAAGAGATGAGAGACAAATACGAAGATATCTAGAAAGAAGACAAGACAAAAAGATGGAAAATATTAAGAAAAAATTAGAAGACTAGTCCATGAAGTCAAACATCCAAACAGGAATTCTAGAAAAATAGAGAGCAGATAAACTAGATGGAAATCAACAACAAAATAGTTGAAATTCCCAGACATAAAGGACTAAAAATTAAACCACAATGTGCTCACACATGGATAAACAAAGCGCATCATTGTGAAATTTCAGAATAAAGAATTTGCTAACAGCTTACAGAAATAAAAAATATATCATAAGGATGAGAGATCAGACCACTAAAATACACGAAAAAAAAAAAACTCCAATAGATAAATGACAGTGGAGCAATGCCTTCATAATTCTAAAAGAAAATAACTTCTAACATAAAATTCTATACCCACCTAAACTATCATGTGTAATAACAGAGTAGATATGAAAGGTCTCAAAAAATTTACCTACCAAGCACTCTTTTCCCAAGAAGCTACAGAATGTGTGCCACCGAAATAAAGTCATAAATCATAAAGAAGCCAAAAGATCCAGCAAACATAGTACCAACCCAGGAGTGAGGCAAAGAAAAACTCAGGATAATGGTAAACAAATCGAAAGATGACAGCTTCATAAAAGGAAAAAAAAGAACTAATCCAGACTGGTACAGGTTACAAGGCTCCTGGAAAGTAGTACTGAAAAAGATAAAGAATAACAGACTGAATCAATGTCTTGAGAAGAGATTTAGACAGGCAGAATGCGGGGGTTGAATTAATAAGTATGAAAAAGATATATATAGAAATTTTAAAATAATTACCTCCAGGGAAAACAAAAAATCATTCAGGAAATTAAAAGTAGTCGTAATATGCTATATGGCTCCGAAGTGATAGCATTTACAAAGTAAACACTGAATATTAACTGAGCCAGAATTATGATACAGTTCTATTAGAAGGCATGGAGAAAAGAACATGCACACCCATGTGTGAAAAAACTAAATCCTCACCTTCCATGTGTGAAGGAAAAGGGGTTATGCCTGAAAAATCAAGAGCGAGCAATGTAACATTTTATTCCAAGACATGGATTAGCAGAGTTGAAAATGGCTGCCTCAAGGGAGGTGGAAACAGACAGTACATTTCTTTAGCAGACAATAGAGTTCTTTAAAAATGTTTATATAAATGGCTGCCTCAAGGGAGAGGGAAACAGACAGTACATTTCTTTTTTTTTCCCCTTTTTTTTTTTTTAAAGTGACTCAGCCCTTGCAGTGTTGTTTTGGGAGGTCACCACTCTTTTTTTTTTAAATTTTATTTATTTATTTATTTATTTATTTATTTATTTTTGGCTGCATTGGGTCTTCGTAGCTGCACACAGGCTTTCTCCAGTTGCTGCGAGCAGGGGCTGCTCTTTTTTTTAATGATTTTTTTTTTAATTTATTTATTTCTATTTATGGCTATGTTGGGTCTTCGTTTCTGTGAGAGGGCTTTCTCTAGTTGTGGCAAGCGGGGGCCACTCTTCATCGCGGTGCGCGGGCCTCTCACTATCGCGGCCTCTCTTGTCGTGGAGCACAGGCTCCAAACGCGCAGGCTCAGCAATTGTGGCTCACGGGCGTAGTCGCTCCGCAGCATGTGGGATCTTCCCAGACCAGGGCTCGAACCCGTGTCCCCTGCATTGGCAGGCAGATTCTCAACCACTGCGCCACCAGGGAAGCCCAGGGGCTGCTCTTCGTTGCAGTGCGCGGGCTCTAGGAGCGCAGACTTCAGTAGTTGTGGCACGTGGGTTCAGTAGTTGTGGCTTGCATGCTCTAGAGCACAGCAGGCTCAGTAGTTGTGGCGCATGGGCTTAGTTGCTCTGTGGCATGTGGGATCTTCCCGGGCCAGGGATCGAACCCGTGTCCCCTGCACTGGCAGGTGGATTCTTAACCACTGCACCACCAGGGAAGCCCCCAGACAGTACATTTCTTAAGAAGACCCTAGAGTTCTTTAAAAATGTTTACGTCTTAAAAATAAAAACTTACAAACTTAAAAATTATATACAAAAGAATACAAGTCAGGACTATTCAAAAGTGGCTGCCAGTCTGCAATGAGATAAGGCGCTTGTAGCAGAACATAAATCAACTACATCACTGAGAACATTGCTGACATTTTTTCTGTAGCACGATTTTCTTGATGAAAGCAGCAATGCCTTGGTTTATTCTGGCTCAAGCTCCTTATATCATATCAAGGTACTCTGAGTAGGACTGGTATAGATCAAGGGTCAGCAGACTTTTTCGGTAAAGGGCCAGATAGCAAATATTTTAGGTTTTGCAGGCCATATGGTCTCTGTCACAACCACTCACCTCTGCCACCGTATCACAAAAACAGCTCTAAACAATATGTAAACGAACAGACGTGGCTATGTACCAAATTACTCATGACACTGAAATTTGAATTTCATATAATTTCAATATGCCACAGAACTTTTCTTCTACGTAAAATCCATTCTTAGCGCACAGGCCACACAAAAACAAGTGACGGGCCAAATCTGGCCCGTGGGCCATAGTTTGCCAACCTCTGAGATTGACAGTATGATCAACTTTGTTTAAAAAAAATCTGTGTCATAGTAACTTCATCTAGTATGAGTGTTTTTCCTTCTTTTTTATGTTTTTTCCTGTTTTAAAAACAAAAATAATGCTAAAGAATTTCCAAAATTCAGTAAGTTTCAAAAACCATTTATCTACCTATAAACACCTTTTTCTCTCTACTCTCTGAACAGGTCTATATCCAAATGACCTAAATTTATGTTTAGGATACTACAGGATCCTTAATCAGTTGGCTTTTAGAGGCAATCTCCTCTACTCTGGCATTGTAACAAATAAAACTTCATTGTATTAAAAACAAAAGCAAGAAAAATGCCTCACCCTGTTTTAAAACAAAACAAAAAAGACAAAACATGGATTCCGGGATCCTGGATTTTTAAAAATGGAAGACATGTCCTAGAAATGTCCTAAAGCTCTCCTTTTTCTAGTTATCAATAAAATCATATTCAAGAAAAATGCAAAGCCACTGACTCAATCGTTTAATCCTTTAGCTGAAGAATTTTTCTTCAGCAATGCCTTAGTTCCCCAACCAGCCAAGGCCCAAAAACCCTTCAAAATCTGCTAGGTTTCTCTACAAACTCAACTTCAACTGAGGAGGGGCTGCTAGGGACAGTACAGGATAATGAGACCCTCCCAAGGGTCATCTACATCACTAATATCACAGATGCCCAAAGTGATGATGGTGAACAATGGAAGGCCTGCCTCCTTGGTGAGTGAATGACCATCCTTTCATTGTGCAGTATAGTCTTTAGAACAGATTATAGGAAACATAAACACACCAAGGAAGTTTCAGTTAGGCAGAGCAGCCATGTCCAAGTTTCCAAGCCAGTATGGTCCTCACACAAAGAAGCAGGGTCCGTTCTGGTCTTCATCAGGATGTGGAAGACGCACAGGGAGTATCCAACCAGGGGCTCCTCCCACTAATGTCCACTAAAAGTCACAATTATACTTAACCTTACAGCTGCTTAGAGACCATCTACCAGAAGAGGGAAGGGACCACTTGAACATTCTGTGACCTACTACTTTGGGCATCATAAAAAAGAAAGTGAAGAAATTCAGCCAATTCCTCGGAGACTTGTTAAAATTTTACCATTCTAAGAAAAAGCATTCCAGGATTTTTCAGACTGACAGTGCCACCTAGTGGCTTTGCATCTTAAACTCACTATTAGACATTTTTAGGACAGCCACTTCTCAAGCTCAAGGATATGGATATTTAACCACTTTAAGTCCATAAAGACAAAGCTTCCATTATGTCTTGCCAAAAGTAACAGTAAGTTAAAAACACTAGCAATTTTGGGAAAGCGAGGTCTACTACAGATTCTAACACTCAAGGTACCAAACCGCACAATGAAGGAAAAAACACTTTTATAGCACTCCTGCTGGACCCAAACAATCTATCCAGTAGCTCTAGTTCACATCAGAGAAATCCATCCCAGGACACATCAGTGGAGAGCCCTCAATAAAACACATCACTAATTATTAGAGAAATGCAAATCAAAACTACAATGAGGTATCACCTCACACCAGTTAGAATGGGCATCATCAGAAAATCTACAAACAACAAATGCTGGAGAGGGTGTGGAGAAAAGGGAACCCTCCTGCACTGTTGGTGGGAATGTAAATTGATACAGCCACTATGGAGAACAGTATGGAGGTTCCTTAGAAAACTAAAAATAGAATTACCATATGACCTAGCAATACCACTACTGGGCATATACCCTGAGAAAACCATAATTCAAAAAGACACATGCACCCCAGTGTTCACTGCAGCACTATTTACAATAGCCAGGTCATGGAAGCAACCTAAATGCCCATGGACAGACGAATGGATAAAGAAGATGTGGTACTTATATACAATGGAATATTACTCAGCCATAAAAAGGAACAAAATTGGGTCATTTGTAGAGACGTGGATGGATCTAGAGACTGTCATACAGAGTGAAGTAAGTCAGAAAGAGAAAAACAAACATCGTATATTAACACATGTATGTGGAACCTAGAAAAATGGTACAGATGAACTGGTTTGCAGGGCAAAAATAGAGACACAGATGTAGAGAACAAACGCATAGACACCAAGGGGGGAAAGTGGCGGGTGGGGGTGGTGGGATGAATTGGGAGATTGGGATTGACATGTATACACTGATATGTATAAAATAGATAACTAATAAGAACCTGCTGTATAAAAAATAAATAAAATGAAATTCAAATATTCAAAAAAAACCCAAAACACATCACATTAGAAAAAATTCATATCCACAACAGTCCCAAAACAGAAAGAAGAGAAATTTGAAGTCATATATACTTGGGCATAAGAAATCTAAGAGAGGGAGTTCCCTGGTAGCCCAGTGGTTAGGACTCGGTGCTTTCACTGCCATTGGCCCAGGTTCAATCCCTGGTGGGAACTGAGATTCTGCAAGCCGCGTAGCATGGCCAAAAAAAGAAAAAAGAAATCTAAGAGAATGTCATTTGCTAAATGGACAGAACCTCCAGAAAATGAGACAGATTTCAAGGGGTCAATGTCTACAACTTTAACCCATGAACTTCTAATGAAGTTATGCAAATTCAAGGCAAGAAATTTAAGTTCTTATAGTTTCTAAGTCTGCTACAATAAATACACGTGCATGCAATCATGCACACACATCCATGCAAGCCATGCAGTGGTTTGCCTTAAAATAGAAATGCTTCAGCTCTCGACTGATTATTCAGAGCTCTGTATTATCACTAGCCTGACATCGTCCACAATGCATCTCCAGATGCTGAGAATGACTCACCTTGGCAACAAACTGCTTGTCCTTTTGGTCCAAATTAGCAGTGGGAGCCACATAGTCCCTCCATATTCTCAGCCTGCGCTCCTTGGCAAACCTGGAAACAAAGCAAGGATGCAAATCACTCAGATGGACTAGGTCAACAATGGAATCCACCATCACCACAGGAGCAAACAGCACAGAATCCTATCCTATCTCATAGACAAGGCACCCAGGAGAAACGGCCAATCAAACCTGAACAAAGCATGACAGCCACAAGAAAAACTGTACAGCAACTGGAACTATCCAAGATGCATATATAGCATAAACCCATGGCTGATCGGTTGAGGTCTGGGTGTACACTTTTCTGAGTCTGGACAGTACAAGTCCACCTCAATAATTATCTCTTTTGGCTTATCAAGTACCTCCTGAGCGATTACTAAATGCCAGGCGCTGGAATGATGAACACAGAGCAACTACTCTCTTAAATGGGAGGGAGAACACACACATCTAACAAATATATTTTTTAAAAAGCATAGGCCTGCTCAATTTCCATTTGAATTATAAAAAGGTTGTCAGCAACCCAAATCCCACGTGGAAAACAAGAACAAAATTGTCACTCTAGTGCAACTAATGATTATGAAAAATGGACAAAAATCCAATAGAATTTCACTGCCAGAAGGTAAAAAATCACGTTGGCAGAAATTTGTTTTAGACTACTAAGCCCAGGAGACAGTTTTTGAGTCAGACTAAGAGGGAAAGGGAATATGTGCAAAGATTTTTTTAAAAATTATATATATATACACACACACATATATTTTATATATATATATATATATATATATCAGTGAAAAACTGTCAAAGTATTTATTTAGAAATAAATGGATGAAGGGGAAAGGGACTATTAAACTATTATTTCTGAAAACAGTATTGCAACTTTTAAAAGCAGCATGTAGTAGTTGTAAAGCACGCGAAATACTTCAATACGGATTTACCAACAATGCAAGCGAGTCTAACACAGCATGCAAAACAACAGGCAAGTAATCTTATCATTGAAATATGATTTGCATTCCTTGGTCTAAACCTGTTTTTTAATGATGAGCACTCTTAAAAATCTCTTATAGATGTTATAAAACATGTAGAAACTACTGTCACTGTAACTCACTTTCTTCAGAGAAAGGCAGGAACTTAAAGAATGCAAAAAGAACTACCAACCAAAATAATAATTTAGAATAGACTTACAGGCTTTTCTGAACAACAATAAAAAAAATTGAGCATCATGAAATAATCAGAGGTATCTGGAAGGCTGTGCTTGATAAGGGTATTGTATCTTTCAAATTTAATTGTGGAACATAAAAATACTAGAAAATCTGTACAATCATTGTGTTTTTTCAATCAGTCTACCTTTGTCAGGCATGCCATATCAAATGGCCCAGATAAAAAATTCCAAGTATTTCTGCTTACAGGTACAGAAAGCTGTAAAAGAGCTAACAAAGGGGAAATACAGTCATTTAATTCACGTTCTTGCACATCTCTTAGCTGTGCACCTCAAAGGCAAAAATGTGAAGGTATCAAGACCGTTGTAGTCTTATGACTCTGAAATAAGCCACACAGGCTTGAGTGGAATGTTGTCACTAGTGGTCCTGGCCTTTACCTAAATGTATCCTGGGAGGCAGTTGCTGGGACTTTGAGAACATCATCTCTATTCATCTACCTGCTTCATTTTCTTCCATCTGCTCCGTCAGGAGCATCAAGTTCACCTATATACCTGGAAACACTTTGAAACAGCCACTGATCTTGGCAATATCCAACTATCATTTGCCTGGAAATCAGTTATTGCTACATCTGCTTTAACCATGAGGCACCTAGCCAAAAACACCTCACAGTTGCATTAGCATTGATAACTACAACATACTGTTAGATAAATTAGGGCATCAGGCCTCACAACAACATTGGATAGTTCTGTTTGGGGACCCACCAGCTCTATCTTTCCATCATATGCCTAGCTCCAGCCTGTAGGTCGGGAAGTAGCTGATAAGCTATTTCACTGTCCTCAAATAAGCCTCAAGTTTATTTCATTACAAATGCCTAAAACCTGGAATTTAAGTGAGGGGCTTAGAAAAACAGTGTACTGAAAACACTAAGAAAGCAAATCAGGTGAAGAATAATGTCTGAGTGAAAAATCTAGGCCCTTAGTATACAGCTCTGAATTAGACTGAACCTGGAGACTTACAAGTAAGCCACTCCTCTCTGAGATCCTGGCCTCTTTTGGAATTTCCCTAATCCTTTACACTGACATGGATGGGTGAGAGAAGATCCCTACCAAGATCCTTGGCTGGAAGGCTTCCCCGACAGACCTTACCTCTCAGCCGCTCTCAGCTTTTCTGCGCCCCGTGTGTAAACTGCAATCGACCAATCCACACAGCGGGCAAAACCTTCCTTCAGGAGGAGCTCTGTGATGTTGCCATTCTGAAAAACGAGGCACGTGAGAAAGCAGGCATAGATTAGATTCTATTTCAAGGGAATCCATTTCTCTAGACTTCTGACATGATTAACATTGCCACAATCTATTTTGCAGTTTAAAAAAGAAAAAAAAGAAGAGCCATTTCTCTCATTAAGAAATCAGCCATAAGAGGGGAGATGCTGCTCTGCGACTCCTTTCAACAGCCTTGGCTTCACATCCCACAACACCCAGCACAGTAACTCTCACTTAACAGGGGTAGGATAAATGTTAGCGGCATTGAATGGAATTGACATTTCAATAGCTCTTCTTGTGGGCAGAGGATGTTAATCTTCAGTAGAGATTATACCTATTATTTCCTTCCCTGAGATCAGCACTTACTCCCCTTTTCATAAGGGGAAAGCTGAAGAACAGGCTGAGTAAGGGATAACTTAAGTTACATTTTGCCCAGTGAATTACAATTCACATTCTACTGTGACACAGAGCCAGCCATCTGGCAGGGCTCTGGCAGACAGCTAGCACTCCAGAAGAAACAGACATGACCTTGGCACATTCCAAACCAAGCCTCCCAGCCAGCCTTCCACAACTGCCATCATGGAAGAATTCTTTAGCCAAAGAGTAACAATAGTTTATTCTGTATTGGACAGAGGTTACAATAATGAAAATCTACTTAAACTTGGGTGTTAAAAAACAAAGTCATTTCCCATCCAAGAACACCCCACCTACCAAAGTATACAACAGAGTAAAACTCCCAATAGTCAGAACCACAAGAACTTAAAGAACCTAGTTCCTACTCAAAAGCAGAGTTAGGCAGTAACTGGCTAAGGCCTGGAACAGTTTTTCCATAGACTGGTTTCCTCTTCATAGTTCTACCAAAACTCCACATAGCTAACTTCTAGACCTGCATACAAACCTCACCAATGCCATCTACAAGCTTCATCACCACTTCTCATTGATGTGGCAACCTCCCACCTTTCTGATTGGCAAGCTTTAGGACCAGCCCTTGGGAAAGTAAGTGCTAGAGTCCTTCCTCCCCTTACAAACCCAGTAACAACTGAGATGAGTTTTCTAAAAGTACAGAGTTGCAGATCTGTCCAATTCTATCAGGTAACTGATAACACCCTAGAAAAGGCCTCAAAATCAGTAGATGATAATCCTGCCAAGATATTTCAGTGGCTCATAAATACAGAGAGGAAGAAGAAAAGCAAACTACAGCTTTTCAAACCCCAAGTGGAATCCCCCACACACACACCCCACGTGGCCCAGTCTGCACAGGCACACTCACTGGATGAAGGATGGTACCCAGAATGTTCTGGTTGTGGCAGCTCTCCAGAATGATCTGGACATCTCTCTGAAGCAGTCGAGACTCGGTGAAAAATTTGGCTTCTGCGGCAAAAGGTTCTGGTGTTTCACTGCCATCTGCCTCCCGTCGAAAAGTTGGGCACTAAAGCAAAAGTAACGCGAGTGGGTGACACAGCCTAATGTGAGTGCTGGGCTCGCTCAGGCCACAGGGAACCATCCAAAAAGCACAAACCCCACAAAGCGGAGCTTGGAAAGGTCTCAAATCAGGTCTTCCAACCCTTTTTAAAGCATACTGATAAAATGCAACTAGAAGTATCATCATCTCACGCTTCTTGGTAAAGCAAACAAAACTCATGTTACCATGGGGAAAATCATCTTAATTATATCAATACTTGAAAATGACCCCTTGCCAAGAAGAGATTCACCACTGCCTCGCTTTAAATCCCTGATTATTTCTTTAATCAAAATGGGTATTTTATATTGACAAGGCACACTCAACAAACTTCAGAGCCTCCCATCCCCTCCTCTCTAGGTTTCAACAATCTCAGCACAGCCCACTCCAAACAGACCCTGAGTACTTAAAAAATAAAGTCTTATTTGAACTAATTAGAACTGTCCAACTGCAAAGTTTAAAGTACTCTAGTCAATGTTAACGGCCCATACAAGAAAGAAACAGTACATACGAAGTCCCCAAGTAGAAGAGTCTGTCACTTAACGCTTCCACAAACCCTATCACCACCCCGTAACCCAATGTATGATCTGACCTTGATCCCTGACAGCATGACCGTGACCAGGTAGTAGTCGGGCAGGAGCAGGGCCCTGACCACACTGCCGTCCCGCACGTGCTCGATGATAGCTGCATGACAGAACAGACGCCTTGAGTCATAGCAAAAGTCGTGCCGAGGATAAACAATGCCCAATCAAACTGCCCGGAATGCAGTTCCTCTCCCCCAAACCCCAAGAAAGCCTCCCTCCAAGAGGTGACGAAGCACCGGCACGTCACGAGTGTTCACACAACAGACTCCTGCCCAAACTATTCCTGGGGGATTTGGTTCAGACCAACTTCTACATCTTTTGAAACTTCTGGGACCTCATGGCTTATACCTAAGCAACCTAGCTTACGGATAACAAAGCTTATCTGTGTACTGAGTGCCTGGCAAAAAAATAACAACAATTCAGGATTGGTAATAATTTTATTTTACTGAGTCTGTAAGTTAATACGATCTCAAAGTAGGACCGAGAACTATACAGAATGTGTGTGTGTGTGTGTGTGTGTGTGCACGCGCATGCATGCACGCACATGGGTACACGCATATGTGTTTAGCTATACACAGAATACACATTTCTAACTTGAAGTTTTGGGGACAGTATTTAGGTAGAGAAAACAGGAAGATCCCCCATGTGCAAAATTACCAGCGATTTACTAGCTTGTAGCCGCAAAGGACTAACCTCAGCAAAATACATCTGATGCAACCTATATGAACTGGATTCAAGCTCCCTTCCAAAATACCAGGGTGTTGTTTTACCCTGAACAATTTCCCTTGGGTACTAAAGTAGAATTGGTTTTATGAACCTCCAGAAGCTCAAGAGCAAACAGAGAGGAATCACCCTGAGTCACATCCGTCTTTTCCCGACGGCCTCACCGTTAACGGGCTTCTGGTGGTGTGAGTCCACAAAGTGCCTGGGGTTCTCAATGGTGTACTTGAGGTCCCGCAGAGTATGTGAACCGTTCCCCTCGCTCCACATTCCTTTCTTAGCTGCTTTTGCTTGCTCCTCACATTCCGAAAGCCGGTTCTGCTCGGGACTGGGACGTGAGAAAGAATAAACACATGTGGTTAGTGAATTCACAACACAAACATCAGGCTCATCTTTGGTCCTGGGTTTCTTCAGCAACTTCTCCCCTTGTAAAGACCAAAGAGTTTGTTTCACATCTGTGGCTTCAGACCCAGGCCTATAAACAGAAACCCATCATGAGTGCAACTTCTGGATTTCAGACTTATTCCCTCAAACAAAAGATTCAATCATAACAGCATTCAAGGAGAGTACCCAAAGAACACACGTCTCGGTACTGCCACCAGCCGTGATTACAAGAGAACAAGCTGGTGGCTCAGAGGGGAGCCGCTCCAGGAGGGAGAGCTTCAGTTAACCACCCCAGACTCAGGAACTAGAATCCAGGCAGAGCTCAGCAGGACCCAGTGCAGGGAAAGTGACTAAGAACCACCCTTACTCCCTGCTGTCTGCAGAACAGGGCTGGGGAATGCAGAACAAATACCATTACAGATAATGTCACCCCAAATCTACTTACACATTCAATAAGGCCAGCTAAGCAAAGCAATTGGAAGATGGAAGACTCCTTCGTTAGACAGGAAACCAAACTACATACAAGAGCAGCCAGGAAGTCAGTAGACAGACCGGGAAAAACCCCCAAAAAACCACCCAAAACAACCAAACCCAGAAATGGCTCTGCTCTTCTCTCCCTCATACGTATCTGAGCTGAAGTGAACCTGGAAAGCCTTTCCACGATGTCAGCGCCTCGTTCCATCAACAGCCATCTGCAGAAACTGAACCTCCCACCTTGATCAGTAGGGATTTTCAGCAGGGACTCCTGACCTACAATTTCTCAAGCCAGAAATCCTCAGTACTGCTCTTTCCCTCCTCCCCACAAAAAAAAAAAAAAAAAAAAAACAAAACAATCATCAGCTTCAGAGATCCAAAATTGCTGCCAGAATTACACAGGGGAAAAAAAAATGTAGCTCGAGATAGAAGCAAACATTGAAACTGAAAAAGAAGGCTTTAAATCAAGACAACTTCAGAGAAAAAAGAATTGGGACTCCAGGGGAGATATTTTGTTGAGATGGTACAATACTGCTTTGGGCTTTTTAAAAATTCTTCATTCTGGTTACAAACTGGATTCCAAAAAACACTGCAACAGTAATCATGCCAGCAATTGTCCTTAAGATACAACTTTGGCATGCTTCCAAAATCAGGACCTAAGACAAATGTCAGAATAAAACAAATTCCCACATGCCCACACCCCAATTATAAGCTCTAACCAACGACTCTTTGGAGTCAGAAAGGACCAAAGAAGTATATGATGAATGACTTGACCACAAAGTCTGTGAAGGCAGGAAGGAGGCAAACTGCACATTTTGGCCTTTGTTCCTCCCCATCATTGGTACAGTTCATGCAAAGATTTATTTAAAGCTTCTTCTACAGCTACAGTCATAATACAACAAGGATTTAATGATTTAAACAGCATCTTTAGGGAGTTCCCTGGCGGTCCAGTGGTTAGGACTCTTCGCTGCCATGGCCCCAGGTTCAATCCCTGGTCAGGAAACTATGAGCCCACAAGCCACGTGGTACAGTCAAAAACTAAAAAAAAAACAAACAAAAAAAAACAACCCAGGATTGGTTCAAGATGGCGGAGTAGAAGGATATATTCTCACTCTGTCTTGCAAGAGCACCGAAAGCACAACTAACTGCTGAACAATCATCGACAGGAAGATGCTGGAACTCACCAAAAAAGACACCCCACGTCCAAAGACAAAGGAGAAGCCACAATGAGACGGTAGGAGGGGCGCAATCACAATAAAATCAAGTCCCATAACTGCTGGGTGGGTGACTCACAAACTGGAGAACACTTATACCACAGAACTCCACCCACTGGAGTGAAGGTTCTGAGCCCCATATCAGGGTTCCCAACTTGGGGGTTCGGCAACAGGAGGAGGAATTCCTAGAGAATCAGACTTTGAAGGCCAGTGGGATTTGACTGCAGGACGTCAACAGGACTGGGGGAAACAGACTCCACTCTTGGAGGGCACACACAAGGTAATGTGCACATCAGCACCCAGGGGAAGGAGCAGTGACCCCACAGGAGACTGAACCAGACCTACCTGCTGGTATTGGAGGGTCTCCTGCAGAGGCGGAGGGGTGGCTATGTCTCACCGTGAGGACAAGGACACTGGCAGCAGAAGTTCTGGGAAGTAACTCCTTGGCATGACCCCACCCAGAGTCCACCATTAGCCCCACCAAAGAGTCTGGTAGGCTCCAGTGTTGGGTTGCCTCAGCCAAACAACCAACAGGGAGGGAACCCAGCCCCACACATCAGCAGACAAGCGGATTAAAGTTTTACTGACCTGTGCCCACCAGAGCAACAGCCAGCTCTACCCACCACCAGTCCCTCCCATCAGGAAACTTGCACAAGCCTCTGAGATAGCCTCATCCACTAGAGGACAGACAGCAGAAACAAGAACTACAATCCTGCAGCCTGTGGAACAAAAACCACATTTACAGAAAAACAGACAAGATGAAAAGGCAGATGGCTACGTACCACATGAAGGAACAAGATAAAACCCCAGAAAAACAACTAAATGAAGTGGAGATAGGTAACCTTCCAAAAAAGAATTCAGAATAATGATAGTGAAGATGATCCAGGACCTCAGAAAAAGAATGGAGGCAAAGATCAAGAAGATGCAAGAAATGTTTAAAAAAGACCTAGAAGAACAAACAGAGATGAACAATACAATAACTGAAATGAAAAATACACTAGAAGGAATCAATAGCAGAATAACTGAGGCAGAAGAACAGATAAGTGACCTGGAAGACAGAATGGTGGAATTCACTGCTGCGGAACAGAACAAAGAAAAAAGAATGAAAAGAAATGAAGGCAGCCTAAGAGACCTCTGGGACGATATTAAATGCAAAAACATCTGCACTATAGGGGTCCCAGAAGGAGAAGAGAGAGAGAAAGGACCCGAGAAAATACTTGAAGTGATTATAGTCGAAAACTTCCCTAACATGGGAAAGGAAATAGCCACCCAAGTCTGGGAAGTGCAGAGAGTCCCATACAGGATAAACCCAAGGAGAAACACGCCGAGACACATAGTAATCAAATTGGCAAAAATTAAAGACAAAGAAAAATTACTGATAGCAGCAAGGGAAAAACAACAAATAACATACAAGGGAACTCCCATAAGGTTAACAGCTGATTTCTCAGCAGAAACTCTACAAGCCAGAAGGGAGTGGCAGGACATATTTAAAGGGATAAAAGGGAAGACCCTACAACCAAGATTACTCTACCCAGCAAAGATCTCATTCAGATTCGATGGACAAATCAAATCTGACAAGCAAATCAGACAAATCAGACAAGCAAATCAGACAAGCAAATCTGACAAGCAAATCAGACAAATCAGACAAGCAAATGCTAAGAGAATTCAGCACCACCAAACCACCTCTACAACAAATGCCAAAGGAGCTTCTCTAAGTGGGAAACACAAGAGAAGAAAAGGACCTACAAAAACAAACACAGAGGGCTTCCCTGGTGGCGCAGTGGTTGAGAGTCTGCCTGCCAATGCAGGGAACACGGGTTCGAGCCCTGGTCTGGGAAGATCCCACATGCCGCAGAGCAACTGGGCCTGTGAGCCACAATTACTAAGCCTGCACGTCTGGAGCCTGTGCTCCGCAACAAGACAGGCCGCGATAGTGAGAGGCCCGCGCACCGCGATGAAGAGTGGCCCCTGCTTGCCACAACTAGAGAAAGCCCTCGCACAGAAACAAAGACCCAACACAGCCATAAATTAAATTAATTAATTAATTAAAAAAAAAAGAAAAGAAAATGCTCCCCATTTAAAAAAAAAAACAAAACACAGAACAATTAAGAAAATGGTAATAGGAACATACATATCAATATTTACCTTAAACGTGAATGGATTAAATGCTCCAACCAAAAGACATAGACTGGGTGAATGGATACAAAAACAAGACCCATATATATGCTATCTACAAGAGACCGACTTCAGACCTAGGGACACATACAGACTGAAAGTGAGGGGATGGAAAAAGATATTCCATGCAAATGGAAATCAAAAGAAAGCTGGAGTAGCAATACTCATATCAGATAAAATAGACTTTAAAATAAAGAATGTTACAAGAGACAAGGAAGGACACTACATAATGATCAAGGGATCAATCCAAGAAGAAGATATAACAATTATAAATATATATGCACCCAACATAGGAGCACCTCAATACATAAGGCAACTGCTAACAACCATAAAAGAGGAAATCGACAGTAACACAATAATAGTGGGGGACCTTAACACCTCACTTACACCAATGGACAGATCATCCGAACAGAAAATTAATAAGGAAACACAAGCTTTAAATGACACAATAGACCAGATAGATTTAATTGATATTTATAGGACATTCCATCCAAAAACAGCAGATTACACTTTCTTCCCAAGTGCGCATGGAACATTCTCCAGGATACATCACATCTTGGGTCACAAATCAAGCCTCAGTAAATTTAAGAAAACTGAAATCATATCAAGCATCTTTTCTGACAACAACGCTATGAGATTAGAAATCAATTACAGGGAAAAAAACATACAAAACACAAACACATGGAGGCTAAACAATATACTACTAAATAACCAAGAGATCACTGAAGAAATCAAAGAGGAAATTAAAAAATACCTACGGACAAATGACAATGAAAACACGACGATCCAAAACCTATGGGATGCAGCAAAAGCAGTTCTAAGAGGGAAGTTTATAGGAATACAAGCCTACCTCAAGAAACAAGAAAAATCTCAAATAAACAATCTAACCTTACACCTAAAGGAACTAGAGAAAGAAGAACAAACAAAAGCCAAAGTTAGCAGAAGGAAAGAAATCATAAAGATCAGAGCAGAAATAAATGAAATAGAAACAAAGAAAACAATAGCGAAGATGAAAAAAACAAAAAGCTGGTTCTTTGAGAAGATAAACAAAGTTGATAAACCATTAGCCAGACTCATGAAGAAAAAGAGGGAGAGGACTCAAATCAATAAAATTAGAAATGAAAAAGGAGAAGTTACAACAGACACCGCAGAAATACAAAGCATCCTAAGAGACTACCACAAGCAACTGTATGCCAATAAAATGGACAACCTGGAAGAAATGGACAAATTCTTAGAAAGGTATAACCTTCCAAGACTGAACCAGGAAGAAATAGAAAATATGAACACACCAATCACAAGTAATGAAATTGAAACTGTGATTAAAAATCTTCCAACAAACAAAAGTCCAAGACCAGATGGCGTCACAGGTGAATTCTATCAAACATTTAGAGAAGAGCTAACATCCATCCCTCTCAAACTCTTCCAAAAAATTGCAGAGGAAGGAACACTTCCAAACTCATTCTATGAGGCCACCATCACCCTGATACCAAAACCAGACAAAGATACTACAAAACAAGAAAATTACAGACCAATATCACTCATGAATATAGATGCAAAAATTCTCAACAAATTACTAGCAAACAGAATCCAACAACACATTAAAAGGATCATACACTATGATCAAGTGGGATATATCCCAGGGATGCAAGGATTCTTCAATATACACAAATCAATCAATGTGATATACCGTATTAACAAATTGAAGAATAAAAACCATATAATCATCTCAATAGATGCAGAAATAGCTTTTGACAAAATTTAACACCAGTTTATGACAAAAACTCTCCAGAAAGTGGGCATAGAGGGAACCTAACTAACATAATAAAGGCCATATACGACAAACCCACAGCAAACATCATTGTCAATGGTGAAAAACTGAAAGCATTTCCCCTAAGATCAGGAACAAGACAAGGATGTCCACTCTCACCACTATTATTCAACATAGTTTTGGAAGTCCTAGCCACGGCAATCAGAGAAGAAAAAGAAATAAAAGGAATACAAATTGGAAAAGAAGAAGTAAAACTGTCACTGTCTGCAGATGATATGATACTATACATAGAGAATCCTAAAGATGCCACCAGAAAACTACTGGAGCTCATCAATCAATTTGGTAAAGTTGCAGGATACAAAATTAATGCACAGAAATCTCTTGCATTCCTACACACTAATGATGAAAAATCTGAAAGAGAAATTAAGGAAACACTCCTATTTACCATTGCAACAAAAAGACTAAAATACCTAGGAATAAACCTACCTAGGGAGACAAAAGACCTGTATGCAGAAAACTATAAGACACTGATGAAAGAAATTAAAGATGATACAAACAGATGGAGAGATATACCATGTTCCTGGATTGCAAGAATCAACACTGTGAAAATGACTACACTACCCAAAGCAATCTACAGACTCAGTGCAATCCCTATCAAATTATCAATGGCATTTTTTACAGAACTAGAACAAAAAATCTTAAAATTTGTATGGAGACACAAAAGACCCCGAATAGGCAAAGCAGTCTTGAGGGAAAAAAACAGAGCTGGAGGAATCAGACTCCCTGACTTCAGACTATACTACAAAGCTACAGTAACCAAGACAATATGGTACTGGCACAAAAACAGAAATATAGATCAATGGAACAGGATAGAAAGCCCGGAGATAAACCCATGCACCTATGGTCAACTAATCTATGACAAAGGAGGCAAGGACATACAAATGGAGAAAACACAGTCTCTTCAATAAGTGGTGCTTGGGAAACTGGACAGCTACATGTAAAAGAATGAAATTAGAACACCTGCACAAAAATAAACTCAAAATGGATTAGAAACCTAAATGTAAGACCGGACACTATAAAACTCTTAGAGGAAAACATAGGAAGAACACTCTATGACATAAATCACAGCAAGATCTTTTCTGATCCACCTCCTAGAGTAATGGAAATAAAAACAAAAATAAACAAATGGGACCTAATGAAACTTAAAAGCTTTTGCAAGGCAAAGGAAACTACAAACAAGACGAAAAGACAATCCTCAGAATGGGAGAAAATTTTTGCAAATGAAGCAACGGACAAAGGATTAATCTCCAAAATATACAAGCAGCTCATGCAGCTCAATATCAAAAAAACAAACAACCCAATCCAAAGATGGGCAGAAGACCTAAATGGACATTTCGCCAGAGAAGACATACAGATGGCCAAGAAGCACATGAAAAGCTCCTCAACATCACTAATTATTAGAGAAATGCAAATCAAAACTACAATGAGGTATCACCTCACACCAGTTAGAATGGGCATCATCAGAAAATCTACAAACAACAAATGCTGGAGAGGGTGTGGAGAAAAGGGAACCCTCTTGCACTGCTGGTGGGAATGTAAATTGATACAGCCACTATGGAGAACAGTATGGAGGTTCCTTAAAAAACTAAAAATAGAATTACCATATGACCCAGCAAACCCACTACTGGGCATATACCCACAGAAAACCATAATTCAAAAAGACACATGCATCCCAGTTTTTATTGCAGCACTATTTACAATAGCCAGGTCATGGAAGCAACCTAAATGCCCATGGACAGACGAATGGATAAAGAAGATGTGGTACTTATATAAAATGGAATATTAGTCAGCCATAAAAAGGAACAGAATTGGGTCATTTGTAGAGATGTGGATGGATCTAGAGACTGTCATACAGAGTGAAGTAAGTCAGAAAGAGAAAAACAAACATCGTATATTAACGCATGTATGTGGAACCTAGAAAAATGGTACAGATGAACCAGTTTGCAGGGCAGAAATTGAGACACAGATGTAGAGAACAAATGTATGGACACCAAGGGGGGAAAGCAGTGGGGGATGGGGGTGGTGGTGTGATGAATTGGGCGATTGGGATTGACATGTATACACTGATGTGTTTAAAATGGATAACTAATAAGAACCTGCTGTATAAATAAATAAATGAAATAAAATTCAAAAATTCAAAAAAATAAATAAAATAAAACTAAAAAAACAAACAAGCTACAACAACAAAAAAAAACCCAGTATATTTAGCCTCCAAATTACTGATGCAGCTTACACTTTTCAGAGACTAAAGTGTTAATTAATGCCAGCTGCAACCCATCCTACTGAGTGAACCTAACATGATATATGCACTATAAACCTTACATACCTAAAAATCATTTCTAACAAATTCACACTGCCACTAACAACAAATACATTTTACCTATTACTTAAGTATCTACAGATCCATAAACCAAAACAGACCTAAAAGGCTTTGGAGAGCGATAAATTTTCCCTGACCTTAAAACAGAACCACTGAGCCCCTGTCAGTTTTGCTAGATTCCAAGCAGCAGATTTTGCTTGGAATTTGATTTATTCACTCTGATTTATATTACATTTACTTATTCCTTGTACCTCATATAATATTGTACATCTACTTGTTGTTTGGTTTGTGTTCTGTCTCCCTGTTAAATTGTTAGCAGAAACTAAGTGTCTTTGTTCACTGCTATATTCACAGTGTCTAGAACACAGCCTGGCATACAGTAAATGCTCAATAAATATTTGGGGATGGATGGATAAATACTCTGGAACTCAATATCTACGGTGTAAGGCATAAGTCTACTGATTCTTATGAATATAAGAACAGCACTGCTTCGTCTCCAAGCCCGTTTTTGAATTACACACATCAAATGCTACTAATGAATGCTGAGTAACCTCCTCGCTCAGAAAAATACACACGTACACCTGAGCAGGAATACCCTAGAAGCCATGAGAACACCAGATATTACCTATTTTATGTCGGGGGCAGGAATGAAAATGAAGCAAAGCCAGTGTAGAGTCGACTCCCCCAGTTCTCACCGTGGTGTGGGAGGAAGTCAGACAGAAGAGTAATGGACACTTACTTGTTCGCTCTCATGCCTTCTCTCCGGGTGGCCAAGCCCTCTGTAACCAGAGATTCTGCAATGTTTTCCCCATTGGTATCTGAGGAGGAAAAAAGAGGTGTGAATCTTGTGTTTAAATCCATCTCCAATAGCAAGAGAGCTCTAATGGGACCACTTTCACCCTTAGCTCTTCAAGGAATGATGTTGCCAGCAAACGGGACAAGGCAGCAAGGTAGGGTTGGGTTTTCCGAAAAATCTCTTCTCCCCCAAAATGTCTAGTCTCTAGGACCCAGAGGTCTATAAATCTTCTCTGGACTAATTTTCTAGTGTATCTCCTGAGCCAAAGGCAATCTCAGGAATTCCAGGAGACTGACAGGGAAGCAAGACACATGCAGCAGCCCAGGAAAGGATAACTAACACTGACCTAAGGAGGAGAGGCCTAGCACCAAATGCAAATTCTGCCGCTTAATAGGTCTTTCAGCATCTTGATACATGTACTCATCTATAAAATGGGAAGAGTACCTGCCGAGACACGTTCTTGTGAGAATTAAATGTGTGTAAATCGCCAAGCGCAGTGCCAAGCACACAGCAGGAATTCACACAACAGAATCAAAAGGCAGCCCCCCACCTGGACGATCAGACAGATTCACTTAGGACTGCCTACGATGTTTCACACCAGCAAGTCCAGTTCCTCTCAGTATGTCCTGTTCTCTGCTCCAAGAGGCCACCAAGACAAGCAAGCTACACCGTTTGACAAACTCTTTCTCCTGTTCTCAGAGATGCAGGGGACAGCATCTCGATTTCCAATCTCACACAGCAGCCTTCAGAGCAGGCAAGAAAAATGAAGTGAAACATAAAACACAACCTGATTAGGTGCCACCTGAGCACCTGAAACATTAATTGCATTTCCATGCTATTGAAAAAGCTTTTAGGCTCTCTGTATTCTCTTAAATCTCTGCTTGTCAGCCAAAATGATAAAAGAAGACACCTATGAGGGAATCACCACTTAAAAATCTTTAATATAGCAGAGAACAAGCTCCTAGATAAACTGAAACACAGCAGTCTAGCTGATAGGTAACGTCAGCATAGAATAAAATTCTCTAAGGTTTATGTATTCAGTACACTATACACAGACTTCCGCAAGCAACAACAGGTTTACATACCACGCCCAAACTCAACCTAAATGCCTTGCCATTAGCCCTGTCCAAATTTCTGAAGCAAATCATAAGCCCCTGTTCCTCCTACCAAAAAAAAAAAAAGTTGAGATGAATGCTGTTCACGCGAAGAACGTTCAGGTTCTGAAGCTGAGCGTGGATCACAAGAACCTTTCCACTGAGGTTACTGCTGAGGCCAGACACAGACACACACAGCTACCTGACATCAGTAAATATTACACTGGTTCTTTCGAAGCAACAGGAATAACCCCACAGAGTGGAAAGTCAAAAGGAAAGACTCCACAATGATGGGGAAAGTTGAGCAGTAAGGTGTCAAGAGGTCGGGGGTAGAAAGAATGAAGGCCTGGTACAAACAAGGCGAACGGCCATAAAATCGCCAGTCAACGGCAAACGCAACAGCTCTCGGACAGTTCCTTGGCACAGAGTGCTCTGAAAGGGCTGCTGGCTGACCCACTTCTAAATGCGTTCATTGCTCCTTCAAAAGGGAGAAAAATACAATTCTCTGGGCCAAACTCCCAAAGAAGGTAACAAAATGTGGTGGATAGAATACTGAAAACGGAATTTGTAGGGAAAAGATCTGATTCTTGCTTATTACTAATCAAGGTATGACTGTGATCAAGTCACAATTGGGGCTGGTACTCAGAGCAGGTGGGTGACTATATTTTCTCCAAAAGTTGAAGACTAATCAATCATCTCTTTTTTTTTTAATAAGTTCTGGGTTAACCACAAACTCTCAAGTTCTATCATTCTCCTCCATCATAAAAAGAGTAGCCACATAAACAACAGGGATTTACTGTATAGCACATGGAACCATATTCAGTACCTTATTAATAACCTATAGTGGAAAAGAATCTGAAGCTACACACCTGAAACACAATACTGTAAATCAACTATAGTTAAATAAATTTTTTATCTATCTACATAGAGCAAAAGAAAATCTTTTTTCTAAACAAAAAAAAAACAAAAAAGACGAAAAACAGAGTAGCCATAAAATAGGCTAAATATATGAACACTAATTAATTAGCTAAGGCACTGTTTCATTACAGTTGGCAGTGAGAGTTGGTTAAAGTATCTGAGTGAAAATATTAAGCTTTAAGCCATTTAAGCCTTTAAAACTGAAAGATGTAGATGATTTCAATCATTCTTTTGGTAATTATTTATCAATCACCTCCTATGCGCCAGATTCTATTAAACACACTAGTACGTTAACATGCTAAATTACATCCACTCTGTAATTTGCGTCCGTTTGAAAAACAAACTTTCTAAAAACAACTTAAAATTTTACATGTCAGTTCCTCTTACCTTAAATAGACTGTTTTATAGTTGGAGACTAAGGTTATTTAAATGAACACTTACAGGCGGTCTCTCCATAGAGATATCTGTACCGAAAAAACGTTCTATAGTCCAGTGAGGTCTCTTGTCCGGTAACAGAAGATTGACCAGCTGTTACAGAACTGTATTATTTTGGGCAATGGAATTCTCGAACAATTGCATTTTGAAGACAGTACACTTCTATTTGTCTTACATTCTTACTAGCCAGTAGCCCTCCAACAATAATGCTTAAGTGTTTTATTACCTACTATATTATTTGAATTATGGGTAAAAGGCAAATTTATTTACTTCTCTTTTTGAAAAGATTCCATATATTTCTATAATTTCCCAATCAGGATGCAGATAGCCATTTGCTAAAAGGGCTGTTTCTCTACTGGGTAAATTGGACAAGAAGGCTCCAAGGTCATCCACAACTCACTTGTCTAAGACCTCTACAATTAAAATCAGAATCGTAAAAGGATATTGTTAGCCTTGTCATACACCCTACTTGCTTACTTCCAGCTTACTAGTCACCCAAGGCAAATAGATTATCTAAAGCAGCTCAGTTAGAATGCTAGTTTATCAAGAATCACAGGAAACTTTAAAAGGTGTCTCCTCACCAAATAATCCAGATGAACATAAGTGTTCCTGTTCATCTGACTGCTTTATGGAAAACATTCTACCAATTCTTTCAACGTCCTATTTCTGTTCAAACTCCATTGTGCAATCTTACTCTCCCTCTACCTAATGCAAAGAAGACCAGAACACCTAATATCCCATAAGCTATCCGGCCCAGCTAAACAACAGGCATATGTGTGCACACACACATATTTATTGAGTTCGTTCTCTGTGCTGGAGCGAGATGCTTTACACATACCATCTCTTTAAACTCTCTCTGTAACTTACAAATGAAACTAGGGCTTAGAAAGGTTCAGTTAAGGGTTAAGTAAGAGTACATGGTAGAAGAGCCAGGAATCCACACCTACACCACTCCAAAGCCTGTGTTCTTTCCATTCCATTCCAAGTCATGTGGCTTACAAAAAACCACAAGCCCTAAACAAATCGTCCTTTCCTAAAGAGAGTCCCCAGGAGGAGAAGAAAAGCCACAAGATAGATAAAGCAAACGGAAGATGCAATAGGAAATCTATAGGAATTCAATTAGCACTCTGACCTAGAAGCACAGAGCCAATGAGTTCCACAGGCTGACGGCCTAAATACAGGGAAAAATAATTCTACGCTTACACACACACCTAAACCAAGCCAGGAAAGCAGGCACAGGAGTAAACTAGGAGCAGGAGTATCAGGGCACCTACGTGCCACGAGCTCTGTGCACTTCCAATGAGACCTACAGCCAACCCTCCCAGAGCTACCTCCGCCAGACGAAAACCAGTCTTTGGAGGAACTTCAGACTTGGAGAAAAATGAGCCCTTTCCCCCTTGGTACTCACCTTTTCCAAGGTAGATCACGCCATACTCTCGCCCCTGGGGAGTCTTGTTTTCTATCGTGAAGCAGACTTCCTTCCCAATCAGCTTCTTCCGAAGGAACTCTCGAGCAGGAAATGCCCAGGGCTGAAAGACAAAATAAACGTGTTCAAGAACTAGGCAGTTCTCACACGACACAATCAACATCCAAGCAACTTCACTCCTTCAATAGCCTGGCCACACACTAGGCCCTGAGGAGAATATAAAAATGAAACACATACAACATGGATCATACACTTAGGGGGCTCCTAAAAAAGGCAGGTCGAACAGTTGGTTTAACTAGCACTGGCCCTAAAAACAGGCATCATGGTTTCCCAGACACCAGCACTAGGACTTCCCCCCCCCCTCATGCCCACCCCTCCACCACCCCCATCACTGTCTAGTCTCTAGCCGTCTACTGTCTACTGTCTAGCTGGTAAGGGATCAGCTTGACAATGGTGGTTCTTCCCTGTCACTCATTAAAGACCCAGATACAAAGAGTGAGCCACACATCCACAATGGGTACAAACAGAGTCTCCATGTGATCTCAAGATACTGTGCAGGGACTTCCCTGGTGGTGCAGTGGTTAAGAATCCTCCTACCAATGCAGGGGACACGGGTTTGATCCCTGTTCCGGGAAGATCCCACGTGCCGTGGAGCAACTAAGCCCACGCGCCACAACTACTGAGCCTGCGCTCTAGAGCCTGCAAGCTGCAACTACTGAAGCCCGCGCACCTATAGCCCGTGCTCCGCAACGAGAGAAGCCACAGCAATGAGAAGCCCGCGCACCACAATGAAGAGTAGCCCCCACTCGCCACAACTAGAGAAAGCCTGCGCACAGCAAGGAAGACCCAAAGCAGCCAAAAATAAAAATAAAAAATAAAAAAATATATATATAAAAAAAGATACTGTGCAAAGGGATGGTATTTCCCCCATCACTTTGGGATGGTACAGACAAAGGGAGACGTCGCCTCTGAAGCAGCACTGTCACAGTCAGTGGTCACTAGCACTTGAATTTACAGTCTGGACCTAGCTCAGTGCCCCAAGTTCCCTTAGAATAGAAATGAGGAAGGAGAGGGTAAGAGCTCCAGGAGTACATGATCTGCAGAAGTTCGTGTGCAGGAACAATACAGCGTGTAAAAGGGCAGAGTGGTATATGATATGCATGCGTTGTCTATTACCAATTGGAGCCACAGAACATGGGCTACACATAGTAAAGGCAAAACAGCATATCAGTGACCTGAAAAGGAAGCGTCTGCCAACCTTTTCAGTCCATGAAGATTATTCCATGGGGTTAGCCAAGAAGCTTTTCTAGAAGAAAAACATCCACGACTTCCCAGAAACCAGAAGCCAGTTTAAATGTGGCAGTCTACCAACCCACTGGGCTGGTATTCACAAAACCAGTACTGTTAGACAACAACAACTGCGGATAGTTCTAGGAAGAACTAATCCTGAGTAAGTGCTCTTGAAGACACAAAAACAAGCTTATCCTCACTCATCTAATGCACTCTCTTCAAAGTGCCAACAAGCAAAAGAACCAGTTACTCAATGGCAAAATGGAGTTCACCACATTTTAATCTCCCATTTCTACCCCTCTCCTCATTCATAATAATGAAAACAGATACTGTGACCAAAGAGTATGATGACTGATAATGAGCCCAACTACCAGCCACATCACAGAAACAGTACTAAACCAATTAACACAGCCTCGTACATTATTATCACCTTAGTGATCCACTTACTCTAAAAATATCCTCAGCTATAGATCTAATGTCTAGGCTTCAGTTTTGAGTAAGACACTAATACCTAAAATTCAGTGAAACATTGCTTTCCTAAATGCAAAGCTCTGACTAAACAAAGTACTCCTAAAGGAAGCCAAGATTTCGGTAAAAATTCATTTATCAAGGGTCAGTTCACAAGGAAATAGCTAACCCCTGTGGGGAAACCTCCAATTTCTACTGACTAGGCAGAATTACTAAAAGCTTTTAAGGCTTGAGGAAGGAGCCCCCTTCTCTCAGGACCTCATGTTTTACAGCTGGTCAGCCACTGGGCAATAAGAGAAAGCTACACTGGAGGTCCTGAAAAGGACATACCCCTTATCCTAGAGAAAGGTAACCTAGCTTCATTAATATTCCAGCCTTCTCAAGTTGTGTTCCATCCAGAGTCAGGCAAATTCAATAAATGGACAAGATACGAGCTATGAAGAGAGGCGATCAGAAGATTCAGGAAAGCGAGTGACGGCATCACTCCTGCCGAGGGCCACAGAGCACTCCAGGAGAGAACCCCGTGCAGGTGTCCACACGGAGGCCAGCCAGCAGAAGGCTACCTAACGGGGAAGGCCATCCCAGCAGAGCCTCCCAGAACAACCCTACGTACGCAGAAACTGACTCAAAGCGTTCGTCACATTAGGGCCACAATGACCCAACAGGAAGAATCACTGGTCTGGTCAAATGATGTGTCAGAGCTCCACCTAGGAAGCAATGGCTGTTAAGTAGCTGAGACTCAAAACTGCCTCTTCCCTTTAGAATGCCCAATGGCAGGTGATCTAGCAGCTTGCTCTCCACTCCCAGACCCATGCAAGGTTCTGGTGTCTACCACGACAAATGGAATTTTAATTCTCATCTTTTCTTTGCACCAGGTAGACTCCTAAACTACTGAAACAAGATTAAATCCCACAACAATGTAAAACCTCAAAGCTAGCTACTTTTGTACTTGGCCCAGTGCTCGATCATCCCATGTCCCACCTGCATATGTAATTAATCCCTCTCTGCCGCAAACACCCCACCACCCCAATTTTCAAAAGCTCCACTGAATGTAGAACGACTGTGACATTCATTTCTGTATTTCGCATGAAACCAACATACAGCTTCACGTACAATGAGAGCTCAAGAAATCTGTGGGAAATAAATATATAATTCCCACAGTGCCCATCAATGCAGTATCTAGGCTGCGTAGAGTAGCTAGGCAACGCTGGGGATTAGGCTGGAACAGGGCAGTGATGGCTGGGGACACACAGCAGAGCTGCTTTTATTGTCATGGGACTTAGGAGAGAGCTAAGTTTCTCTGAAAGCAGATATGAAAGAAGGCGGAGAATAATCAAGTGCATGATATTTGGGGCAGTGATACAAAGGGAAGCAAATAAGCAATAATGTCCTTGACTCTGTTTGAATGTGACAAAACCAGACATGCTCCAAAACAACAGAAAGCCAGAGAGAAAGTAGTGCTGCATTCCACAATCCACTGATCCGCAAAAGGAGACGCTCGGGTTCTTTTCCTCATTATTCACTGTACACCTGCTTTGTGTCAGGCACTGACGAGGCAGAAAAACACAGACGTCCCTCCCCTCGAGGAGCCAACAACCGAGTATAGAGACATATAAACATGGAATAGGATGACAGCACAAAAAAGGGATGATGAAAGGTGATGTCAGGTGTGACTTCTCCAGAGGATGAATCACCGGGGCACAAGGAGGAGACGGAGCTCCCGCTGGAGGGGGCAGCTGAGCCAAGGCATGAGCAGGCAGGACTCAGGTGGCCTGTTAGGAGACCTGAACACTTCCTCAGCGTTGGGACTTAGCGTCCCAGAGGGGGTTCAATAAGAGAAGACTAAAAGTCAAATCACAAATGGGACTGTATCCCAGGCTAAGGCATTTAGATTTGTCCAGCGGTAATGAGGAATCACTGAAGTATCTGGCAGTAATACTGAGCCAGGGAAAAAAAAATGACATTATATCTCAAAAACATCTGAGAGCATACAGAGAAAGAATCAGAGGGAAGGAAAATGAAGGCAGAAAGACTGTTATCTCAATATTCCAGAGTTGAACAAAGCACTCTCTCAGAGTTGAACAAAGAACAATAGCAACTGTAATGAAGTTTCAAGAATAGAGAAGAGAGATTTTGAAGGAGGCAGAATCTCTAGGTCTCGATAAAAGCCTGGAGGTTGGCGGGGGTGTTTGGAATTGGGTTACCACTTGGCATCACTGCTAACTTGAGCCAGAGCACCTTCAAGGGCATGGTGGGGGGAAAACCAAATCACAGCAGGGCGAGGAGAGACTAGATTACTGCACACAGAAATAGTGACTGTGGCTGACAAAGGGTGAAATCTGTAGCTCTCAAATACTTCATGTCACAGGGACCTTTGAAGAGTTACTAGGAGAAACTGAGTTGCTCTGGAAGAGACAAAAACCACTAGGCTGTATAAATATATGAAACTCCAATGAGAGCAGGGATCAGATTACAAGGTATTCTTCCAGGTGGGATAGTTCTGGTAAGATTTTATTGTACTGTTACACAGGCTACAGCTAAGATACTTCAGAACAAGCTGCAACTGGCCTTGATTCTCATCCCCAAAACAGAAAATTAAAACCCAACCCTTCTTCCCTAGAAGCAACCCTGCTTCTTCTTTCTGGGGAAATGAACTTGATTGGCTCTAGCCAACCAGGGTCAACACTCTTCTCTTCTTAGAAGCAGGCAAGCTGTTACACAACACAAAACTGAAAGGGAAAGAACTATTCAAAACGTTGGTCAAGAAAAGCACTTAGCACCCAAAATTTGAAAAGTGCTGAGAGAGATTTAATCTTCAGCACTTAGACTAACAGTACGAGAAGTGTCTGTAGTAGCAGAAATTAAATAGCACTAGAGATTACCACAGCTAACATTTGTTAAGTAGCTTACAGGCCCGTTCTGCATTATCTTGTTTAATCCTCATTGAACAACCCTGAGATATAGAATAACCCAATACTTGTGCTTACTGATAGAGGACCAATGGAAAATAACTGATTTTGTCTATTTAGTCATTATCCCAAGAATCTAATTGCTGTTGATAGAATTTGGGGTGATTTGTCTCTATTTCCTATAACACTGCTTTACTATCTTCTTAATTCAAACAAAATGCTATTTATTATAGGTGAAAACAACTGCATGTTTTTCCTTAAATGAAAGACCCCCGTGAGCTGCTTTTTTTCCCACACTTCCATGAGAGGAAAACAGCAGACGGAAGCTGAGATACCAACTTGCCCATCATCATCAAGCTGAGGCAAAAAACAAATAATTAGAATCCAGAAACTTCATTTTTGAGAGCCAAAGCACCACTGAAGAAGAAACAAGAACTAATGTTTCAAAGTACAGGAGCCAAGAAGACTCATGGCAGCTGCCTGGAGAGGTAACTTAAGGAGTCCAAGGCAGACCACAAAGAAGGCAAGGTGGCCAGGCATTAGAGATGGGGGAGCAGGGGGCTGGAGGGGATGGTAGAACAAAAGCTCAGAAGCTTGTCAAATCACCATAACACATGGTTCTTGACAACTACTGAACCACAAGTTGCCCTAAGAAACTGATAACTTCCTCCCTTCAAAATGCATGCTTACACAAAATTTTGCAAACAATTTCATGGGGTTCACAGACGTCCTTAGGACACAGATCCCAGATTAAGAATCTATAATAAGGCACAGTCCTAACATTTATAGTATATGCTACCATTTATGAAAATGAGTGTCTACTGTATAGCACAGTGAACTATACTCAATATCTTATAATAACCTATCATGGAAAAGAATCTGAAATACACATAACTGAATCACTTTGCTGAACACTTGAAACTAACACAACATGGTAAATTAACTATACTTCAATTAAAAAAAAGAAAGGAAGAAAAGAAAATGAGTGTCTGCTTGTATAGGTGATAAATGCCTCTGGAGACTCAAGACTGCAATAACACCAGTAGTCTCCAGGGAGAAGAACTAGATTTTTCACTGTGCATCCTTCTGAATTTTGAAGGTAAATGAAGAATTCAAACATAAATAAAAGAGCTCTGCCATAACTAATGCCAACCTCTAACAGCTGAGACTACCTAGGAAATGTACTAACCTGTTTCCAGAGAAAGAGGCATGAAACACTGATAAACCTGAAAAGGCTCTAAACCTATGGGAAAGTGTATGACGGAAAGAGACTGGGATTACTGGGATTAAAGGTAGTGAATGTATAAACTGAAGCAAGCCACTGTTGATTTGTCATCAGTCCTGCGATATAAAAATACTGGAAATAGGGAGCCTGCTTCAAGATGGCGGAGGAGTAAGACGTGGAGATACCTTCCTCCCCACAGATACATCAGAAATACATCTACATGTGGAATAACTCCTACAGAACACCTACTGAACGCTGGCAGAAGACCTCAGACTTCCCAAAAGGCAATAAACTCCCCACGTACCTGGGCAGGGCAAAAGAAAAAAGAAAAAACAGAGATAAAAGAATAGGGATGGGACCTGCACCTCTGGGAGGGAGCTGTGAAGGAGGAAAAGTTTCCACACACTAGGAAGCCCCTTCACTGGTGGAGACGGGGGGTCAGGGTTGGGGGGAACCTTCGGAGCCACGGAGGAGAGAGCAGCAACAGGGGTGCCGAGGGCAAAGCGGACAGATTCCCACACAAAGGATCAGTGCTGACCAGCACTCACCAACCCAAGAGGCTTGTCTGCTCACCCGTCAGGGTGGGTGCGGGCTGGGAGCTGAGGCTGGGGCTTCGGAGGTCAGACCCCAGAGAGAGGACTGGGGTTGGCGGCGTGAACACAGCCCGAAGGGGGCTAGTGCCCCACAGCTAGCCGGGAGGGAGTCCGGGAAAAATTCTGGACCTGCCTAAGAGGCAAGAGACCATTGTTTTGGGTGCATGAGGAGAGGGGATTCAGAGCACCACCTAAATGAGCTCGAGACGGGTGCAAGCCGCGGCTATCAGCGCGGACCCCAGAGACGGGCATGAAATGCTAAGGCTGCTTCTGCAGCCACCAAGAAGCCTGTGTGCAAGCACAGGACACTATCCAAACCTCCCCTCCCGGGAGCCTGTGCAGCCAGCCACTGCCAGGGTCCCGTGATCCAGGGACAACTTTCCCAGGAGAACGCACGGCGCGCCTCAGGCTGGTGCAACGTCACGCTGGCCTCTGCCGCCGCAGGCTCGCCCCGCATTCCGTACCCCTCCATCCCACCAGCCTGAGTGAGCCAGAGCCCCCTAATCAGCCACTCCTTTAACCCCGTCCTGTCTGGATGAAGAACAGATACCCTAAGGTGACCTACACACAGAGGCGGGGCCAAATCCAAAGCTGAACCCTGGGAGCTGTGCGAACAAAGAGAAAGGGAAACTCTCCCAGCAGCCTCAGGAGCAGTGGATTAAATCTCCACAATCAACTTGATGTACCCTGCATCTGTGAAATACCGGAATAGACAACGAATCATCCCAAAATTGAGGCAGTGGACTTCAGAAGCAACTGTAAACTTAGGGTTTGCTTTCTGCATCTAATTTATTTCTGGTTTTATGTTTATCTTAGTTTAGTATTTAGAGTTTATCATCGTTGGTAGATTTATTGATTTGGTTGCTCTCTTCCTCATTTTTTTAATATATAGATATATATTTTTTTCATTTTCTCTTTCTGTGAGTCTGTGCATGTATGCTTCTTTGTGTCATTTTGTCTGCATAGCTTTGCTTTCACCATTTGTTCTAGGGTTCTATCTGTCCGTTTTTTTGTTTGTTTGCTTTTTTTTTTTAGTATACTTTTCAGTGCTTGTTATCATTGGTGGATTTGTTTTTTGGTTTGTTTGCTCTCTTCTTTCTTTCTTTTTTTCTTTTTCTATTACTTTTTAATTTTTTTATTTTTAATAATTATTTTTCCTTTTCTATTTTAATAACTTTATTTTATTTTATTTTTTTAATTTATTTTCTTCCATTTTTTCTCCCTTTTCTTCTCAGCTGTGTGGCTGACAGGGTTTTGCTGCTCTGGCTGGGTGTCAGGCCTGTGCCTCTGAGGTAAGAGAACCGAGTTCAGGACACTGGTCCACCAGAAACCTCCCAGCTCCACGTAATATCAAATGGCAAAAGCTCTCCCAGAGATCTCCATCTCAACGCTAAGACCCAGCTCCACTCAACGACCATGAAGCTCCAGTGCTGGACACCCAATGCCAAACAACTAGCAAGGCAGGAACACAACCCCACCCATTAGCAGAGAGGCTGCCTAAAATCATAATAAGGCCACAGACACCCCAAAACACACCACCAGACGCAGTCCTGCCCACCAGAAAGACAAGATCCAGCCTCATCCACCAGAACACAGGCACCAGTCCCCTCCACCAGGAAGCCTACACAACCCACTGAACCAACCTTACCCACTGGGGGCAGACACCAAAAACAACAGGAAGTACAAACCTGCAGCCTGCGAAAAGGAGACCCAAACACAGTAAGTTAAGCAAAATGAGAAGACAAACATGCAGCAGATGAAGGAGCAAGGTAAAAACCCACCAGACCAAACAAATAAGAGTAAATAGGCAGTCTACCTGAAAAAGAATTCAGAATAATGATAGTAAAGATGATCCAAAATCATGGAAATAGAATAGAGAAAATACAAGAAATGTTTAACATGGACCTAGAAGAGCTAAAAAGCAAACAAACAATGTTGGACAACACAATAAATGAGATTAAAAATTCTCTAGAAGGAATCAATAGCAGAATAACTGAGGCAGAAGAAAGGATAAGTGACCTGGAAGATAAAATAGTGGACATAACTACTGCAGAGCAGAATAAATAAAAAAGAATGAAAAGAATTGAGGACAGTCTTAGAGACCTCTGGGACAACATTAAGTGCATCAACAGTCGACCTATAGGGGTCCCAGAAGAAGAAGAGAAAAATAAAGGGTCTGAGAAAATATTTGAAGAGATTAGAGTTGAAAACTTCCCTAATATGGGAAAGGAAATAGTTAATCAAGTCCAGGAAGCACAGAGAGTCCCATACAGGATAAATCCAAGGAGAAAAATGCCAAGATACATATTAATCAAACTATCAAAAATTAAATACAAAGAAAAAATATTAAAAGTAGCAAGGGAAAAACAACAAATAACATAAAAGGGAATCCGCATAAGGTTAACAGCTGATCTTTCAGAAGAAACTCTGCAAGCCAGAAGGGAGTGGCAGGACATATTCAAAGTGATGAAATGGAAAAATCTACAACCAAGATTACTCTACACAGCAAGCATCTCATTCAGATGTGACGGAGAAATTAAAACCTTTACAGACAAGCAAAAGCTAAGAGAATTCAGCACCACCAAACCAGCTTTACAACAAATGCTAAAGGAACTTCTCTAGGCAGGAAACACAAGAGAAGGAAAACCCCTACAATAACAAACCAAAAACAATTAAGAAAATGGTAATAGGAACATACACATCAATAACTACCTTAAATGTAAATGGATTAAATGCTCCAACCAAAAGACACGGACTAGGTGAATGGATACAAAAACAAGACCCATATATATGCTGTCTATAAGAGACCCACGTCAGACCTAGGGACACATACAGACTGAAAGTGAGGGGAGGGAAAAAGATATTCCATGCAAATGGAAATCAAAAGAAAGCTGGAGTTGGGCTTCCCTGGTGGCGCAGTGGTTGGGAGTCTGCCTGCTAATGCAGGGTACACGGGTTCGAGCCCTGGCCTGGGAGGATCCCACATGCCGCGGAGCGGCTGGGCCCGTGAGCCACGGCTGCTGGGCCTGCGCGTCTGGAGCCTGTGCTCCGCAGCGAGAGGGGCCGCGACGGTGAGAGGCCCGCGCATCGCGATGAAGAGTGGCCCCCGCTTGCCGCGGCTGGAGAGAGCCCTCGCACAGAAACGAAGACCCAACACAGCCAAAAATCAATCAATCAATCAATCAATCAAAACATACGCATCTGATTCAAGATCCTCATTAAAAAAAAAAAAAAAAAAAAAAAAAAAAAGAAAGCTGGAGTAGCAATTCTCTTATCAGACAAAATAGACTTTAAAATAAAGACTATTACAAGAGACAAAGAAGGACACTACATAATGATCAAGGGATCAATCCAAGAAGATATAACAATTGTAAATATCTATGCACACAACATAGGAGCACCTCAATACATAAAGCAAATGCTAACAGCCATAAAAGGGGAAATCGACAGTAACACAATCATAGTAGGGGACTTTAACACCCCACTTTCACCAATGGACAGATCATCCAAAATGAAAATAAATAAGGAAACACAAGCTTTAAACGATACATTAAACAAGATGGACTTAATTGATATGTATAGGACATTCCATCCAGAAACAACAGAATACACTTTCTTCTCAAGTGCTCATGGAACATTCTCCAGGATAGATCATATCTTGCGTCACAAATCAATCATTGGTAAATTTGAGAAAATTGAAATCGTATCAAGTATCTTTTCCGACCACAACGTTATGAGACTAGATATCAATTACAGGAAAAAAAACTGTAAAAAATACAAACACATGGAAGCTAAACAATACACTACTAAATAACCAAGAAATCACTGAAGAAATCAAAGAGGAAATCAAAATATACCTAAAAACAAATGACAATGAAAACACGATGACCCAAAACCTATGGGATGCAGCAAAAGCAGTTCTAAGAGGGAAGTTTATAGCAATAAAATTCTACCTCAAGAAACAAGAAACATCTCAAATAAACAACCTAACCTTACACTTAAAACAATCAGAGAAAGAAGAACAAAGAAACCCCAAAGTTAGCAGAAGGAAAGAAATCATAAAGATCAGATCAGAAATAAATGAAAAAGAAATGAAGGAAACAATAGCAACGATCAATAAAACTAAAAGCTGGTTCTTTAAGAAGATAAAGAAAATTGATAAACCATTAGCCAGACTCATCAAGAAGAAAAGGGAGAAGACTCAAATCAATAGAATTAGAAGTGAAAAACGAGAAGTAACAACTGACACAGCAGAAATACGAAGGATCATGAGAGATTACTACAAGCAACTATATGCCAATAAAATGGACAACCTGGAAGAAATGGACACATTCTTAGAAAAGCACAACCTTCCGAGACTGAACCAGGAAGAAGTAGAAAATATAAACAAACCAATCACAAGCACTGAAATTGAGACTGTGATTTAAAATCTTGCAACAAACAAAAGTCCAGGACCAGATGCCTTCACAGGAGCAATCTGTCAAACATTTAGAGAAGAGCTAACACCTATCCTTGTCAAACTCTTCCAAAATATAGCAGAGGGAGGAACACTCCATAACTCATTCTGCGAGGCCACCATCACCCTGATACCAAAACTAAACAAAGATGTCACAAAGAAAGAAAACTACAGGCGAGTATCACTGATGAACACAGATGCAAAAATCCTCAACAAAATACTAGCAAACAGAATCCAACAGCACATTAAAAGGATCATACACCATGATCAAGTGGGGTTTATCCCAGGAATGCAAGGATTCTTCAATATACACAAATCAATCAATGTGATACACCATATTAACAAATTGAAGGAAAAAAACCATGATCATATCAATAGATGCAGAAAGGTGTGACATAAAAGATGTGACAAAATACAACACCCATTTATGATAAAAACCCTCCAGACAGTAGGCATAAATGGAACTTACCTCAACATAATAAAGGCCATATATGACAAACCCACAGCCAACATCATTCTCAATGGTGAAAAACTGAAACCATTTTCACTAAGATCAGGAACAAGACAAGGTTGTCCACTCTCACCATTATTATTCAACATTGTTTTGGAAGTTTTAGCCACAGCAATCAGAGAAGAAAAAGAAATAAAAGGAATCCAAATCAGAAAAGAAGTAAAGCTGTCACTGTCTGCAGATGACATGATACTATACACAGAGAATCCTAAAGATGCTACCAGAAAACTACTAGAGCTAATCAATGAATTTGGTAAAGTTGCAGGATACAAAATTAATGCACAGAAATCTCTTGCATTCCTACACACTAATGATGAAAAATCTGAAAGAGAAATTAAGGAAACACTCCCATTTACCACTGCAACAAAAAGAATAAAATACCTAGGAATAAACCAACCTAAGGAGACAAAAGACCTGTATGCAGAAAACTATAAGACACTGATGAAAGAAATTAAAGATGATACAAATAGATGGAGAGATATACCATGTTCCTGGATTGCAAGAATCAACACGGTGAAAATGACTACACTACCCAAAGCAATCTACAGACTCAGTGCAATCCCTATCAAATTATCAATGGCATTTTTTACAGAACTAGAACAAAAAATCTTAAAATTTGTATGGAGACACAAAAGACCCCGAATAGCCAAAGCAGTCTTGAGGCAAAAAAATGGAGCTGGAGGAATCAGACTCCCTGACTTCAGACTATACTACAAAGCTACAGTAATCAAGACAGTATGGTACTGGCACAAAAACAGAAATATAGATCAATGGAACAGGATAGAAAGCCCAGAGGTAAACCCACGCACATATGGTCACCTTATTTTTGATAAAGGAGGCAAGAATATACAATGGAGAAAAGACAGCCTCTTCAATAAGTGGTGCTGGGAAAACTGGACAGCTACATGTAAAAGAATGAAATTAGAACACTCCCTAACACCTTACACAAAAATAAACTCAAAATGGATTAAAGACCTAAACGTAAGGCCAGACACTATCAAACTTTTAGAGGAAAACATAGGCAGAACACTCTATGACATAAATCAGAGCAAGATCTTTTTTGACCCACCTCCTAGAGAAATGGAAATAAAAATAAAAATAAACAAATGGGACCTAATGAAACTTAAAAGCTTTTGCACAGCAAAGGAAACCATAAACAAGGTGAAAAGACAACCCTCACAATGGGAGAATATATTTGCAAATGAAGCAACTGACAAAAGATTAATCTCCAAGATTTACAAGCAACTCGGGCAGCTCAATATCAAAAAAACAAACAACCCAATCCAAAAATGGGCAGGAGACCTGAATAGAGATTTCTCCAAAGAAGATATACAGATTGCCAACAAACACATGAAAGCATGCTCAACATCACTAATCATTAGAGAAATGCAAATCAAAACTACAACGAGGTATCACCTCACATCGGTCAGAATGGCTATCATCAAAAAATCTACAAACAATAAATGCTGGAGAGGGTGTGGAGAAAAGGGAACCCTCTTGCACTGTTGGTGGGAATGTAAATTGATACAGCCACTATGGAGAACAGTATGGAGGTTCCTTAAGAGACTAAAAATAGAACTACCATACGACCCAGCAATGCCACTACTGGGCATATACCCTGAGAAAACCATAATTCCAAAAGAGTCATGTATCACAATGTTCATTGCAGCTCTATTTATATCAGCCAGGACACGGAATCAACCTAAGTGTCCACTGACAGATGAATGGATAAAGAAGATGTGGCACACATATACAATGGAATATTACTCAGCCATAAAAAGAAACGAAATTGAGTTATTTGTAGTGAGGTGGATGGACCCAGAGTCTGTCATACAGAGTCAAGTAAGTCAGAAAGTGTAAAACAAATACTGTATGCTAACACGTATATATGGAATCTAAAAGAAAAAAAAAATGGTTCTGAAGAACATAGGGGCAGGACAGGAATAAAGACGCAGACGTAGAGAATGGACTTGAGGACATGGGGAGGGGGAAGGGTAAGCTGGGACAAAGTGAGAGAGTGGCATGGACTTATATATACTACCAGATGTCAAATAGCTAGCTGGTGGGAAGCAGCCGCATAGCACAGGGAGATCAGCTCAGTGCTTTGTGACCACCTAGTGGGGTGGGATAGGGAGGGTGGGAGAGAGACGCAAGAGGGAGGAGATATGGGGATATATGTAGATGTATAGCTGATTCACTTTGTTATACAGCAGAAACTAACACACCCTTGTAAAGCAATTATACTCCAATAAAGATGTTAAAAAAAAAAAAACAAACTTGAAATATACAGAAAAGAAAGAGTACATCAAACGTGCAGTCAAGGAGGAGACTGGGCTATAACCTGGGTCTACAGCCTCTCGGAGGGGAGGCACCTACCTCATCCGGGGTGTCTTTTGCATCAGGTTGTGTGGCAGCTGCCCTGCGGGCAAGGTTTCCAGCACGAACGTTGCTAAGGTTGATCTGCCTCTCTGGAGGAGGCCCACCACGAGGCTGCCCGCGGACAATGATGGCACACCCTGAGAGGACCTAGGTCAGGGGAAAAGCAGAGGACATTAGCCGTCTAAAGGTAACAGCACCAGAATACAGATGGTCCACTCCTGTATCCCCAACATCTAGAACACTATTCGGCCTCTTGAAGGCACTCAAATATTTGCTGAATGACTGAATGAACAAGACTATTTCTAAGTTTATAAGAGAAATACCTACATAAAACCTTGGGCTAGATTCTGAAGTGACTGACCCAGCAATACAAATAAGAATTACACAAAATGATAGAAGACTCATAAAATAGACTAGGGTGAAGAGGCATGCGAGACATGGAGATAACCTTTGTAATTTCATCCCTGCAAGCTGACCACCACCTGTGTTCTTTTCAGTATTTAAGAAGTTAATGTCTCCAACACGTGCTGTTCTACGGTGGAAAAGGCAAGCAATGGAAGAAGGCCAGAGAAAAGTGGAAGCTGAAGGAAGAAGCCCCGACACGCCAGCCACACCAGCCAGAAGGAGCCGAGGATGCCCAGGGCTAACGCGGAGGCAGTGCAGCCAGAGCCCCGTGCTCACACTTCCTCTGTAGACAGTGCTCAGACTCTAGGCTAAGAGAGAAATACAGAAGAGAGAATCTATAAAACCCACGCCCTCGGTGATTAAAACAGGGGAATCGAAGAAGCACCTTAAAGCTCCCAAGTCCAGCAGCTCCTTCCCTCTCTCCCTGAAGGACGCCAGGCGTAAAACCCACTTGGCAACTGTGGAATGAGCTCTAAAGCTCACTTAAAATATTTGCGGGGGGAAGAAGAAAGGATTTCACGTGGGAGAAGAGAAGAAACGGCACACAGAAAAACATGAGAATCATCGCCCAAACTATTCAAATTCTTTGCTCAGCGAGGCATGATTTAATCAACAGAGAGACTTGAGCACTGGCTTCTCTAGAGCTGAAAGGCTCAATCCCACCTTCAAAACAGGAAAAAGCTGCTGAATGAAAAGTTAGTAGACAGAAGGTTGGAGAGTCCTGCCAATGCAGAACTCCGCGGCAGACAAGACCACGGAGTTTTCTGTAAAGGGAACAGTCCTTGGAAAGGAAGCTGACTCAAAGGAAGAAAGGAAAGAATATGAAGGAAGCCACTTCGATATGCATTTGCTTACCTGACTTGTCTCCCTCACCTCTCCACCTTAACTCATGCTCTAAATCGTGGATTATTAATATAAATACAGAAGTGCATTAAACATATATGTACATCTTAAAGAATAAGAAGCAAACAACTATGTAACCACCACCCAAGTTAATTACCAGAACACTAGCAGAACCTTGGATCCCCTGTGCCCCTCTCTACTCTCAGCCCCTTCTCCTGACTGCCACGACTATCCTGACCATTGTGATAACCCCTCCTCCCTTGATTTTCTGTACAGTGTTACCATTTACGTATACATCTCTATGCAATATGGTGGTTTTGTTTTTCCTATTTCTGAACTCTATAAACTGAGTCTACTGCGTGTACCCATCAGTGACTTGCTTCTTTTGCCCTTTTTTTGGGTGAAACTCATTCATGCCAGAACACTAGTTTATTCACTTTTGTGGCTGTACAGTATTCCATTGTATGAACCTACATAGTCCAACAAATATACATAGTCCAACAAATATACATAGTCCAACAAAAATACATAGTCCAACAAATATACATAGTCCAATTTTTTTTTTTAATTAGTGCTAAGATTAACATCTCATTATCCCCAATACCTCAAGCACACAGACCTTGGTCTAAATGGTTCCTCCCTGGCTACACCATGACACACATAACAAAAGACTGTCTTCCTTATCTAGTTACAAGTCATGCTTTTCATTTTTATCCTTTGTGATCGAGTGTTACCAGCAATTAAACCCTACAGCTCCAACCAAACAGTCTTGCTAACAGCCTTTCTTGAGAACCCATGTCCTGGACATCATCCCAGGGATTTGACATTCTAAAAAGACAAGCCCTCAAACGAAGCAAAGCCAAAGAAGAGATAGAGTAGGGCACAGGATGGTTGATGTTCCTGAAATGAGAAGGGCCAAAGGAAGAAAAGGAAAAGAATGTGGAAATAATTCATTTACAGTCAATTCTTCACAAGTGGCGGAAGAAAAGCACATTTTTTGAATACCTGCCTTGAAATCATTCATGTACAGGCTGCAACGGGACTGAGGAGCATAGAGCATACAAAGCAGAGCACCTGTCTCAAAGGCCTATTCCTTGATTTTTGTCAAGTTTTCACAAAAAGTAATAAAGCACTCCCAGGAGACCCAGTACCTCTTGGGAAGCCCAGCTGGAAACTCACCTTGGCTGACCAGTGAGCACTGACCCAGGCTAGGAAACAATCTTTATTTCTCAAGTCTGACGAAACCCGCTGAAAAGCTCAAGAATAGAATGACTGATGAGTACCCTCTTATTCCCCCTAAATATCAGCAAGGTGTTACCTCTAATGCCTTGACCTAGTAAAGTAGATCACTGGGGGACGGTGGGTCTATAACTATCATCCCGGCCCCAACTTGTACAAAGGAATTTTGAAAAACCTCGTTTGTACACTCTCCCCTTGCCCTGAAAGCTATTCTGAAGACTGCTGTCAGAGCTTCTTTGCATTACTGCACCAAATATGCCATTCAGACAACAGTCAGTACTTGAATTAATATTAGAGAGAGGTGATTTTATAGGCTGCACAACACCTTTTATACTATTGAGGATACAAATGCAAGCAGCAGCCACCAAGTCAACCTCCCAAGCAACAAGGACAGATATTCACTGTGGCAGGTACTGCTATTCCTGTTCCCCCAGGAGGAGAGGACTGGCACGGCTACATCTTTCCTCTGAAACTCTCTCCCCCTCATTCATTTGGCCACAGCCTTGGCAATGAGATAGGAAAAGACTGTCTGCAGACCATTATGGAAGGAAGAGACCTGTCTACATGGGAAGGATTTGTTTCCTTCCTATTATTTATAGGAACTGAAATAGTTCAAAACACACTCCACCTCCTCTTTTGCTCTCTCCATTTCATCTTCCAAGTACTGTTCAACTCCCTCCACCTGCCTCACTTGTCAAAAGTCTTTATTCAAGTTCTTCCTCAATAAAAATATTTAATGGGCTTCTCTTGTCTAAGGTTCCCCACCAAATAAAGCCAAGGGAAAGACCTTCTGGGGGAAAAATACTTAAAATGTCTTTATTTTTTGGGGGCTGTGTTGGGTCTTCATTGCTGCACACAGGCTTTCTCTAGTTGCAGTGAGTGGGGGCTACTCTTCTTTGCGGTGTGCGGGCTTCTCATTGCGGTGGCTTCTCTTGTTGCGGAGCACTGGCTCCGGGTGCGCGGGCTTCAGCAGTTGTGGCACGTGGGCTCAGTAGTTGCGGCACGCGGGCCCCTAGAGTGCACGGGCTTCAGTAGTTGCGGCATGCGGGCTCAGTAGTTGCGGCACGCGGGCTCAGTAGTTGTGGCACGTGGGCTTAGTTGCTCCGCGGCATGTGGGATCTTCCGGGACCAGGGATCGAACCCATGTCCCCTGCATTGGCAGGCGGATTCTTAACCACTGCGCCACCAGGGAAGTCCTTTAAAATGTCTTTAAGTAAAATATGAAAAAGACCAAGGGTCTATATATCAAACTTAACTTGTATCTCATATGACACGAAAACAAGTCATTTTTCCTCTGTAAATCACAAGACCTGACATCTAAGTTGATTACTTATAATTTTATCCATTGATTGAGCCATTTATTTATTCATTCATTTATTAATTCAACACAAATGTATTGAGTGCCTTCTATATGCCAGGCATTGTTCCAGGCAAGTAACATACTTCAGTGAAATAAAACAGACAAAAATGTCTGCTCTTGGAGAGCTGACGTTCTAGTGTGGGGAGCCAGACAAACAATAAACAAGTAAAATATTGTTTGTTATCCAGAATTCTAATTTCAGAAAAATAATGTTAAGATTGAGAGGCAACTGTCAGGGGTAATTGTTCTGCCAAAGCTGTACTGATTCATGTTGCAAACTTTCATGGATGCGGTAATTATCCTTAATTGCTAATTTATAGGGCGTAGAAAGCAAGTCATATGGTAACTGCTTTATCCAATTATATTAATAAAATGACATATTCTAGAAAAATGATCTTAGCCCTACCTGATACAGCAGGAGGCTTGTGAAAACAGCTGTCAAAACGAGTCAGTTTGATTGAGGTTATGAATTAGACAGTTTTCATCTCTGACAATAAAGGCTGCAGAGAGACATGGTGTGATTCAGAGGACCTGGCTTCAGGGCACAAGTTGGATGGTGACAAAGGCTGAAACAAGCCAGCTGAGAAGGAAAATGGGGACTCAAACTGCTCAAACCCACTAATAGGTGTACTGGGAGATTCACCTACAGTGAAACACTTTATGGGCAGCTACTAAAATACTGCACAGCAACAGGAACACCATCTTAAATCTTCACTAGATACTGATAAATGACTTGGTTTAACTCTTAAGCCCCCAGACCACGAACACCAAAAGATAGAAAACTTCTTATACAAAAACCTACCCAGGGCTTCCCTGATGGCGCAGTGGTTAAGAATCCGCCTGCCAATGCAGGGGACACGGGTTCAAGCCCTAGTCCAGGAAGATCCCACATGCCGCGGAGCAACTAAGCCTGTGTGCCACAACTACTGAGCCTGCACTCTAGAGCCCACGAGTCACAGCTACTGAAGCCCACGTGCATAGAGTCCGTGCTCTGCAACAAGAGAAGCCACTGCAATGAGAAGCCCCGCGCACTGCAACGAAGAGTAGCCCCCGCTCGCTGCAACTAGAGAAAGCCCATGCGCAGCAACAAAGACCCAACGCAGCCAAAAATAAATAAATAAAATTAATAAATTAAAAAAAAAAAAAAAACCTACCCACACTATACTTAGGGCAAAAAAAGTGATGGTATAGAAATCCGTGTCAATAAAATCAGCATTCTTTTTCATGGCACCAAGAGCAAAAATCATCTTGGCTTAAAAGTCATATCTTCTTAGCTGAGAGCATCTTGTTAGCTCTACAAGGAGGACTAGCTTAACAGGTATACCTGCCTGATAAGATATGATAAGAATATCTTAGCCATATCTGTCAATATGAAGATCCAATATAAAGAATAAGGATAGTCACCTGATGAACACCAAAATGTTATGAAACGGAAGCTCAAAATAAACTCGTAAATTTACGGTCAACTGATTTTCAAAAAGGGTGCAAGACAATTGGGAAAGAACCTTTCAGCAAAAATATGCTGGGAAAACTGGATATCCATGTGCAAAAGAATGAAGCTGGATCTCCACCTCACACCATATACAAAAGTTAACTCAAAGGATCAGAGACCTAAATATAAGAGTTAAACTATAAAACTCTTAGAAGAAAACATGGTGACCATGGATTAGGCAATGGTTTCTTAGATATGACACCATCTTAGAAAGCACAAGCAACCAAAAACATCGTGCTTCAATGGATGATATCAAGAAAGTGAAAAGACAGTATTTACAAAACATATGTGATAAGGGTCTAGTACCTGGAATAAGGAAATACTGTAACTCAACAATTAAAAATGGGCAAGGATTTGAACAGATATCTATCCAAAGAAGATATACAAATGGCCAGTAAGCACATTTATTATTAGTCATAAGGGAAATGCAAATCAAAACCACAATGACATATATCACTTCATAGCTACTAGGGTGGCTATAATCAGTAAGACAGACAATAACAAGTGTTGACAAGAATGTGGAGAAATTAGAACCTTAATACATTGTTGGTGATGCAATCACTTTGGAAAACAGTCTGGCAGTCCCTCAAAAGTTAAACATAGAATTATCATATGACCCAGCAATTTCACTCCTAGGTACAAAGTCAAGAAAAATAAAATATATGTCCACACAAAATCTTGTACACAAATGTTCATGGTAACATTACTCATAAGAGCCAAAAAGAGTAGAAACAATCCAAATGTCCATCAAGCGACAAACAGATAAGCAAAATGTAGTATAACCATAAAATGGAATATTATTCAGAAATAAAAAGAAATGAAGTACTGATTGATGCTACAACATGGATGAATCTTGAAAACATTATGCTAAGTGAAAGAAGCCAGACAAAAAGCCACATACTGAAATGATTCCATTTATATGAAATGTCCAGAACAGGCAAATCCATAGAGACAGAAAGTAGATCTGTGGTTCTCAAGGGCTGGAGGGAGAGAACAAGGAGTGACTGCTAATAAGTCCACGGTTTCTTTTTCTTTTAAGTACCAATGAAAACTGTTCTAGAATTAGACAGTGGTAACAGTTGTGTGAGTAATTTTATGGTAAGTGAATTTATTTAAATTTAAAAAATTAAGATCCAATATGGAAGTACAAAAATATGACATAAAATGTCTATCTCCATAGGGGTATTTCCATATCTTGTAGGAAGATTAGACCCTTAGCTGAACAACACTAACAGAAGTTTTTTAAAAGGCAGCTGACTCAGACCCAAAAGTCAGGCATGGGGATTCACAACAGAATGAAGGGCTACTGTAAACTTTCAAGTCCTCGAGAAATAACAAGATAGAAGTCACGGGAAAGAAGCAGAACTTCAGTGAAATCTACAAAGCCCTAAGAAGGAGAAAGATGGCCAAAAACAATACAAGCTTTTTCTGAGAAACAACACAGCAAGTAGAATGAACTCCTTTCCCTCTGTGGCACAGAAAGGAGAACCAAGAAAACCACTAACAGTCCAAGAACCAAGAACAGTCCATAATGCCATCCACAAGTCTGCAAAGGCCACAACCCAAAGGCTGCATGTTTAGAGGACAAAGAAGCAGGCCAGCGACTCTCCTCTGGACAAGGTGTTTTCTCCACCTAAAAATACCATCAGGGGACGGGGAAGAACTGTTGTGCACTTTAATGAAGCAAAAAACTCTAAAGAAATGGAATTAAAGCACAAGTAGAACTTAAAAAACAAAACAAAACAAAAAAACAGACTGGAGAAAGTCTTAGTATATCAGAAAAAAAGCTTTCTGGCAGCCAGAGCTGTTGCCTCCACAGGAAGAATCATCTCTTGAAAATTAAAACGTCATTTAGACAAAGAGCAAGCAATCCCAGAAGAGCATAAGCTGTGTGGTCTCGGAGGTCTTTCCCAGCACATGTGCCAACATGACAGGCTTTTTCTTTCTTTTTCTGGCGAGAGCAAGAGGCAAACCTAAATGAAGGGGCCCAGCATTCAAGCACAATGACCTGGAAGCCCATGGCCTCGTGGCAGGCCATTTCACTTGCGCCAGGCACACTAGCTCTTTCAGGAGAGACAATCCAGGGCCAGCTGTACCATGAATTGGGCCTCAGTTTGGAAAGAAGCAAGTTCAAATCTCAAGGGGACTCTAACGATCACCTGCAGAGAGCGGACAGCTAACTGAGAGCATCTCATCAAGGCCCTTTTATTTTACAGATGAAGAATCTGCAAATGAGACAGGCTCAAGTGACTTTTGCTTAAAATAAAATTGATGGCAGAGCAAGTACTAGACCTGAAGTCCCCAAACCTGATGTTCTACTATGCCACAGGAAGAAACAAGCATTTGGGGAGCTGCTATCTGTTAAAACGGTAGGTGAGGTTACCTACTGATTAAATCTTCTCCTCAGTTAAAAATCTCCATTTCCGTGTGCCAGCAGAGCAGGTGTCAGAGACTAAATCGCTAAGCCAGCAAAGCTTCCATGAGCTGGCTCCCCAAACCAAATCAACAGTTATTAAACACTACCATATGCAGGGAAAGCAGACTTGCAGTCCCAATTTTACCAAAGAATACCCAAAAAGGAGACACAAAGGAAGAAAACTTCAGAATGATAACAAGCAGGATTGGCAAACTACAGTCCAGTGGCCAAATCCGCCCTACCACCTGTTTCTGTACAATCCATGAGCTAAAAATGGTTTTTACATTTTTAAGTGGTTAAAAAAAAAGGATGTTATGTAACACATGGAAAGAGTATGAAATTCAAGTTTCAGCTTCCATAAATAAAGTTTTATTGGAACATGGCCAAGCTCATTCACTTATGTAATAGTCTATATGGTTGCTTTCACACTGAAACAGCAGAGTTGAGTAGTTGCTACAGAGCCCACATGGCTCTCAAAGGCTAAAGTATTTACTACCTGGCCCTTCAAAGAGTCAGTTTGCCAGCCTCTGATACAAAACATTATGACAGGGAATGAGATGAAAACTAGTTTTATGGCAGGTTAAGTGGTACGTGCACAGCAAAAATAAATTCTGGACGACCACTTCAAGTTACAGACTGCTCATCTTTATAATCAGGGAAGGGGCAGTGCTAAGTGGCAATAAGAATTTAGTTTCAGAATCAAATCCATGTCAGTGGTGATTTGTGAAAGTTCATTGGCTCTATTAGCCTCAATTTCCTCATTTATAAAATAAGTAAATCAGAATATCCATGAGAGGTGTGATGAAACCTAAACAAGGGAATAAGGCCCTTGGCACAGAGGTTGGCCAAAGGACCCAATAAATAATAGCCAATATTGTTATAAGAAATGGCTTGGGAGTTCCGTGGTGGTCTAGTGGTTAGAATTCGGCGCTTTCACTGCCGTGACCCAGGTTCAATCCCTGGTCGGGGAACTGAGATCCCACAAGCCGCTTGGTGTGGCCAAAATTAAAAAAAAAAAAAAAAAAGGCTCAAAGCGTGGTCTGAAGTAAAGACTGGAAGTATATGCACCACGGAAAAAGAACCATTTCCTCCTGGGGTTTACAAGTAAATATCAAATTCATGGAAATGCTCCCACCACTGAATTCAACCAGAAAGAATTAGAGAAATAATCCATGATCTCGTTTCCCTGCTTTATCACCTAAGATACCCAACTCTCTAGGAGAGTGGACTTAAGTGATTTCCGAACCTCCGTCCTCAGAGATCATGGTAAATAAGTATCGTATCTTAAGTCTATTCTTAACTTCAAACTTGACAAAGCGTCTTGACAATCACAGCCTCAGATGACCATGAATCTGAAATCAGATAGTCTTAAGTTTGAACACAAACTCAAGTGACAAGCATTCCGAACATTGTGGTGATATTCCCTCATCTATAAGTGAGGACAATACTACTGCCATCTTCTCTGGACGTTATGATTATTAAGCGAGATGCCTCACAGTACCTGACACCTAGTAGGTACTCAAGAAATGTTAAGGGCACACTGGTCTCTCTTCTCTTCCCTCCCGACTGTCCACTCCTCTCCATCCTCACAACAAACTGTGGCACAGTTAGATGATGGCCACCAGGACTAGAACACAGGTTTTCCCCGTGCACTTTCTAATAAACCCCAAATATTAAACACCTGATATGAGAACTATGAATCAAAACAGTCGTGACTTAACATAAAGAACACAAGGCTGTAACTTGCACAAATAAAGCCTCACCAGAAAGGAACTAACTCAATCTCCTGGAAGCCAGAACCCCGATGATGATCCTCTGCAGAGCCAAGTCCTCACCACCCCAAGGCTCAGCTCCACTGTGGTCAAGGAACCAGAGTTACTCAGAAATAAGAACTCAGCAGGAACTATATGGCAGGCAAACACAAAGTGTCATTCCAGAAAAATCCATTCCAGTTGTCAAAAGAGTTTATCAGAGTAACCGGCACGTGTGAAAATTGCCAAAGGGAGAAGAACCAAACATTGACTCCAGAATGTAAAAGTGATCATCTGATCACTCCAGGACTTGACCCCTCGACCAAACGTTTAGGGTCAAGTACTCAGACGATTAAAGCTGAAGGAAAATCACTGCAGTGATCAGAGCTTTTGGGTGGTGATTGTGCTGTTTAAAATGGCCCACAGGCGTAGTCATGAAGTTTTCTTAAGCACAAAGAAAGCTGTTGTGATGTGCCCTACAGGGAAAATATTAGATCATTTTCGTTTAGGCACAAGTTATAGTGCTGTTGCTCATGTGTTCAATGTTAATGAATCAAGACTACATATCAAGTAAGAGGTCTTTTTTTTGGGGGGGGGGCTCTGTTGGGTCTTCATTGCTGCGCGCGGGCTTTCTCTAGTTGTGGCAAGCGGGGGCTACTCTTCGTTGCGGTGCGCGGGCTTCTCATTGCGGTGGCTTCTCTTGTTGCAGAGCACAGGCTCTAGGCACGTGGGCTTCAGTAGTTGTAGCACATGGGCTTCAGTAGTTGTGTCTCGCGGGCTCTAGAGCGCAGGCTCAGCAGTTGTGGCACACAGGCTCAGTTGCTCCGTGGCATGTGGGATCTTCCCAGACCAGGGCTCGAACCCGTGTCCCCTGCACTGGCAGGTGGATTCTTAACCACTGCGCCACCAGGGAAGCCCCAAGTAAGAGGTCTTTAAACAAAAGCACACAGAACAAGGTCATATATCTATTACTTGATGAAAATGTGGTGACCAGAGGCTCACAGGAACTCAGTATTTCTCACAGGAGCGATGGTTCAAAATTCACTAATTCAGTGCTTGTGACTTGACAGAAGATAACTACCACGAAAAATGACTATATGTTATAAATACAAAGAAGATGATATGGCAACCTCTGGGGGGAGAGTCACAGGAGTTACTTGCACTATTCTTGCAACTTTTCTGTAAGTTTGAGATTATTTTTAAATAAAATTTTAAAACCTTTTGAAAAAGGTGCAAAACATACTACCAGCTGCTTTAGAGCCTCAAAGACAAAACAAATCCCTAGAACAAGATCTCCTTCCTTGGTGATTCTGAAAATCTGTCTTGCTCCCCTCCCGACCCCCCCTCAGCACACACAACTAAGAGAATGAATGTCAAACTGAAACCAGGCAGGATCCTGTAGGGCCCTCCCGGGTACAAAAGCCTCTCCGTGTCCCCCATTTCTTGTTTATAGAAGGCTTTAGTCTCCTAGGCCTTCCAGAGTTCCAAACAGCAGGCGCCAGCAGTTAACTCATTAGGGGAGTGAGGGAATGCAGAAACAAAAAGCAGTTAAACAAGACAAGTAACGACAATAGTTCAGTGATAAAACAGAGTTCTAGTTCCTCCTCAAGGGATACACACAATCTAACACGTATCTCTGAGTTGTTCTGCAGAAACTAAGACCCCCCACCTGGGTAGAGGACAGTGACGACACACTGTATACCCCACGCTGGCTGGCTGGCAGGCACCACAACATTGATAATTAAGATTCACATCACCCTGTTACCTCACCATCAACCAATCAGAAGAAGAAAGTCATACACCCTGCAGCCCTCGCCCCAAATGTTGCCTTTAAAAATCATTCCCTGAGGGAGGGATAAATTGGAAGATTAGGATTGACATATACACGCTACTATATAAAAAACAGATAACTAATAAGGACCTACTGTATAGCACAGGGAACTCTACTCAATACTCTGCAATGGCCTACATGGGAAAAGAATCTAAAAAAGAGTAGATGTATGTGTATGTATAACTGATTCACTTCGCTCTACACCTGAAACTAACACAACATTGTAAATCAACTATACTCCAATAAAAATTTAAAAAAAGAAAATCATCCCCTGAAAGCCATCAAGGAGTTCAGGTCTTCTGAACACGAGCCACCTTGCTTGGCACCCAGCAAATAAACATACTTCACCACAACCTGGTGTCAGTAAATTGGCTTTGCTGTGCAGCAAAGCAGACCCAAGTTCAGTTCAGTGACAAAACTGTTATTGTGTTGCAAGGACCATATCGTCCCATATGATCCGTTCATCGCTTCATGTTCTTCTTCCAAATGAGATAATATGCTAGACGCATTCAAATCACAGAATTCCAAGCTCTGAGCACACAGTTCGAAAAAGCTTTCGCTGGGGACTTCCCTGACGGTCCAGTGGTTAAGACTTCGCCTTCCAATGCAGGGGGTGCAGGTTAGATCCCTGGTCAGGGAGCTAAGATCCCACATGCCACACGGCCAAAAAACCAAAGCATAAAACAGAAACAATATTGTAACAAATTCAATAAAGACTTTAAAAATGGTCTGCATCCAAAAAAAAAGAGAAAAGGTTATCACTACCAGAAAGGATCTTGAATTTTAGGGAGATGCCCTCTTCCTTCCAGTGCTAGTTATCTGGTGGGGATTTTAAAAACCTACATGTGTGATCTAATTAGATTTTATATTCAGAAAAGCCAAAAACCCCCTAATGTCTCAAAAGTTTTGAGAAACAATGGATGAAAATTCAGAGTCCTCTATTGAGAACATTCTCTAAGAGGCCAGAGCACCATCCATATTTTGGTTTAAATCCTGTAATCTTGATGGTAATCCCTTTCCCCCAGGAGCTGGCCTTCTTTATTAATGAAGAAGAATCTGATTATCAAAAACAATGCTTGGTTTCCCCACTCTAGTCTAGAAACAAAGGGAAAGATGTTTTGGTAAATGCCAAGAGAAATCTATTAATTTGCAGGACACTGGATCCCGAGTTTAGATTTTATTTTCTTTTATCCTTACCAAATCCTGATTTCCTCTTCCGCAAGAATAAGAGTCTCTACAGCTAATCAACTATACTTTGAATACACTGAAAAGTTACATCACTGCAGCCACCATGGCTACAGATGGAGGGAGGCACAGCGGGGGACAGGGGGGGTGTTGACCCATCATCTTTCAACTGAAACAAAGAAAGGGGAGAAGGAGGATGCACAGAAAGCCTCTGAAGGCAATTACAGACCAGCAGTCACCGGAGAGCTTGTCGGAACGGCAGACTCAGACCCTACCTGGACCTCCTGATACAGAATCTGCATTTTAATAAGATCCTCAGGTGACAGGTATGCACAACGAGGTTAATCTCCCCACACACACACACTTTATTCCCCACTGTGCCTGGGGAATCTGCCTGGCTCAAACATGTCCTCCAGCAAATTCAGCTTAAACTTTTTACTCAAAGAGGCCTTCCCAATCCCCAGACTAGGTCAGCTATATGCCATATATGCTCTGAGCCTCTGTATTTCTCTCCCATAGAATTCATCACAACATTAAATAGCATAATGAATTGTTTAGTATCAGTTTTCCACTCCACGGCGCAAGCTCTCTCCGGGCAAGGACTACATCCATCTTATTCACCATGGTAGCCCCAGAGCCCAGAACAAGACCAGAGACAAAGTAAGCATTCAGTAAGTGTTTTTTCTGAATAAATGAATGGTCCTAGTATGTATCAAGCACAAGTATCAAGTGCTAGACTTTGGAAAGAAGCGACAAAAACAATTAAAACACAGTCCTTGTCCTTAAGCAGCTCATAGCTTAGTGGATTTTTGTTGAAGCTAACGAGAGAGCCAAGCTCTTAAGAGCATGCGGTGCATTCACAGCTGTTTCTCCTGTTTTTCCGCCAAATGACAACAGGTAACCCAAAGGTTCTCTAAGGCCTTACAGGAAACCCCTCCCTAGCATGACCTACAGGCAAGCGCGTCCTCACCTAACCCTCCCCTCAAAGATTCTCCCCTCCCAGAGTTCAGTACTTTGTCCAGCCCTCTCTCTCTGTCCTCTCTAAGGCAACTCCAACAGTCTTCAGCATCATTTTATTCTCCCCTAAGAAGTTCGTGTTTCCTCTGGGAACATTTTCTTCAACCGGCTTTCTTCATCAGCCCTCTTATTATGAAGTGTCAAATTTCCTTGTTACATCCTTTAAGAATGTTTTACCTAACTCATTTCCAACCGCTCTATTATTTCCTGCGAGCTATCAAGTCTACTGTCAACAGAAACCATTCAAATCTATGTCCCAGACCACACTGGAGAAATCTCCCAATTAACTATTCGATACTCAATTGTCCTCCCACTTTCCTCAGTCATTTCCTATATCCCCCAAAGAGATACTCTGTCTGAACAAATGCTGTCATCTCTTCTAGGATTATATTTTCGATGATTCTTATATTTATTCTTGTTTAACAGACAAGAATCTCTTGAGAGATTTACATGCCAAAGCCAAATACCACGGTAACAAAAATGCCTAAACTGATAGCAAAGAGTGTAACATTTTTTTCATTTTATCTCCAGGGAAGAAGCTCACAGAGAAATATTAGTGGAGGCATAGAACACACTGACAAGGAGGGAAGCGCTCAGTGGAGAAGACAAGAACAAGCTTAAGCTACTATCAAGCCAGCTCACAGCCCTCTCCAAGGGGCTCAGAATCCACCCCGCCTTCCCAACCAGACCCCAGTTAGAGTATAATACAGCCACTAAAAACACCAAATTCTAGACACTAAGACTTTGATGTAAAGATCCGTTCTAAGCACCGGTTTGTACACCAAGTATTACAGATATATTCATGTGCCTGTCATGAATGGGATTAAAAATTCCCAGGGCATGCCTTCTGAATATTTTCCACATCCCACCCTGTACTATGTTTACCAAACAATGACAAACTGGAACCCTAGCCCAAAGATTTGGTTTGTGGACTGTGAGAAATTTTAAGGCACTTTAAAAAATCACCAATTGTTTTCTTAAATGCTTCAAAATACACACTTCTAGGGTGTCTGGCCTTAGCCTATTTTGTGGGTTTCAAATCACCAGTGCCTTTTTTGGTTCAGATACACTTTGCCTATCTGCCCACTCCACGTTTCAGAACTGCTAAAAAATGTGAAAGGAAGGTTAAGGTCTTATTTCTCTTGAATTGATGCACTGGCACTGCAGGTTTCGGAGGCAACTCCCCTAAGACAGGTCTTCTGTTAAGGAAGCTCAAGAAAAAATGTGTTCTGAGGCCAAAGATTTTTCCTCCCCCCTTCAGGGGCAAATGGAGATGAAGCAAGTTGCCAAGCAAGTTGCCAAGGCAGGGTGGAGAGGCCCAGGTTGCATTCCAGGGGCTACTCAGTTAACGGGGTCTGTACGTCCAGCCCTCCGCACCCTTTAACTCTCGTTCCTCCTCCCCAACTCCAATGCTCAGAGGAAGGACAGAAGTGTAACCACAAAACCTGATCCAGAAAGGGGGAAAGCACAGCTACTGCTTTCCCAGCCTCAATGGCCACAGCTGCTGTCATCTTATTTCTCCTCCTCACAGCACACCATCACTGCATCCCTGAGCAAAAGGTACACCATGCAAAATAGCAAATCATAATCTCATGATTAAAAAGGGGGTAGGAGGCCTGCACCAGATACAGCTAAGTGAAAGTATATCAGACTCTTGCAACATTCTAGAAGAATGAAGATTATTGCATTTACTGTTCCTCGGGTTTGTTTCTGTAAAGCCATGCACATTTTTTCTTAGAACTAATTTATGGCAAACGGATGCTGGGTTATTGAGCATAATACTCAATACTGTTCAGAATGAATCGTCTCTCAAGAATATCTAATATATTTATTTTGGCTTATATGTAGGACTGACTGTAGAACTTGGGAAAGTCAAGCAACTTCTGTGCTACCCATGAAAAGCATTAATGTTCCCATTTTATTGTCCAAACTTCTTTGGAAACTTTTCCTATTTGAAATGTTGACAGTCAATTTTAGATGTCAAAATAAAGAAGTACAAACCACAAATCTACCATAAACCTTTCAGAGTCCTTTATTGCTAAATTAATGTACCATCCCAAGATTCTCCTTAATATTAAAATCCTTCAGAGGGTGTTAATGAAGTCCCTTATCACCTAACACAGCTGAAGATTACAAGACAAGTGGTCATGCCTTCCCCACTATATGCTGGTGTGCCCAGCACACCCCCATCCTTGACCATAATGCACAGATTTGCACACCTCTTCAAGAAGTTAAACTAAGGCTACTGGGCCATGATCTGGAATTTGCTTACAAGTACTGCCCAGAAGAGACTGTTCCTCCACTTTTATTAAAAAATACCAATAATATTCTACTTACCCTATACTATCACTAAAGCCCAGCTCTTTGATTCCCCTCACCATTTTTTTTCTTTTGGTTTTTTTTCCTTTCAAAATAAATGAAAGTTTTTAACACATAAAGCATAGAAATTTCACAAGAAAGTTTATGGACAGCTCAGACTCCTGGAGCATCCTTACTATGTTTAGCCTTGTGCCATCAACCCCTTTCAAAAACCGATTTTCCCCGTTCCTCAGATAATCTGAGTCCCAAGTTTATTATTCTCTCTACACTGGCTTTCAGCTTCATCCTGTCGATAATCAGGGAAACAAATTTTCTTCTGACGCAAGAGTAGGAGAGGTACTTTCATTCAGAGCACCAATCCGGGGACGCTGAAGAATTCAACGGAAGCCGAGCGGCCTGGCCGGCAGCCCCGCACGGACTGGCTCTGTGACGCGCTGGCAGGAGATGACTAACAACCGGGCAGGGCAGGCTGAACCGGGAGCCGGGCCTGGGCTCCAGAGAGCCTGCGGCAGGTCTCAGGAGAGCCTAAAGCTCTCACAAGAGAGGAGTTAAACAAGATAACTCGGCTTTTAAGTAACAGAGGCAGCCTCCTGGCCTCTGGGCTGCGAAAGGGCTCACCTGCCAGGAGTAATAACACAAGCAATTACTGCACACAGAATAATAAAGCTCAGCGGGATTCCCAGGTACTCGGATGGAGTCTCCCGCCCCCTTACTTACACAAAGGGGGAAGGAATGGGAGGAAGAAATGCCCCACTTTCCATGAAGACCGGGGACAGTGCTATTAGGTAAGTGTAAGCTAAATTACACTTGACAGAGTAAGTCACTGTTTTGGGTGGTTGCCAAAAATAAAAATGCCCCTGGTATTAAAGGCTGTATATAAAACAATGCATCCTCCCTCTCCTGGAACAGAATTCATAAAGTTTAAAAGTTCACTAACATCACGTTCCAGAGACTGGAAACACAGACTTAAATGTCTCGCTTCTCATTCCTTTCTCTACCACAAACTTCCAGCAGGCCTTCCTCACTTTAGGCAAGTTTCCTTCAACTTGCACATCGATAGCAGATTGCTCACAGCTGCTTTCACGAACATCTGAGCATTCCCACCTGGACCTACCCATTTCTGCTGCCTTTTATCTCATCCGTTTCATTCCTCTGCCTCTGTCAAGACCTGCCACTTTCACCGTCTCCCCAGAAGAGATGTTTAAAACAGAGAAACTGATCTGAAAATATCACATCTGATTTTTCCAACCCATCCATTCTCCAAGAAAACCTTCAGTATTTAACTTCACGAGGTCCCCCTTCCACCATAAAACAAGGTTCCCTGCCTCTATTTAACAGCGTTTTAATGAGAGGGACACCTAAAATCTCATCAGCCCAAAGCTTTACCCAGAACCAGGTGCACAGCCTGGTCTCAAGCCTGGGCTGCCTGTGCTCCAGGAAAGCCTGGAGACCTTCCCCCCGCCCCAGGCCATCCTAGCAGCCACTTAAAAAACCATCTACCTTCTGTTTATTTTGGCCTCTGTTGAACTATGCCAGCCCACACTCTTTCTCCCAGACTTGACTCTTCTTACTAAACCCATTAAACATACATTTTATCACTCAAATCAGAACACTTTGAGAGTGAGAACAGGGCGTTACTGATAATCGTGCCAAGACAACAGCCCTGGGCAAACTGGGATGTAAGTTGCCCTGTCGTACAAAGGTGGGAGGCCAGGTAAGGGGCTGTTCCTTGCAAATAACCAATTTATGCTGGTCCTACACATTGTTCCTCTCTGCCAGTCTCCCAAAGGGGACCAGAAAATGCCCAAACAAACTAGTCCACCTCGGGGCAAAGAAAACAGAAAATGTTTTACTTTGTAGTGGAAAATTTTTTCTAAATACATCAACTTCAAGTTTTGATCCTTTGGGGGTGGAGACGAAATGTATCCCAGTCCTAAAGCACCAGAGGCTAGGGGGTTCCTGGGAGGATGGGGCAGGAGTCAAAGGAAACCAAAACTTTGCCCATCATATTTTTGCCTGATTAGCCTCACCTGTGCCGCTGAACCACAACTAGTATTCACACATACAACTGCCCTTTTCCACGTGTTACCTAAATTTGTTTAATCTTTCCTAACAGTTAAATGAATACCTCCAAAGCTCAGAAGGTTACACATTTGCCAGTGCACAGTTTCTGCTAAGCCTGGGCTTCCCAGACTTTTAAAGATTCCAGACCAGTAGAGTTTCCCCCACTTCCAAAAATTAAGGACTGACATGTTATACATTTTTTATTTGTACTGAGGACATGAAAGAAAACAAAGGCCATCACGTTATTTATACAGTAAAGGACATTTTAGCCAAAAAAATAATAATACTGGTAAGAATATAATCTCAAAATTAAAGCCAGTCCTTCAAATTGAACCGCCTTAACATCACAAAACTTGCCAGGTGCCCTTCTTCCTTTCATTTTGCCTCAGCTGGTTCCAATTCCAGTCCCATCTGAGCTGGGGACAGATCCGGAAAGTGCTGGGCTACTAACATCAGCCAATGGTCAGAACACCGCTTTCTCTCACTCATTTTATCAGCAACAACCCCATGAGGTGAGCACTGTTATTATGCCTGTCTACAGGCAAAGCTGGAAGGTAAAGGGTAAAGTCACTTGCCCAAGGTATTGTGGCTAATAGCCAGTGAAGCTAATGACGTGGGCCACAGCCATCCCAGAAAATCAGTTCGGTTCTGCCTCAAGACACAACTTATGTGTCTGTTTCCCAAAGTGTGGGCTTGTTTAAAAAACAAACCAAGAAAAACTGGTTTAGGTGGTATATGATCCCCGTATGTATGTACCAGCATTTAATATTTATACATAAATAAGAACTGTCTCCTGTCCCCTTCTCAATTCTCTTTCAATCCTTTCTATTAAATGAAGTTTCAGTTTGGCGGCAGGAAGCCTTCAGCACATCTCTACCACTTGTTACACACTTCCTTCAGAGCCCGCTGTGAAACGCTGTACCTAGCTAGAGTTTAATAACACTCGCTCTTTAGTTTTCACTGTGGGGTTTTTCTAAAGGTACTTTCTAGTAAGTAGTAACCAGGAAGGAATACTGGTTTCCCATTTTCAATGGTGAAATCATTTTCTTTTAAAATAATATTTCAATTTTTAAAATAGCTGATTGCCCCAAAGATTTTCAAACTAAATAAAAGTAGAGGCAGTGTTCCAATATGCTAAAAATATGGGAGGGGCACACACACACCTGAAGCCCCGGAAACTGGAGGTAAACCATCAGCAGGCTTGAGACGAGCTGGACCGAAAGGCTGCAAACAAGACTGCCCTGGTTCGGCCTCTCCGAACAACTCTAAAAATGGCCGGCTTTCCCCGTGCAGGATGTGGTCAGGCTCACCACCACTACCACCCCACCTGCTAATCCAAGAAGAAAAATGAGGAAGAGCTATGTACCAGACTGTAGGAAAGAAAAGTCAGGTCTCTCACAGGACCTTGCCTCTGACCTCCTCCTGTCATCCACAGGTAGGCAGTTGCACCCTTTCTTAGCCAGGGAGCTCTCTAGATCCCAGAGAGAGCAGATAAGGCTAAAGCTCTAAGAGTCTACTCTCCTTTCAGTTCAAGACCTCAAAACATCTGGGGGCCTTCAAGCAATTAAAGAGTAGTGATTTAATGATCCCCAGGAGCTGAGCCCTGCCCTCCACTGAAAAGATAGTGGTTTTCAAGGATACTGACTGGGGAAATAGACTACCAACCGTGAAAGGATTAATGAGCATAAGAAGAGGATAAGCTGTATTTTGCCCTAAATCTAATCTAAGATGATCCTTGTAGGATATAGAGGTGAATTCTAAGTAAAGCGCCCCCTACAACTACCAGAAACATTAAGGGCACTTCTAGGAATCTATCTTAGGGAAATGCCGACACAAGAACACGAAGATGTATCAAAGGATGTTGATATATCAACAAGAAAAAAGTGGATAAGCAAACACACCCAAATTATGGAATACTCCTCAAACATTAAAGAATGAGATAGACGTATAATTATGACATAGAAAGATAGTTATGACAATTAATTTAAAAAAGAAAGTTACAGGACTCATTACGACCTCATTTCTGTTTGTTTGTTTAAAAAGGGAGGGTGTATATATCTGCATGAAAAAACTGTGGGAAGAACATTTACTTAAGGGAATGAGAATGAATGGTAGAAAACTCATAAGGAGGGCAGAGAGAGATTTTTGCATTTAACCTTACATACTTCTATACTGTTTGAAGTCTTAGGAACAAGCATGACGTTGAAAATTTAAATATCAATAATTATGAAATTACTAACACTGGATGGCATTCACCTGAGCATGTGGAAGTACTTCAGGGATGAACTAGAAAACGGCTGGTCAAAAGAAGGAAAGGCCACCAAGGAACTGCAAATGTGACCCTTAATCATAAGGACCTCAAAGACTTGAGAATTACAAGAAAGTTTTATTTACATATTAGACAAGCTAGTGGAATAGAAAGTAAAGACTGGGCTTCCCTGTTGGCGCAGTGGTTAAGAATCCGCCTGTCAAGGCAGGGGACACGGGTTCGAGCCCTGGTCCGGGAAGATCCCGCATGCCATGGAGCAACTAAGCCTGTGCACCACAACTACTGAGCCTGCGCTCTAGAGCCCGCGAGCCACAACTACTGAGGCCACGTGCCACAACTACTGAAGCCTTTGCATCTAGAGCCCGTGCTCCTCAACAAGAGAAGCCACGGCAATGAGAAGCCTGCGCACCGCAATGATGAGCAGCCCCTGCTCACCGCAGCTAGAGAAAGCCCACGCGCAGCAACAAAGACCCAACGCAGCCAAAAATAAATTAAAAAAATAAAAAGTAAAGACTAAGACCACCAAAGAGGTCATTATCATTTTGGGTTTTACTGGTGTTGTTCTTGTTAAGAACAGGGCTTATAAACAAGAAACAGGATGGATATAAATAGAGAAACCAAAAAGCCCACATGTGTGGTTCTGCAGGATTCTAAGAGCAGAAAGTGAGGAGCAGAGAATCTTCATGTTTGTAGATGACACTAAAGACTTCCATAGTAATAACGTGCCAAGTTATGGGTGCCAAATTATAGGAAGATCTGGGGAATCTATGCAAATAGAAGGAAAAGTGGCAAATGAGTGTTAAAATGAGCATATGGCCTAAGTCAGGCATACAAAACAACTCCTCAGCTGTCAGTTATGACCTAGGAATAGGCTCTCGGAGTCACTGTAAATGGACCCCTGAGGACGTCAGCCCAATATTGAGCTACAGATTAAAAGCAATGCGAAGTGTCCTGGGAGCCATCAAGACAAGTGCTAAAAAGAATAAAAGAAGCTACTATCCCCTCTCGTATAAAATTCAGAGGCACTGGCCCCAAAAACATACACTTCTTTTGTCATTTATGTCCTGCCCCTTCAACTACATACAGCACAGAAGTTAAACAAGATCAGTGGGTCTCAAATGCCAGCCCCTGGATGAATCCCAAACGGACTCTTTCAGAATCACTTAGGAGTGGCTTTTTTAAAATATGGATTCCCGGGAATTCCCCGCTCGTCCGGTGGTTAGGACTCCACACTTCCACTGCAGGGGGCACAGGTTCGATCCCTGGTCAGGGAACTAAGATCCGCGTGGCGCACGGTGCAGCGGGAAAAAAAGAATAAAATACCGATTCCCAAGCCACACTTGCAGAGATTCTAATCCAGTGCCTCAGAACAGCCTTCTAGGTGGTCCTGATGCAACGACCTGTTTAGAAAATCACTGGCCTCCTCTCTCTCTAAATCTACTCCCAGAAAGGATGTAAGAAAGCTTACAATAAAAAATAAACTGAAGAAACCATGTGAGGAACTACCAAGAATAGATTAAGATGATTCCTATACTTGTACATGAAATGGAAGTGGGAAAGATCTGCAAGACAATGAGAATGATCTAAAGGAAGAGGCTTTGGCCTCAGAGTGTGAAAACCAGAGCTCAGAACCCAACCAAGCCCCATGCTCCCGCCAGACTCCCACAACAAGAGCAGGACCAGAATAAACTCTCCCCATGCGCTACAGGTTCCCTGACTTCCTCCTCATCCCCACCCTTCGCAGGTCTAGACCTGCTGCCCCAGGAGAATGGCTGGGTGTTCGGAAGCAGAGGTGAGACTGCATAAATAAAACCCACTGGTACCATGTTCCTCTGAGTCCCAAGCAACCACTCCCACTAGTCTATCCCGACACCACCGCTGAAGCCAGGAATCTTCATGGCTCAATTCTATCCACCCTCCAGCCGCTCCAGTGTCTGATCACTTAGTCTAATTCAAATTCTAACTCTGGTCTTCCACACTAGAAAACCGTATTTCAACTAATCTACCTTCTCAAAACAGAACAAAAAACAAGCAATGGGAACAGAAAATATGTCTCCTGCAGGATAAGCAGCAATTCAAAGTGAAGACTACCAGAAGGCATAAGATTTCTCAGCTTTGATTCATGCCTAAAAAACATGTAATACAGTGCTTCTTTCTTATACATTTGCAGCCTTTGGGGGCTATAAGGAGCTTAGAGACGATGAGTCCAACCACTTCATTTAAGAGAAAAGAAAAGAGCCTGAGAGGCAGACTACCTTACCCCACAGCACGCAGCTGCACAACAGCAGCAGCTGGCCTAGAACCTGTGTCCCCTTAATCCCAGGTCCATGATCTCTCTTCTTTTCCACGTTGCTTCCCAGGGACAATGTTAATGCATTGGATTTATTAACTTGAAGCACAGTTCCCCAAATCTCCTCAATTCCCCCTATTACACATGAGGTTGGTGTTACAAGACCATCCCGAGCAGACTACTTCCCACGTAAAGAGAACGCAAAGCACCTCAAACTGTGTTAAGGCAGAAAGAGAGAGGAGAAGGTGCCTTAAAGTCTCCGTCATAAGCATGTAAATGGAGAAAATGTGCCAAGCCCAGTTTATATCAGAGACTGAACATCTCAAAAATGACATCTGAAAGTGTCACCTAAATTTTCATTAAGTTTATTTTCCCTGTAAGTTGCTTAACTTCCTAATTTTTAAAAAATGCCAACTGAAATCACTGGGGGGTTTTTTCCTAAACATTAGAGCTAAGTGAGAAAAACGTGATGTTAATTTATCATATTGAGTCTCACTGAAAGTAAGTGAATCCCCACAACACTCCATCTGCATCAAATGTTCACAACCTGTGATTCTGCAACAATTTCCGCTGTAAGAACAAAAAGCATACGTCAGTCTCCCAAGAGAGGAATTAGCAACAGAAACCGGGGCGGGGCGGGGCGGTGGGGGGACCTGGGTGGGTATCCATCTCCAAACAAGAAATAAGAGGAAAAGCTACCTAAGCCCAGTAAGAGTTGAATCCCTTTACTTCATTCCTTGTCCCCGATAAGGCAAAAAATTTCCTACAATATTTAGCTATGCTCTCCCTTGAAAAAATGAAACAAAATAAATCCAAAGACCAGATTCCAAAGGATATCTACTGAACACCCTGCTAGAACCATACATGTCAGCTGGACTGCTAGCCCATGCTGATAAGTAAGTTTCCCAACAGGCCTTAGAAGCTTCTTACCGGGATTCAAAAACCTGGCCAATTTTCTCTTCTGAACTTACCTTTCCTTACCGATGAAAACTAAAATGTTCACTTATTTCCCAAATTTCACTCCCCAAGTAAACTGGGGCACAGACGCGCCAAATCACTTGCCTCGTTATTACCAGCGCTGATCACTACCGGGCCTCAGGAGTCCCCACTCCTGTTAAACAGCCACACTGCTCACGAGGTCTTCTCTCCTGACCGTTAGTTTGAGCTCTGAAGCATGCTACTTTGCTTTTCACCATCACTGTTACCTAAAGCTTGCTAGGTTAAAAGTGTTGCCAGAGGCCAGAGCTACTACATTCCAGGCAGTAAAAAAATGATGTCAGGAGCATGAACACTGACAAGTTCTAGCTGCTCTGTGACTCCTGCTAAGCCTGCTCTTGGCATTTATCGTCTCATCCGGGGCCCGTCCACTGAGAGGTGGGTACCTTGGGAATACACAGGATTGGCTGACAGGAAGTCAGAAAACCTTAGTCTTGGGACTTCCCTGGTGGTCCAGCAGTTAAGACTCTGCACTCCCAACGCAGGGGGCATTGCAGGGTTCCATCCCTGGTCAGGGAACTAGATCCCGCATGCCACAACTAAAGATCCCACATGCCGCAACGAAGATCCTGCGTGTCACAACTAAGACCCAAATAAATAAATAAATCTTAAAAAAAAAAACCAACCTTAGTCTTGGCCCTGTAAGAAACGTGAATATGACCAAGAGCAAGTATTTTTTTTAATCAATCTCTCATCAGTTATATTTATTCAGTAGACTTAATGTCTGCTACTGATCTCACCAGGACACCAGAACAAGCATCACCTCTGCTGCCTTTCCACCTTTTATCACCGTAAATCACATATATTAATAGCTCAGGTTAAACCCATACCATTTATGTGAAACAATGAACTTGAAGACACTGAAGAGCTGCTATAAAAATTCTGAAAGTAAGCACCAATGGAGACCCTAGGACCTTTGCACTTGCGGTTCCCTCTGCCGGAAACTCTTCCCCCGTGGCTGGTTCTTTGATGTCCATCCGATCTCAGCCGAGGGAAGCCTTTCCTACCTAAAGGAGCCACCCCTCCCAACCGCTCTGTCCCATTCCCCTACCGGAAATCGCTATCTTACACTATCATCTTCTTGTTTACTTGTTGATGGTCTATCTCCTCCATGAACCCGTAAGGGCAGGAATCTGATTTACTTTTTTACCACTGTTTCTCTAATACCCAGACAGTGCTTGACACAGATGATCAATAAAATTCGTTCAAGAAAGGAAATGTGATTGCTCATCATCCTATATCATTAGTTAGTACATGGCAGCAGCCACTGTTAGCACGACTAGAGCCAGAAGGATGCTTCCTCTTCATACAGGAAAAACGACAGAAAGCCTTTAAGACACAGCAAAAACTTAGTGCTCCCTTACTTACAATTTTGATTGAAAGCTACCATGCTCACCTCCTGGGAAGTGGGCAATTTTAAGACTAGAGGGAAAAGCCTTCCATCCTATTCCACCCACTTCTTTGCAAATGGCCCTACTAAAAGATTGTTATTCGGCTACCTTGTCCCTTTGAATAGTAGAATAAGAGTGTTTTAAGTAGCTTAGCAAAGGTGTTTTTCTTTCACAGTCTGCATGAGCTAAGTGCACATAGGAAGGAACAGATCAATAGACTACTACTCTATCCCTACTACACTCTGGAAAGACACATACTTCTTAGCTCAGAAACATAGGAAACACTTAGCTATAATGATCTAAATTATAGGCAGCATTTCCTACAAGCTGTACACTGGAGAAATTTCCACTAAGCTACTCACCAGGAAGCCTACATCCCGCTTCACAACAACCTGGCAGCACAATTCCTGTCGAAGGAGGAAATTGTGGCCATTTCCTCCTTTAGGTGTCCCAAGGCTTAGGCATCGAGTGAGAATCCTGGTTCTCAGCATAAAACTAAAGACTGGCAGAGGGATCCTTTTCCCCTTTTAAATGGGGCGGGGTGAAACGGGAATTGAGATTTGGTCTTCCACACCATAAGCAGGATAAGATATGCTGCTTCCATGGCTGCTTCTGATAAGCACAGAAGATTCAAGAACTGCGGCGGATTTATCCTGCTATGTGCTCCTGCTTGAAAAGACATGCAGACATAAGATAGGAGGGTTAGCGTGAAGGCTTCGAAAAGGGCTCTATCCCCATGACAGAAGTAAATGGGGTCAGCAAAACCAGCGAAAATAGCCATCTAAGTAGCTGCTAAGTGGGGTGACTGAATTTTATACTCAGTACCCCAAGACTTCTCCCAACCTCTATTTAACATGTGCTGACAATATTCTGATGCAGCTAAAGAAAGTCTAGTATTTACTCAAGAAACCCAGAGATAGAATCCTCTAGGGTTTTGAGAAAATATCTGATTTGACAGAGACATTTACTTTCCCAGGTCCTATTTTGTCTGCCCACACAACTGCCAGTCTTATCCCAACTCAAAAAATATACAAATCCACCTTCGGTTTTTCCATCATTCTCACTGCCTTCTCAGTAACAGAAGGGCCCCACAACGCTTGTGTCAACTTACTGCCGACTTCCTCCTTCAACACATTCCAGAACCAGCTCTGTCCCTTGGCTCCCACTCTCAATAGCAGACGTAGCCTCTACCGTCATTTTAAAAAACTGGGCAAATGCAAAAATTTTTTACAACTTCATTCTCAGTTCTTTCTTCTTCAACCTTAAAAGAAGGAATGCAGGACTTGCTAGGACAGCAAGGCAGAGACCAGAAGAAACTTGCACTTTCCATGGCCTTTCCATGGTTCTTTGGCAAAAAAGAGGAAGGGTGAGTACTCCTCTTCACTGCAACAAACCTCAACCCTAGACCTTCAGACCTTCATCTCAGCCTGAGTCCAGACAAATCTCAGCCTCAAAGGCCCACCTCTGGTTAGTCAGTTTCTGCCCCTCAACCCAAAGACAAGCAAAGCAGTGGCCACTATTTTCCTATTCATCAAACTATTTCCTCCTCACTTTCCTCTGTCATAGAGCCCCATCTTCCCTTGCAGTTCTTACGAAGCAGTTCCTGGTACCACTGGAAACGATTACTCTCCAGGAAAATACAACTTTGCTTAGCAGAAGAACTTTACACAGAGCAATTGGCCAGGGGTCGATTTTTCATTCCAGACAGGCTTCGAAGCCTGGCACAAATCTGCCTGTCGCTCTGCAGTTCACCCAGCTTCCCTCACCTATCCCTGCCTGGAACTCACCCACCCACCTCTTGCAGCTTGGTCACAGAAAAAGAGCAGTATAGGTGACTCTACCACTCAATCTTCAAAGCCTCCGTCCAATCCTAACGTGTCTTCCACACCACACTCCTTTGCACATAAGGACCATAAGCACCAAATAAAGTCACTTAGCACAACAGCAGCTCCCGGACAAGACAGGAGTAACATCTAATCTTTCCTTCGCTCAATTACAGTCAGCTTCACTTTCCTGCAATTTTGCGGCCATGCATCACCGGCCCTGCCCTCTGCTAACGTCATGCCCTGGAGTCAGAGGCACTGTACTATGATGTTCAAGAGCCTGTGCTTTAGCAGACAGGCCTGGGTTCAAGTCCCAGCTCTGCCTCTCATTACCAATTAAAAAGTACCTGTCCTGGGGTGAACTACTCTTTCTAAACCTCAGATTACATATCGGTAAAATGTAGCCAATGATCCTATCTACTTGTTAGGTATTATAAATGAGATAATACAAACAGAATACTCAGCTCAAGACATGAGCCTTAATAAACAAGTGATTGTTGATATTCAGTATCCTCGGGAGTAATCTGTGGGCAGACGTCGTCACCCCATAGAATCCAGATGCCCTGGAAACCTCCAGCATTTGTAGAAGCAAAAATATGTTCAGCCTCCTTCCACTCCCACCCCACAAATAAGAGGGGCCTTTAAGAAAAATTCAAGCCTTAGCAAAGGAAAAAACTCAGAAAGATTCACTCAGTGCTGCCAACTCCACTACCAGACCGCCAAGCACTGCTCTGTTCCTATGGTGAAGGGAAAAATCAGTGCAAATGAAAAAGCTAATTTAAGAGGAGCCACTTCAGGATAATCCTTTCATAGGTCAAGGCAGTATTTCAAAGAGGTGAAAATATGTGGACCTTGGAAATTCCCTTCTCTTTCAGTTTCTGATAAATTCTGACTCTCCGTTTATGTATAAATAAACGGGGAAAGCAATATTGAAAATCCTAAGAATCTCAGCTGGCGGCAGCATACTGCCTAAGAAATGAATACATGAGCATCAGTGGGAAAAAAAAAATCTTGAAATCTAATTCATACACACAAGCTGAAGAATACTTTAATCCTGTGAAAGACAATGAGCCAAGAAAACAGAACGTATTTTAAACTTTCTACAACTGTAAACCACTGCAGAGCTTTGGGACAAAATCTCATAAAGAATATTTCCTGACGGAAAAGTCAGAATTGCAGTCTGAAATGCAATCTGGAAGTCTGTGGTCATCACAACCATAAATTCTAGTAACAACCAAGAAATGTCAGGTTCCAATATTAGGGAGCGTTGGGGGGAGGCCAATAGAGGGGACAACTGATAAAGAGAATTTATACTACAAAATTATCATGGAGCCGGGGGTAAATATTTTTTAATGAAACTTGAAGGGTTTAAATTCACCATTCAAGGATGTAGGAAGTAAGGGGATATATGATCAGGCAGAATCTACGGTGTTACAGCAGTGCACTGGGAATCAGAACACTTGGGCTCTGGTCCTGGCTCCAAGCCAAACCACGAGGTGACCTTAGGCAAGTCACTTGCCCTCTTCAAACTAGCCTCATCTGTAGTGAGGGAACAATAATGGTCGCTAAGATTCCTACCGGCCTAACATCTTAAGAGTCAAAAAGAGGGGGAGCACAAATACGAGGAGCTCTCAGGACTACAGACTTAACACAAGAGGTGGAGGGAAAAAGACGGGAAATGAGGGCCAGAGCGCGAGAAAACTTGGCGTAAGTAACTGAGCGTGGGTGAAAATATAAAAGCTTCAAGACCAAGTACTCCAAGAGTTCCATGGAAGAGCGGACGTCAGGATCTTGAAAAACTGCAAACTACTCAGCATATGCTAAAATGGACAGAGGACGAGTGGATCAGAGGACAGCTACCAACAAATTATCCCCGTTAACCAATCACGAATCTGTCTGTCCTGGTAAACAGCCAGGAGACTGAGTGCCGCGATCACGGAAATCACTGTGACCCCTAATGCCAGGGTGTCCGGCAGGCAAGGCACCCAGGGGAGTCCGTGTCGGTTTGCGTCTAGGTAGGGGATTCCGAGAACGGGTGAAAAGTGAGGAAAGGGGCAGAGGAAAGAGGATCTGGGAGACCATGCAGGCTGGCGGCAGGGGAAGGAGCCAGCGCCAGACTCCCGCACGGTGGTGGCCAGTGGGATCGGTGTCCCGGTCCCCGCTCTCACCATCTTGACGATGCCCCGCTGCACGGTGGGGACCGCGGGTCCCCCGGAGGAGCCGCCGCTCTGCGCGGAGGAGGCCATGTGTAGCGATGGAAAACCAGCGAGTAAGACGGTGGGCCGGCTTGGAGGTGTCAGTGTGGGTGTCGGTGTTGGTGAGAGGCCGCCGCGGAGAGGAGCAGGCGGGCGACCGGCTGTGGGCGATGGACGGGACGGACACGCCGGGTGCTCAGAGGAGCAGCAGCGGGACCGCCAGCAAAAGAGACGCGATCTCCGCCGCCGCTACACGTTCTACTCGCCGCGCAAGCGTGCCAGAGCGCCACTGCTCTCCGGCCAATTAGAGCCCAGAGCCCGCCGGACCCCAAGCCAATAGGCACCCTGCTCGCGGAACCCCGCCCCTTGCTCCCCAAACCGGTGGAGAGCTTCAGGAAGCGCTGAAAGAGCTGATTTGCGGTGATGGGCTAAGTATGGGGCGGGACTTCCGGGGCAGCGGTAGTAGGTAGTGTCGGGAGGTGTAGTGGAAAGGAAAGGACACGTCAGCATCTGGCCGCGGGGCGCGGTGGGCCATGGGAGCCCCAAGGGCGGGGTCAGCCTCGCCCTCCGGCTTGGCCCCGCCCATTACGCCCCGCCCTGCGGGCCCCTGGGGAGCCCACGTGGAAGCCCGCTTTACAGGAGGGCGCACCAGGGTTGGGGAGAGCGGACTGGGACCCCGAGCCAACGAGGCCGAATCCTAGAGGGATCTCAGTACTGGTGCACACCGACTTCCGACATTTTACCTCAGCTGAAAGTGTGGGAAGTACTTGGAAAAGTCTGAACGCCGTGAAACCTACCGATGTTGGCCTTGACACCGAATGTGGCCGCGCGCCCTCCCTGTAATCGGGAGTGTATCTCGCTCGCATTTGAGTCGTCGGTGACTAGCACTTGTTAGGCGCTCGATTAATGTTTTTTGGTGGAAAGAATACATCTCTCTTACGGGGTGATATGTCTTGTGCGCCAGTTAAGTTGCGGAGAACCTTGCTAACACTCTCTCCGTTGACTTAGCGTGAAGAGCCACGCCTCCTCCAACCGCCCGACGCCATCCCTTCACCTAGCCCTAGTCTCTTTCGAATAAAGTGATGGCGGGGTAGGGAGGCGCAGAGCAAAGACATGTGAATGTTGAGAGACAGCTAATATTCGTCGAGTGCCCACTATGAGGAGCCAAGGATCTTACTTTCATGCCATTTAATCTTAATCTTGAAACTTGGTCCTACACTGACGACACTGTTTCCCCTGTAGCTCTTTTGAGAAGCGGTTATTCACCTACACTTCACTTTTCCCAGAGGCAAGTTTTGGGGTGAGCATCTTCCTAGACGCCTATTGCCCCTTCCATACCATTAATTTGCCATCCTCTTCAAAAAAAAAAAAAAAATTTCTGTGGTGGCTCATCCCACCTGATTATAGTACTCTCCTCTTCACTGGGGTTGTTGTCTTCTCTGCCCCAAATGCCACTTTGTCATTCATTGAAATTGACACCTGGTGCACACTCTTCTCCACCCAGTGATCCTGAGTGACTTTAACCTTTATGTGCCTGACTTATCCAATACCCTGGCCTTGACCTCATCTTCAGTGAATTTGACCTCTGCACCCGTTCAGCTACCCTCTTTAGGACAGATGAAGCATTGCAACAGCTCCATAGCTGAAACTGTAAACTCAAACACCCCATTCTCTGATCATAATTGCTGTCCTTTCTCCCTTCTCACTAAGTTACTTCTTATACCTTGTATTAGTTATCTATTGCTGTATAACAATTTACCCCAAAACTTAAGTATTAAAACAATGAGCATTTATTATCTCACAGTTTTTGTCAGGAATCTAGGCAGGTCTTAGCTTCAAGTTCCCTCATAAGGCTGTAATCAAGCCTGTAATCAATGGGAGCTTTTGTCTCATCTGAAGGTCCCATCTGACTAAGGGAGGATCTGCATTTAAGATCACTCAGGCAGTCATTGGCAGGATTCAGGACCTCAGTTCCCTGCTATGTGGGTCTCCCCGTAGGGCACACAGCGTGGTAACTGGTTTGCATCAGAACAAGTGAGTAAGAGAGCGAGAGGACAAGCACGAGTCTTTTTGAACCTAATCTCAGAAGTAACATCCCAGGACTTCCCTGGTGGCGCAGTCGTTAAGAATCCACCTGCCAATGCAGGGGACACAGGTTCGAGCCCTGGTCCGGGAAGATCCCACATGTTGCAGAGGAACTAAGCCCGTGTGCCACAACTACTGAGCCTGCGCTCTAGAGCCCACGAGCCACAACTACTGAAGCCCACGTGCCTATAGCCCGTGCTCCGCAACAAGAGAAGCCACCGCAATGACAAGCCCCCGCACCGCAGTGAAGAGTAGCCCCCACTTGAGTCCCCGCTCGCCGCAACTTACAGCAACAAAGACCCAACGCAGCCAAAAAAAAAAAAAAAAAAGTAGCATCCCATCACTTGCCATATTCTATTAGATGCAGCCCACACTCAAAGGGAGGAGATTACACAAGGGCAAAGATTACCCAGGAGGTAGGATCACTGGGGATTATCTTAGAGGTTACCTATCACACACTGTTCTTTAAGTAGAATTCAAAGTCCCTGAACCTCTCTGTCCTCTTTATATCAGCTCTTTTCTGCTTTCTCCTGGTCCCTTAGACTCCATTATTTTTGCCCCTCTCCTTCCAGTATCCTCATCTCTAATCCCCATTTGCCTTCCACTGGACTCAACTGTCAAAACTCCAACTCTAGAACTCTCTGCCTTCTCCAAACCTACCACTTAACTAGAGCAAACACTCAAAGATGCAGGTCGTTGCCACACTAACAATTCACAGGCCCTCACACATTGCCTGGAATTTCTTCTGTTTCCTCAATCACTTTGGTCTCCAACTCCATTGGGTCTGGTGTGTCGTTGTTTAATTAAAACTATGTTTTTAGAGCAGTTTTAGTTTCACAGCAAAACTGAGAGGAGGGTACAGAGATTTCTCCATATATTCCCTGCCCCTGCACAGGCATAGCCTCCCTCATTATCAACATCCCATGGTCCATTTGTTACAGTTGATGAACTTATATTGACACGTCATAATCACTCAAAGTCCATAGTTTACATTAGGGTTCACTCTTGGTGTTGTACATTGTATGGGTTTAGACAAATGTATAATGGACATATATCCATCAATATAGTATCACACAGAGTATTTTCCCTGCCCTAAAAATCCCTGGGTCTGTTTTACAACTGATGGGAACATACTTTATAACACAGGGAGCTCTACCTAATGCACTGTGGTAACCTAAATGGAAGGGAAGTCCAAAAGGGAGAGGATATCTGTATGTGTATGGCTAATTCATTTTGTTGTGCAGTGGAGGCTAACACAACATTGGAAAGCAACCATACTCCAATAAAAATTAATTTTAAAAAATCCCTGGGTCTGTTTTAAACCTTCTCTGTTTTCCTCTTAACCCTGACTCCACTCTCTCCCACACTCTCCAATAGTGTAAGGCCTCCTACTTCGGAGGGATAATAAAAGCCATCAAGAACTCCTTCCATATAAAGACACAGACGTAGAGAATGGACTTGAGGGCACGGGGAGGGGGAAGGGGAGGCTGGGACGAAGTGAGAGAGTAGCACTGACATATATACACTACCAAATGTAAAACAGATAGCTAGTGGGAAGCAGCAGCATAGCACAGGGAGATCAGCTCTGTGCTCTGCGACCACCTAGAGGGATGGGATAGAGAGGGTGGGAAGGAGACGCAAGAGGGAGGGGATATGGGGATATACGTATGCATATAGCTGATTCACTTTGTTATACATCAGAAACTAACACACCATTGTAAAGCAATTATACTCCAATAAAGATGTTAAAAAAAAAAAAAGAACTCCCTCCATTTCCCACCACTAAAGCTAAAAACTTATCTTCCTTCTCATTCTTCTCCTTTTCTCCCTTGTTACAAAGAAAAAACTTCCTACTGCTTAGGCTAAACTCTCTGTCTATGTCCTAGATCCACCCCCTCCACCTTCTCAAGGGCGCTCAGATAATTCCCTCTCCTGTTTCATAGCCTCTCAATTTATCCTGGATTCTTCTTATTAATATTTAAATATTCTCAAATGTCTTGCACAGTAAAAATAAATTAATTAAATTAATCTTTACTCCACATCCCTCTCCAGATAGCTCTCCTCCCTTCATAGGCAAACCCTCTTGGTGAAATTCTTTGTGTCTGTTGCCTCTGCATCCTCACCCTGCATTCAGTCCTCAGCTCCATGCACTCTGACTATTGCTCTTATCAACTTACTGAAACTGTTCTCTCCAAGGTCACTCATGAGTGACCTCCTTGTGACTACATTCAATGGACACTCTTCACATTCGGCAGTCACTTAGCTGAGCTCTGCATAGCATTTGACATCGTACTCCTTGAAATGTCTCTTTCCTTCCCATATTTCTTATATTCCTCCCATCTCTCTAGCTATTCCTCCTCATCTCCATTGTAAAGGACTCTCCTTTTGCCTACCCCTTAATATTGATGTTCCCCTGGGTTCTTCTCAAAGCATCTTTTTTTCTAGCACAAAACATTCTTCCTGAGACATCTAATCCATTCTCATGGCTGCATGCTAATGATTCCCAAACAGATAACTCCTGTTAAAATAACTCCCTTGCACTCCAGACCCATATGTACAATGATACTCTGGATATCTGCCCGTGGCTGTCACCTTGGGAATTCAAATTCAACATGTCTCACAAGGAGCTCATTATCTTTCCTCCCTAGCCTCCTCTTCCCTAGTATGTGTCTCAGCCCAAATAATGAGATGAAAAGCTACACAGTTAGGGCTTCCTTGGTGGCGCAGTGGTTGAGAGTCTGCCTGCCGATGCAGGGGACATGGGTTCGAGCCCTGGTCTGGAAGGATCCCACATGCCGTGGAGCAACTAGGCCCATGAGCCACAACTGCTGAGCCTGCACGTCTGGAGCCTGTGCTCCGCAACAAGAGAGGCCACGATGGTGAGAGGCCCGCACACTGCGATGAAGAGTGACCCCCGCTTGCCGCAACTGGAGAGAGCCCTCGCACAGAGGCGAAGACCCAACAGAGCCAAAAATAAATAAATAAATAAATAAATAATTTTAAAAAAAAAACACACAAACTCACATTATTAAAAAACAAAACAAAACAAAAAAAAGCTACACAGTTACAAGCCAGAAATCTGGAGATCATCTGTGACTCCTCTCTCTACCTCATTCCTTAATTCTTAGTCAATCTCGGAAATCTGTTAGATCTACAGCAGTGCGGTGTAGCACATAAGCCCGACCTGGAGCAAGGCTGCCCGGGTTCACATCCCAACACTATATAACCTTAAGCAGGCTGTGTGGTATCTCTGTTCCATGGATTTCTCCTCTGTAAAATAAAGATGATAATAAGACTTACCTCCTAGGGTCGTTCTGGTCTTGAGGATTGTATGCGTTAGTATATGCTAAATGCATAGAACACTGCCTGGATATATGTGTTAAATTTGCTGTGATTATTATTAAGTATCTCCTGTTGCTTAAGCCTGACATATTTTCACCCGGGTCGCTGCACTAGGCTTATAACAGAGCTCCCTGACATCAGGGAGCTTCCGTGACCTACACCCCACCCATTCTTCCTACTGCAGCCTAAGTGATATTTCTAAAATGCAGATCTGATCAGGTCTTTCTACTCCCTAAGCCCCTCACGTGATTTCTCTACACCAGCTCTTCTCTCACAGCTCTACCCTTCCACAGTGTGCCCAGGCCAAGTGAACTTGATTTTGGCCTTTCAAAACTACACCCCTTGGCCTCCAGGGCTTTGTGCCTACTTTTCTGTCTGCCTGGAGCACTCTTTCCATCCCTCTTTCCTCCTCCCTGCCCTGACTCACTTCCCCTGTTTCCCCATCCTTCAACTCCCCACTTAGAAATCAGAATGTCTCCCCTGGAAGGCATTGAGAAGAATGCCTTTCCTCAGGGTAGGATTGTTTTGTTTTTTCTCCTACTCTTGATCTGTTAGAGCACTTATGAGATTGTAGTATCATTGTCTCTTTCCCTTTGAAAATGTCATCAGACTGTGTCTGATTTCCTTACAGTGGAATTCGGAGGCCATGCCTGGCACAAACAGCTGCTCAGTATATATCTGTGAATAAATGAATGACAGGGACTTCCCTGGTGGTCCAGTGGTTAAGACTCTGCGCTTCCACTGCAGACAGCACAGAGTTTGATCCCTGGTCGGGGAGCTAGGATCCTGCATGCTGTTCGGCGCAGCCAAATAAAATACAACAAAATAAATGAATGACAGAAAAGTATTATCATATTCATTTCACCTGTATGGAACTATAGATTCAAGTAGGATGTTTATTGAAGGTCACACGGCTAGAGAAGTAGTAGAGAAGGGATTTGACACTAGTTCTTGTGACTCTAAAACTCATGTTCACTCTGCCATTAGTAATGGAAGGAGACTTAGAAAACCTTAAAGGTGACTCCTGTGTGGTGGAGAACGTGAACACATACCGCCCGCCCACACACACACAATCTGGAGACGGACAAGATTCATTTAAACAAACAAACACACACCCTATTTTCTGTACTCCTTTGAGAGTAAATCTAGGAAATATATCCCCGGTAGTAATAATGGCCAAAATATATTGAGCACTAAATACTAAACAGACTCTATGCAGAATACTTTTCCCTACATTACATAATTTAATCCTTAGACCCATGCTATGAAATACTCAGTCTCTTTCCACAATGGAGGACATTAATGCTTCGAAAAGGTGAGCAACCAACTGTAAGTCAATTGGTAATAAGGGATGGAGTCAAGATGTGAACCCTGAAATTTCTGACCATAGTCTGCTCTCAACCATTTGACTAGCCTGCTTCTAGGGTGGCCAGACATGCCCCCTCAACCTTGATCTGCACCTGTAGAATCCAGAGGCTTCAATGAAAGAGTTTTCAACTCTTCAATGAGCTTCCTTTGGATAAACGGGAGGAAATTCAGCACTGGACTAACTACCTGCTTCCATTCTTCCAAGCCCTTCTCCAACTTCAACCCACCCTGTCAACTTGCTGTTCTTTCTGAGATGCACATTTCAATCACACAGACTCCCTCCTTAACATTATAGTGGCTCCCCTTCTGCTTCAGATAGAGTTTCAACTCCTAAGCATAGCACAGGAGGCCCTCACCATCTGGCTCTGACCTACTCTTCCTTCTCCTCCTCCTCCCTCTCCTCCTCCTCCTTCTCCTCTTCCTCCTTCTCCTCCTCTTCTTCCTTCTCCTTCTTTTTAAAGTTTGTTACAGACTGAACTGTGTTCTGCAAAATTCATATGTTGAAGCCCAAACCCCCAATGTGACTGTATTTGGAGATAGGGCCTTTATGGAGGTAATTAAGGTTAAAAGAGTGGTTTCCTAATCCAATAAGATTGGTGTCCTTATAAGGAAGAGAAACCAGCTCTCTCTCCCTCCCCCTGCCCTCCCTGCCTGCAGGTGTACAGAGGAAAGGCCATGTGAAGACACAGCAAGAAGGTGGTTGTCTGCAAGCCAGAAAGAGAGGTCTCGCCAGAAATCAACCCTGGCACCTTGATCTTGGACTTCTAGCCTCTAGAACTGTGAGAAAATAGGTTTCTGTTTCTCAAGTCATCCAGTCTGGTATCTTGTTATGACAGTCTGAGCTAATACAACGTTTTACTGTACTATGTTTATCTAAAAGAAAAGCCTCATATGGGACTTCCCTGGTAGTCCAGTGGGTAAGACTCTGTGCTCCCGATGCAGGGGGTCCGGGTTCGATCCCTGGTCGGGGAACTAGATCCGGCACGCATGCCACAACGAAGATCCCACGTGCTGCAACTAAGACCCGGCACAGCCTAAATAAATAAATAAATAAATAAATATTTTAAAAAATAATAAAAGAAAAGCGTCATAAACCCAAGTTGTCTAGATCAGCCCTGTCCAAAAGAACTTTCTGGAGTAATGGAAACGTTCTGTATATGCTCTGTCCAACACAGTAGGCAACAGCCACATGTGGTCAATGAGCACTTGAAATGTGGCTAGTGCAACTGAGGAACTGAATTTTTAATGTTATTTAATTTAATTAATTTAAATTAAGTTTAAGTAGCCACCTAAGGCTAGTGACTGATGTATTTAATCACCAGTCTAGGTGATCAAACTTAAATCTTGCTGTCATATCCGATACCAGAATCTTCTATGTTGGGTTTTTTTAAAAAATAAATTTATTTATTTTTGGCTGCATTGGGTCTTCGTTGCTGCGCGCGGGCTTTCTCTAGTTGCGGTGCGCAGGCTTCTCATTGCGGTGGCTTCTCTTGTTGCAGAGCACAGGCTCTAGGCATGCAGGCTTCAGTAGTTGCGGTGCGTGGGCTCAGTAGTTGTAACTCATGGGCTCTAGAGCACAGGCTCAGTAGCTGTGGCGCACGGGCTTAGTTGCTCCACAGCATGTGGGATCTTCGGGGAGCAGGGCTCGAACCCGTGCCCCCTGCACTGGCAGGCGGATTCTTAACCACTGTGCCACAGGGCGGTCCTTATCAGTCTTTTTTAATTCCAAACATTTTGGTAGAGGGGCAGTAGTATTCTCATTATGGCCTTAATTTGCATTTCCCTGATTTCTAATGAGGCTAAGCATTTTTAAATATGTATAACTGGTATTTGGTCATAAAGGTATTCTCTATTATCTTCTAGGAGCTTTATTATTTTGCCTTTCACATTAATAGCAACAATTCCTGGAGGCACTGTGACATCATTTCGTTTGTCTGCCCTCAAGTCATCTTTTGGGATTGTAGTCATTTCAATGTTATCCTGATCCAAAATGAGAGGATCTAACCCTGGAATATTCTCCTGCTCCCAGAACTTAGAAAGTCTTCATTGCAAACCAAATGATAAAGTCAAAATCCTGAGGCCCTAGAAGAGTAAAACACTCTATTCTTCAAGCAGCCTAATTCCACCAACTCATTTGGGACCCAGGCTCTACAGAGGAGTACCCCACTCGCTCTGTTCTCCCCATCACACACCTCGCCTCCAAACCAAGTGCTTAAAGCCATGGCTCTCCCCCTTTCTCACTGTGCTGCCAAACAAGCATAAGTGTCCCCACTCCCATCTGGCCCCTGTGGCCAGGACAAAGTCATTGAGAGGAAAGTCTCTCCTGAACTCTGGATTCCCAGATTTAGGGGCAAACACGAGGATATCAGAGCATTTTAACTGTGACTTTAGACCTTTCGAGCTTGGTGTTTGAATTCCCCTGGAAGGATTAGGATGGCTTCTCTTCCTGGGAGTTACTACCCATGGAATTGCAAGGCAGTTAGATTTCCAACCTGCTCTTCTCTAAGATCTGAGACCAAGTTCTTCCTAGCCATGGCAGACAAATGGGAAGGTCTGTCCAGTTACCCTAATGTTTACTGCTACACAAATTCCACTAAGCATTCATTTCCCTTCTCCTTGTTTATTCTTTGTCCCATCCACCTTCCTTCTTGCTTATGACTTCTCCACATTCCTAAATGAATTTGTCTCTTCCCCAAAACTAAAAATAAACCCATTATAATTAAACACCCTTGGCCTAGCCAAGAGGCCCTGAACAAACCAAGGTGAGAGATAAAGTACAGATCCATTTGGGATCGCAGCTCCGTGGACAGAGGGCGTTGGAGTTCAGTTAAGTTCCTTATATCTTCCCCTGAAATTGCTTCCCTCTCATGGGGGCAAATGAAAATATAAGACTCTACTAAAATCTATAAGGGCTGCAAAGTGCAGCCAGGGGGAAGTTGGGCTGGAGATCAGAGAGAGACAGAACTGAGCGTTCTCCTGGTGTGCAGCCTGCCGATGTGAAGGAAATTGTGGAGATGGGTGTGCAGACCCTTGCGATTGGCTGAGGGATGAGTGAGGCCTTGAAGGTACCCCATCAACTCTGGAGTACCTCGGGAAAGAAGGCACTGATGTGCGGGCCCTCCAGGCAGAGCAGGCAGTGAAGGAGGATAATGCCTTGGTTACCCAAGGTGCCAGGGTGGGAGGGGTCTTCCATTCCACCTGCTGATGGAACCGGAAGAGAATAAATCAGGAATTCCCTGGCAGTCCAGTGATAAGGACTCGACACTTTCACTGCAGTGGCCAGGGTTCAATCCCTGGTTGGGGAACTAAGATCCCACAAGCCATGGGGCACGGCCAAAAAAAAAAAAAAAAAAAGAGAGAATAAATCACTAAGCAATGAAAAAACAAACCAAACCAAAACAAAAAACCCCAACCCACCCTTAATACAAAAATTCCACCCCATGCATAATTTTCCTTAAGACTTTCCACCTCCGTCTCATATCCGTGTAAAAACTTTTTAGGGCCAGGAAATGCAAAGGAGCGAAAAGGAGTCAGAACATGGTGGGAGCATAGTAAGTGCTTACAGAAAAGGGTTGTAACTGGTTAGGAAGTAGGTGGTACTCATGAAGTTTTCCCCAACAAGGCAGCCTCACAGAGGCCCTCCCACCCCTAGCCTCCTTAGGGAGGGCATCTCTAAGGGTTCGTACGTACCCCACAGTGGGTACTGGTTGTAAAACGCTAGGGGAGAGCCAAGAAGTTCAGCTCTAATCACTTACTCAGGTGATGGTGCTGCAGCTGCTCTGCAGGACTTGGTCCCACCAGCCCTGTCTGTTGGGCAACATACACAGAGTGCACCCTGGAAAGACAGCACATTGCTTCTCTTCGGTGACAGCATGACTGACGGTTATACCTTTCTAGCCTCCAGGCCAGAATTCATCTGGGTGAGAAAGAATGAATGGGAGTGCGCCCCATGTGATCATAAACCAACAGGCCAGAAAAACAGCCGAAGTCTCTTTCCCATCTGAGTTTTTGCTTAGCCTGTATTTATTTATTTATTATTATTATTTTTTGCTCAGCCTGGTTTTTATTTTTTTAACTAATAAATTAATTTATTTATTTATTTTGGGCCACGTTGGGTCTTCGTTGCGGTGCGTGGGCTTCTCATTGCAGTGGCTTCTCTTGTTGTGGAGCATGGGCTCTAGGTGCGTGGGCTTCAGTAGTTGTGGCACTCAGGCTCAGTAGTTGTGGTGCATGGGCTTAGTTGCTCCACGGCATGTGAGATCTTCCCGGACCAGGGCTCGAACCTGAGTCCCCTGCATTGGCAGGCAGATTCTTAACCACTGCGCCACCAGGGAAGTCCCACTCAGCCTGGTTTTATTGCACATCGCTTCAGTACGCCTGCATAGCCATGTGTTCATCATTTTGGTAACTAAGAAGCCCCATTTTGCCTTCTATTGGTGCTTAAGCAAATTATAAATGCTACCTTTTGTTCAGTCTCTACAACGGGCCAGGCATGGTACTACATATTTTGTATATACTATCATATGATCTCATGAAATTGCTATAATAATCCCCCATGGGAGAAATGTTGTTTCCACTGTAAAGGAAATAAAACTGAGGCTCAGGAGGACAGGATTCCAACCCAGGTCTATGTGACTCCTAAGTTCAAGCTCTTGGTCCTTCTGTCAATCTATCCATGAGGCATGGTTTTGGAAGCCTCTTAGAGGCCATCCCACCTCATACAAAGGCTGAGGTCGTTGTCAAAGACATCCTTTCAGTAACATTTAATAACATTCACCTTATCTACCCGTTTTTTCCTTATCTCACAAGGTCTTTTGCCCACCCAGCTTTTATTTTCCCCATCAAATGATTCTTGTTTTTTCAGTCCTAGAAACAAAATGCTGGGCTAGATGAGTCATTGTTTCAAGCCACTGTGACAATTTTCTGTGTTCCTCCTACAGAAACTGTTATCTAGCACCTTGGGAAATTTTTTTCTCTTTTATCCAACTTGACTGTCCTTTCTCTCCCAAGAAAATTTCTTTTCCTACAAAGTAGCTATTAGAGGGAGTCTCCTCTAAGCTCCTAGGGTTAAGACAGAGCTGAATATATCTGAGAAGGTTTGGAAGTCCTGAGAGTGATTGTTAAAGAGGGGATTTGGTTTAATAGTCCCTGCTGGTCCCAGCCCCACCCCCATTTCCGGGGCCTTTGCCCCCTCATAGGAATTCCTCCCTCCCAGGTTCTAGGTAGCCAAACACTGCCCTCTGGCTGCCCAGTGGAGACCTTATTGGCAGGCTATGCCCAGTAGTTGGCCCTCACCTCCTTCTCCACCCAGCTCACATATTCTGGATGTCATAGGATGGTCAAGTTGTTTGCAGGAAGCAGCCAGATAACTTTAGGACTTGTTTATCAATGGACCGTGGACAGCTCCTGATCTTCTCCTTACTGTCGGGCCTAGAATTTCCAGGGAGAGACAGGATAAACCTAAAAGGAAATCTAAAAACATTGCCAAGAACATGACAATCAGCACAAAGTGATGGTGGCCCCATGGAGGGGTCCACAAACAAGAACTTGCGGTAAGAGTATGAGGAGAAATGGCACCTTGGTGAGAGCCAGGAGGATTATTGTCTTGCTGGGCATTTGCTCTGCAGTCCCTACCAAGGGTAAGAACTCATCTTTGGGACCAGACAGGACAGGATAGAGCAGAAGATGCTCCCTTCTTGGGATATGTCTTGGAGGGGTATGATTATCTCTCTCCAAATCTCAGTGCTGAGAGGTTACCATAGGAAAGGTGCTAATTAAAACAATGGAATCATTCCTGTTATGGGTTGAATTGTGTCCCTGAAAAATTCATATGATGAAGTTCTCACCCCCAGTACCTTATAATGTGACTATATTTGGAGATGGGGTCATTGTCGATGTAATCAATTAAAATCAGAGGTCATACTAGAGTAGGGTGGGCCCTTAATTCAATGACTAGTGTCATGAAAAGAATGCCTTTTTTGAAAACACACACACACACACACACACACACACACACAGAGGAAGAACGTCATGTGAACATTGGAGCCATAAGCCAATGAACTACCAGAAGCTAGGAGAAAGACCTGGAACAGATCCTTCCCTAGAGCCTCTGGAGGGAGCATGGCCCTGCTGACACTTTGATGTCAGACTTCTGGCCTCCAGAACTGTGAGACAATAAATGTCTATTGTTTAAGCCACCCAGTTTGTAGTATTTTGTTACAGCAGCTGTAGTGAATTAATACATCTCCCTATGACAAAAAGAAACAGGTAAACTAGGGTTAGTTTATTCATTAGAAAGATGAGGTCCCACAGCAAATAAGTGGCCGTTTGGCCTAAATCTCAATTTTTCCAGGCAATGTGCTCCCCTCCACACACATGCCAGTGGTGTCCTCCCACTCTCTCGATGGAGCAGGGCAGAAGATGCCATGCAGTCAAGAGGCTAGATTTCCTATGTCTTCTTTCTCATTTCCTTCCCACATACTACTTCCTTCTACTTCAAACTTTCCCCTTTCATCTCCTACTCCATAAATTTTTTTTTTTTTTTAAAGGGTGGGTATTTTTTTTTTTTTTAAATATTTTATTTATTTATTTATTTATGGCTGTGTTGGGTCTTCGTTTCTGTGTGAGGGCTTTCTCCAGTTGCGGAGAGCGGGGGCCACTCTTCATCGCGGTGCGCAGGCCTCTCACTATCGCGGCCTCTCTTGTTGCGGAGCACAGGCTCCAGACGCGCAGGCTCAGTAATTGTGGCTCACGGGCCCAGTCGCTCCGCGGCATGTGGGGTCTTCCCAGACAAGGGCTGGAACCCGTGTCCCCTGCATTGGCAGGCAGACTCTCAACCACTGCGCCACCAGGGAAGCCCCATAAATTTTTAAAAGATGGGAGTGAGTTAGGAGAGGAAGAATGTAGAAGCTAGGAGGCAGGACTCACTTGGGCATTTTATTTTTAATTTTTTTAAATTAAATTAAATTAAATTAAATTAATTTATTTATTTTTGGCTGCAATGGGTCTTCGTTGCTGCGTGCGGGCTTTCTCTAGTTGCGGCAAGTGGGGGCTACTGTTCGTTGTGGTGCGAGGGCTTCTCACTGCGGTGGCTTCTCTTGCTGCGGAGCACAGGCTCTAGGCGCGCGGGATTCAGTAGTTGCGGCACGCGGACTCAGTAGTTGTGGCTCTTGGGCTCTAGAGCGCAGGCTCAGTAGTTGTGGCACACGGGCTTAGTTGCTCCACGGCATGTGGGATCTTCCCGGACCAGGGATCAAACCCATGTCCCCTGCATTGGCAGGCAGATTCTTAACCACTGTGCCACCAGGGAAGTCCCACTTGGGCATTTTAACTCCTCTATTTTGACCCTACCTTCTTGTCGTCTTTCCAAGCAGACCAGAGCTCAGGGGATTCACCCTCCAGTACAGAGAAACCCCAGCATCTGGAAGAGAGAGACAAGCTGTCGTTTTCCTATTTGAATTGCTTGGTATCTCTGTGGACTGGCTGATGAAATTCTCTTGCCTTGTCTTCTCTCTCAACTGGGGCTCTCCCGGTACTCAAGGTATGTGAACTTGGAACTCCAGGGGGAGTCTGCTCTTTACAGACTTGCTGTGTTCCATCCTTCATCTTCGTAGACTGACATCTCCATTATTGCCCAGGGCTCATAGACTGACACCTCCGTTCTTACTCAAGGCTCCACCAATATCTTCAAAAGGAGCTTTAATTTTTTGAGATCAGGGTGATAAAGAGAAGGGAAGCATGTATAAGAACTTCCTTTTCAAAGACATCGTTCTAAGTGAAATAAGCCAGACATGAAAGAACAAATATTACATGATCCCACTCATGTGGTACCTAGAATAGGCAAATTAATAGAGACAGAAAGTAGCATAAAGGTCCAAGTGTTAGGAGGAGTGAGGAAAGGGGAGTTATTGTTTAATGGGTACAGAATTTGGGATGATGAAAAAATTCTGGAAATGGATAGTAATGATGGATATACAACATTGTGAATGTACTTGATGCCACTGAATTTTACACTTAAAAATGGCTAGAATGGTAAGCTTTATGTGGTGTATATTTTCCCACAATGTAAAAAGAAAAGTAAAGAAAATACCAGAGGTAAAATCAGCATTCTTTATTACTGATCCAACAGAATCATTTTTTTCTGAGTTACTAAGATTGGTATCTTTGGGCAATTATGTTAGATAGTTTGATATTTTTACTGGTTGGTTTAAAATAAATTCCTTCTTTTCTCCTGAAAAAAGAGAATTCTATTCTCAAACCCAGCTTCCTTAACAAGGATAATAACACCCAAAGGATTTTACTCTGTTGGGTTCCAGAGCGTGTCTTTTCAATTCCATCCCTGGAGGAAGTCAGACTCATGGTGTGGAGAGCGGCTATTGGACGGTACGGGATTAGAAGGGGAACTGGTGTCTCAGAGCACTTGCAGGTGCCAAGTCTTTCCCAAGTCTGCATCTCTCTTTCTCCTTCTGACCTGATGCTGACTCCCCTGCCAATCACAGTGCTGGGACTCTCAGGGGAGAGGTGATGAAGGAAGCCTGGGTTATGAACAATTACTATCAAACTCAGGGTCCCTACGAAACACAGAGCACTGGGCAGGCTGCAGGGGGAGCCCGCGTGCAGACCCTGCAGGGCCACCTGGCTCTCCCAGGCAGTCTCCCAAGTAGCTGATCCCCCGTGGCTGAGGTCAAGCAGCTCTAGCCAGCGTCTCCCCAAATACAGCTTGATTGGGATAATTATTATTATATATTATGAGAAATAGAAAGAAAACTAAGAGAAAGAACTCAAAGTACCAAGAGACAAGAGAAACCGGCATAGTGGGTGGAGAAAGTGAGGGCTTTGGTGAACCATCTAAATGTTGAATAGTGGGAGAAGAAAAGAGAATCAGAGAGTAAACAGAAGCCTCCATGAAACATCACTGCTGCACTTTCTTCCACAAAAGAGAGAGAGAGACAGAGAGAGAAAGAGAGAGAGAGAGAAATGTGGAGCAGTCTAGGGAAGGCTAAAATAATTGATTTCATGTAGTGGAGATTTGAGAGCGTAAGAGCGAGCAAGTGGACCTGAGGACTATAGTAAAGCGGAATTAGGTAAGCTGAGGGTTGGTGGTGAAAGGGATGCCAGCTGGGCTGATGATGAAACCTGGGACGTGGACCATTCAAAGCCTGGTTACTGTGCTTGATGGTGCCAAGCCAGAGACAGTAATGAGCCTTGATTTATAATTACCTGTCTTTACACAGCTTGTCCTCTGGGTAGTAGAGTGACTTCTGCTGGGCTGAGCAGGTGTTGCTTTGGGGGCCTTTGTAGACACAGTAAAGATGACAAGCTCTGGATTCCTGGGACCGAGGTAAGATCCTTATCCTTGGGGAGGGAGCTTTCTTCCCCATTGCTTTTGGGTCTTGCTAAGCAGTAGAAAGTTACCCAAGCTGGAGCACTGAGCTTTCCTAGGTAGGACCTGTTACAGACATAGTTTCAGTGATGACTAGATTACATTAAAACAGTTCAGTCCCCTCTCACTCTATAGTGAGACCAAGACGAAGATCCCACAACCTTCAAAAAGCATAGAGGCAGGGGCTTCCCTGGTGGCGCAGTGGTTGAGAATCTGCCTGCCAATGCAGGGGACATGGGTTCCAGCCCTGGTCTGGGAAGATCCCACAGGCCGCGGAGCAACTAAGCCCGTGCACCACAACTACTGAGCCTGCGCGTCTGGAGCCTGTGCTCCGCAACAAGAGAGGCCGCGATAGTGAGAGGCCCGCGCACCGCGATGAAGAGTGGCCCCGCTTGCTGCAACTAGAGAAAGCCCTCGCACAGAAACGAAGACCCAACACAGCCAAAAAAAATTTTTTTTAATAAATAAATTAATTAATTAAGAAAAAAAAAGCATAGAGGCAAAGACCTTGGATCATCAATGACTCATGCTCCTCCTCCTCTTCCCTTTCAAAAGTGCATAAGTTTGTGGATATTTCAAAGGCAGCAGAAAGATAGCCACCCCACTATCTCCAGATAAGGTGACTCTAGTTCAGAGAAGGAATTTCATATAGTAGGCTTAATGAGCCCAGAGATCAAGAGGGTAAACTGAAGAGCAGAGAGACAGAAATGACGGGAGTGCAGAATTAAGGCAGCAAGGGTGGGGCTGGGAATGTCCTAGGCTGGAACAGGTGAACGCAGTCAATAGATAATAGCGTTACCTGTTGGCACATAATAGTTGTAGTAATAGTAGTAACAACAATTATTGTGTGATACTTATATCGAGTGTTCTATACATGTGCTTGATAAATCCTGTCCTCACTCTCAAAGCTGGATCTCTGAGAGAACACTTCTTAACTCATTTTATGAGACCAATATTAATTGCCCTAATATCAAAAGTGTTAAAGACATCATAAGAAAGGAAAACTGAACACCGGTATGTTTCATGAACATAGATAAAAAAAAAATCCTCAGCAAAATATTAGTAATTTGTACCCAACAATGTCTAAAAAGAATCATACACCATGACCAAGTGAATTTATTCCAGGTATGCAAAGCTGGTTCAACATTTAAAAATCAATGAATACAATCCATCACTTCAACAGGCTAAAGAAGAAAACAAAATCATTTCAGTTGATGTAGAAAAGGCATTGAACAAAATCCAATACCTACTCATGATAAAACTCTCATCAGACTGGGAAAAGAGGGGAACTTCCTCAGCTTTATAAAGAACATCTACAAAATTTACACCTTAGGTTCGTCAATTGTAACAAACCGGAGATATTGAATATGGGAGAGGCTGTGCGTGTGTGGGGACAGAGGGTTGATGGGAAATCTCTGTACCTTCCTCATAATTTTGCTGTGAACCTAAAACTACTCTAAAAAAAATAAAGTCTATGGATATGGTGATGCACTTTTAGATACAACACCTAAGACATGGTCCATGAAAGAAATAATTGATAAGCTGGAATTTATTACAATTAAAAACTTCTGCTCTTTGAAAGACGTCAGTAGAATTAGAAGGTAAGCCACAGACTGGGAGAAAATATTTGCAAAAAACATATCTGATAAAGGAATATTATCCAAAATATACAAAGAACTCTTAAAACTTAACAATAAGAAAACAAACACATGATGAAAAAATGGATCAAAGACCTTAACTGGACATCTTACCAAAGAAGATATACAGATGGCAAAAAGCATATGGCAAGATTATCCACATTGTATCATTAAGGAAATGCAAGTTAAGATGACAATGATATACCCCACTAGACACCTATTAGAATGGCCAAAATCCAAAACACTGACAACACCAAATGCTAATGAGTTTGTGAAGCAACAGGAACTCTCATTCATTGCTGGTGGGTGTGCAAAATGGTACAGCCACTTTGGGAGACAGTTTAGTAGTTTCTTTACAAAATTAAACATACTCTTACCATGTGATTCAGCAAGTGTACTCCCTGCTATTTACCCAAAGGAGTTGAAAACTTATGCCCACAGTAGGTGAATGGATAAATAAACTGTGTTTCATCCATACAATGGAATATTACTCAGTGCTAAAAAGAAATGAGCTATTAAGCCATGAAAAGACATGAAGGAATCTTAAGTGCATGTTACTAAGTGAAAGAAGCCAGTCTGAAAAGGCTACATACCGTATGATTCCGTTACATAACATTCTGGAAAAGGCAAAACCATAGTGATGGTAAAAAGATCAGTGGTTGCCAGGGGCTTGCGGGGAGGGAAGGGGGTTGAATAGGTGAAGTACTACGGATCTCTTAAGGCCGTGAAAATACTCTGTGTAATACTGTACTTGTGGATACACAACTTTATGCATTTATCAAAACTTATAGAACTTTACAGCACAAAGAATGAAACTTAACGTATACAAATTTTAAAAAACTACCTAGAGGTCAGGGAATCCTAAAATGAATTGCAGAATATGACTAAATAATCGAAGTGTACTACAAATGTATGAAACAGCTTCAGGGACGGGAGTGGGGAAAATCAAGTTACTTGATTTAAGTAACTTTGGAAATGAGTGGAGTCTGTAAGACTAAAGGTAAAATAAATTGTACTTACGTATTGTACAGACTTCACAGGTAAGCAAGGGAGGAAACCAGAATGATCCATGTGATAATGGATTGGAGTTGGAGACATCAGTATGAACTCATGTTTAGTTTAATATCGATACAAATGGTTACATATGGAACTATTTATAGATATGTCTATATACATGGATTAGTACACTCATGTATATTTCTTTGCTCTGTCAGCTGAAAGAACCCAGAAGCACTGACACCCCAGTAGCAGCAAGCATACCTAGTGCCCAGATCTTTGTTTCTCATACCATTCTCCAACAAAAGGTACCAGAGCTCCTTGGAGAAATGGCTGATTCTAGGCCTGGGGCAGGAAATATACAAGATAAATAAGGAGATACTCAAACACACACAGAGGGCTTCCCTGGTGGCGCAGTGGTTGAGAATCTGCCTGCTAATGCAGGGGACACGGGTTCGAGCCCTGGTCTGGGAAGATCCCACATGCCACGGAGCAGCTGGGCCCGTGAGCCACAATTGCTGAGCCTGCGCGTCTGGAGCCTGTGCCCCGCGACGGGAGGGGCCGCGATAGAGAAAGGCCCGCGCACCGCGATGAAGAGTGGTCCCCGCACCGCGATGAAGAGTGGCCCCCGCTTGCCGCAACTGGAGAAAGCCCTCGCACGAACCGAAGACCCAACACAGCCAAAAATAAAATAAATAAATAAATAAAATCAAGTAAAACTTTAAAAAAAAAAAAAAAAAAAAAAAAAAAACACACACAGACACACACAAAACAAAAACTGAGCCCCATGAAAATGGGGGCATGTCAAAGGGACACAGGAGGCAACTGAAAGAGCTCCTAATGGCCAAAGCTAGAACAATTTGAGCAACAAAAAAAGTAGTATATTGGATAATAATATTCCAAAGAATAAAATAAGTATCCGTAGTGCATGTTGATAGACATACATTACTGAACAAATAAGCGTGAGAGAAGTAAAAAATCTCCTGAGCAGAAGAAATCCAAAATCAATGTAGATACTTCACTCTCAAGCAGGTGAAGCGTAACTCCCCACTCCTTAAGTGTGAGCTGTACATAGGACTTCCTTCAGAAAAGTACCGTATGGAAAAGAGGGGAAAAGATTAACTTTGGTGGGGAAACCCAATAAACACTTCCTCAACCGGATGATCAAGGTCAACATCAACAGAGGTTAAGTCATGTTGACGTGTGATGTGACACGATGAGGATTGCACTTTACCTTTTTCGGTCTTCTTCTTCAAAACCCATAAGCCCAGTCTAATCATGAGAAAAACATCAGACAAATCCAAACTAAGGGATGTCTACAATTCCTCAAAATTTTATAAGTTATAAAAAACAAGAAAAATCTGAGAAACTTGTCACAGCCAAGAGGAGCCTCAGAATACCTGGTGACTAAATGTAGTGTCCTGGATGGAGTCCTGGAACAGAAAGAGGACTTTAGGGAAAAACTGAGGAAATCTGAATAAGGTATGGACTTTAGTTATTAATAGCATATCTATATTGGTTCATTAATTATAACAAATACTAATGTAAGATGTTCATAATAGGGGAAACTGGGTATAAGGTGTGTGGGAACTCTCTGTATTATCTTTGAAATTTCTCTGTAAATCTAAGACTGTCCTAAAATATAAAACCTATTAAAATAAAATGTATTTTAAAAATGGAATGCTACCTTCCTCCCCAGATCCTCCACCTCATGCAAAGTTGGGCAGGATGGAGTGGGGAAGATCTGCAGAGCGCAGAGCTAGCAGTTCCCAAGGAATACATGGAACTTTGGGTCACCAGGCGGGTCTGAAAACCCCAGTCAGGATGCAGCCCATTCCCCTCGGGCAGGTCTGATGTGCATTCGGACCCAAGGACGCACTCACTCTCCACAAGTGATGGGCCACTGACGTCTGAGGCCACAGTGCCACACCTGGCAGCTTTGGGCTGGGCTCTTCCTCACCTGGCCTCCTGGAGCCCTTGGCTCTAACCCCTGAACTCCCCAGCTCTGCTGGGGGTTGTCTAGGGGAATAAAGACTCCCCACCCCGCCCGGCAAAGCCTGGTCCCAGGAGAAACAAGGGGAGGGTTGAGCTCAGAGGATAGGGGCTCGCGGTGAAAAAGAGGGAAAAGGGGGGGCATTTTCTGTGTCCCCAGTTGGGAGGAAGCGCTCTTCACTCTCTCTGTGGCACATTCAGAGGGAGGGAGCTGAGTAGCCAGCGTTTCAGACGCTGAGCGGAAAAGCGTTGGGATTTGCAAGTGTTATAGTGGGGTCTGGGCTGGGAGAGTAGGGTTGGCGGTGCAAGCAGTTGCAGATTTAGCACCAAGCTTAGGAATATCCAAGGAACTTGAAGATACCCTATGTTTTTGTAGCTGGGAAACTACTATGACTTTCAACTCGGAGGCACGTGCTGCCAGAGAGTGGTTTTGGCGAGGTGGCCAGTGCGCTCTGGAAAGCTGAGGGCTGGCAGGAGGTGGGGCTCGCTGGAGAGAGGGAAGACGGGAGCCAGAACCCCACAGCCTACAGGGAGGTGCCACAGGGAGGGGTGGAAACAGCCTGGAACTGGCGTTTCCACCCCCAGTGAGTGCCCAAAGCCCGGGGTGAGGTGTCAGATCAAAGCCGTCGGTCTCTGTTCTGGCTGCGCCCTGCCCTCTCCAGCTTTACGCACGGGCTTGTCTTGTCTGCTGGCCCCTTGAGGAGGGCAGGGGAACTCCAGCGGCCTCTCCTGAGGACAGATCTTTTCCCATAGCTACAGGGCTTTACACCAGGGGCTCCCAAGGGCAGAAGAAGCCAGCGGTCAGGGCTCTACAACAGGGCGAGGGACAAGCAGGAATGGCCATGGGCGGACTGGAGAGGGGCGCACAGGCTGGCTGGCGGGTGGCAAGACCTCTGAGTTAATGTATAATTGAGAGCAGATGGCAGGGGCTGGCGGCAGCCTGGGGCCTGGGCCCAGTGAATGAGGGACAATTAGCCCCAAGCCCGGGGTTGGGGTGGGGGTGAGGCTGAGAGAGTCAGACAGTGAAGGCAGATATTTGCTCCTCAAACAGTCTGGTGCGCTGGGCAGAGGGCTGAGTGGCTGAGCCTCTGGGCTGGCTAGGCCCCCCTGCCACGGTCCTTCCTCTCTTTTCCCTCCCCCCATCACCTCTGGGTCGAAAGCCTCTGTTTGTTCAGACCCAAGAGTGTGTTGTAAAGGCGGGGGGAGAAGGTAGTTTATGGGGGAAATCGCTGCCACCACCATCTGCCAGGTCTTGTCCCTTCTCCCCCTGACACCCCTATCTCCACCCTCACACAGCTGTCTATGGGAATAGTGGGTCTGGACATGGAGCCTTTGGCCCCCAGATGCAGGGGCAAATCAAGAGGAAGGGATGAGGCAGGAAAGGAGGACTAAGATTAGAGCTACCACATGCCTTCCTCGGGAACTCCTCTCACCCAGGCATGGCTGAGTAGAGGGCCCAGCAGTGCCAGCTGCCCTGGGAGTGAATGGCTCTACAGCCACTAGAGCGTGTGCTGTCCTGCCCCTGGTGCTGAAACCGCCTGCTGCAGTCTCCCCTGTCCCCCAGGGCTCCAGGCTAGTCTGAGGATGCTGGAGGAGGCTGGAAGAGAAGGGCAGTACATGTCAGGGTAAGGTAGAAAACCCACTTCTGTGATATATTTGGCCCTGCTTTGAGAATAAGAGTTCCCAATCCTAGGATCAAGCTGAACATACAACATCAACACCCCTGCCCCCCAAACCAAAGCATTTACCATTGAAACCTATTCTTCCCCGCTCTGGGTCTAGTGTTAGAGCCCCACACCCTGCTTACTTTCAGCCTGACTTCTGAGAGGGTTTCACAGACACCAAGGTATGCGGTGGACCCAAAGAGCTTTCCATGCCAGCTCCTTCACAAGGGGTCTGGCCGAGACCATGGTGGCAACAAAGCTTCCATGCGCTGGGGGTTTTGTTTCCCTTCCAGCTACTGGACCCCCCAGCTGAACAACAATCCAGATAACCTGTGGTGTTCTCTGTGGGAACAGGAGTGTCATTCATAACTCAGAGTCTAAAAGCACCAAATCCCTTGTAGAATGGAGCCTGATAAATCGAGAAATGGATAAACACCCCACCTGCAACCTAACTCCCTTCAGAGGCTCATTCCCTCCATCGCTCCTGTTGCCAGTGTTCTAAAGTCCAGGGTCCCCCAGTTTCCAGGCAAGAACTCATCCTGGGCATCACCTCAGTCAAGGAGCCAATTGAAGGATTGGTGAGGACACTCTTGGGAAGAACTGGTGCTATGTGATACTCTCTCTATGTGCACCGCATTCTCAGAGATCCATGAGCCGACTTGGCCAGTAATTAGGTGTTGGTCTATATACCCATTGACCTTTTATAGCAATATACATAGGACCCAGGAGCTGACCCAGAACCCAGAAGTACATTCTGGCTGGGAAGCTGTGTCTGTGGTTCTGGAATTCATGTTTGGGCTTCTGTGCATTCAAAGCCTTGGGGACACAGTCTGAAATTCCCCATCCTCCTGATTCCCCGTTCCCTTCAGGAGTACTGGCCCCTGAGTGTGTGCGCTCAGGAGCCAGGGGGCCTGCATGAGACTGGCTCTGTACCTGCTTCAGGGTGGCAGGTAGGCTCAAGGTGGGCTCTGAGGACTTCCAGTGGAAGGACACATTGGGTCACTGGCTGTGGTTTGCCCTGACTCGGGGCCGGTGTCAGTCAGCCCCATGCACACCTCCCTCCTCCTCTCTCCTCTGCTCATGGCCTGTGACATCACTGGCTGCTCCCAGAAGGCTGCCCTCTGCTCCTGAGCACGGGCTTTCTGTGGCTCTGGACCCCCTGGCAGGACTGAAGCAGGAGCAGAGTGGAGGCTGTTAGCAGGACCAGACCACCACCATCCCTGGAGTCTGCAGGGGTCTCAGGAGCCCAGGTCAGGAGACTGAGACCCCCCCACCAAACAGGTAGCTCACCGCAGGCTCATTGTCTGCTCTGCCTCTCACGCTGGTTCCATGTCTTTGTGTGGCCAAGCCAACTTCTCTCGTCCTTTGTCTTTGCAGTCACCACCCTCCTGCCCCTTCAGCCCCCTCTCCTGCTCTCCCATCTTGTGAGGACCAGTTATTTCATCAGTCAAGTTAATATGAACGTTGGAAATGTGTGGTGCGGTGACTGGGGATGGCTTTCTGTTTTGAGTTGGGGTGATTTTAGGTTTGGAGATGCTTTAGGTTTGGATATTGAACCTGAGACCCCACAGCTCCTCTGAGCTCTGATCACTCAGGGGGAACACAGTCCTATCAAGGATTCAGGGTTTGGCTGATTTTCTGAGCTTCCACCTGCCCCCGCTATCCTGGCATAGCCTTTACATCCCCAGATTGACTTTCCTCTCTCTATTGCTTTGGAGGCAGCAGGGGTGGAGGCAGAGAAAGAGAGCCTCAGGATTAGAAGCTGGAAATTGCAGCTTCTGAGGAGGGACTGCCTTCTAAACCTCCTTGAGCTTTACTCCCTGGGTGGCCCCTGATTTGTGGGAACCCCAATCTATGCCTCAGTTTTCTTTTTGGAGAAACCTCTGCTTTCCTTCCTGACTTTCTGGAAAGATGAGAGCATTCAGGGAATGTGTCTCTAACTGTCTAGAGAGGAGTGAGTAAAAGCTGATTTATCTCCTGAACTTTATCAAATCGCTCTGGCTGCCATAGTCTTTGTGAGTTTATTGTTGTTTCCCCCGCGCTGGTCCCCTCTCCCTGGTTGCACTGTAATCTCTTGGAGGGCAAAAACCTGGTCCCTATTCTTTTTACTCCCTTCATCTTGAACAACCAGCTATGTGCTCATGCTTAATACCTTATTCAGTAAATAATTGCAGATTAGTTAACTGAGCCAAGATGGCATGGTTATTACAGGCAAGTTCTATGCATAAGCTATTCTCTGGGGTGACCTCCAGCCCTGCCAGGGGTCCAGGCATGAAAGGAGGCGGCTTCAACTCCCATTACTAGCGGATAAAAGCAAGACGGACATGGTGGCCCACGACCTGTGTCCCGGGCTGCCAAGAGACTCTCTCGTGCTCACATTGGCTTCTATACAGGTCAGAGACAGCTCTCTCCTGCTTCTCCCTCTCTCGCTTTGACATGCCTTCGGTAAACGGTAGTTGCAAGAATGAGTGTCTGGTCCCAGAGACTTGGCCTCTGAAAGTATGAGATCTAGACCTCTCCAGAGTTAACAGGGAGCAGCAACCCCAGCAGGTTAGAAGCTGTCAAGAGAGGTGTCTTCCGGGAGAAGCCAGGACTTCAGGCTTGTTCATCTCTACTTCCAGGGGGTGGGACACAAGCCTCAATGCCTGGGGATAGAGCTGAGCCCTGGTGTTTCCCCAGACCTTCTTGGAGAGTATCAAAAACCAGAGCAAGACCCTCCCATGAGGTGCTCTGAAGGAAGCTTTCTGGCTGGTGGTTTGGAGAACATAACGTCAGGACCTGCGTGAGAGTAAGCGCAGAGCCTTGAACCTGGTCCCCAGCCTCAGACCAGGGCGATGGAGATCTTTGGTCCCTGGTGCCCTCTCTGGCTGGGCATAGCATCCTGAGCTTAGGAGGCAGGACTTGGTCCCAAGTGTATCACCTGGTGGCTGATAAGACTTTTGAGGGGTCAGAGGTGACAGTGGTCCATTTGGAAAAGGGAAAGCATCATCCATTTTTACCTGACCTCTTGTACGGAACATGTGAGAAAGAGAGCCTTCCCACCCTCCCAGGCCCTTATCAGGACATCCAGAAAGATCCAGTCCTCTGCTGCCTCTGTGATGTTTTAATTCAAAGGTTTAGTAAAGAGAAATTGAGTTTCCATAGCCAATCTACTGGCAAACTTTAGAAACCTTATCTTCTATCACAAAACACCCCAAGGCCATTCTAAGCAAGAGATTCCACCCAAAGAACCCTCGATTATTGCAGGTCCAGCTTCAAGAACAAAAAAGGAGCTCCCAGGAGGAACTCCCCTCCCCAGTCTTCCCAGTTCCTGCCCTTCTGCGAGGAGGCTCAGCCTGGAGCATGCTGCAGGACGGTAAGATGCCCAGGAGAAGTGGGAAGAATAGGGCATCACAGGAGGGCGGGAATGGCTCAGGGCTCTGCTTGCATCCGTGTGGTTTCATCTGCCCTCAGCCAGCGTTCTGGGGAGCTCCTTCCGGGCACTCTCTCCCTGCTCCACCCTGCTGCCCTTAGACAATGAGGGCCAGTGCACGTGGCCAAGGAGCAAAGACTTACCCATGAGCCAGCTCCCAGAGAAAGTGGCATGTTTGGGGGACCCTGGGAGCAGAAGGGGAGCAGTCCCCTGGAGAGAGGATTTTCTCTATGGTGGGAAGCCAGGCTAGCGGGGCCTGAGTAACCCTCTCCCAGGAGGGTCCTCCATGCTGCAGGTGGGCTGGGGAGAGGGGAGACTTCGGGTACGATGCCTCCTTCTCCTGCCCAGGGGTCAGCAGTGTGAATCAGCTGGGGGGGCTCTTTGTGAATGGTCGGCCTCTGCCCCTGGACACCCGGCAGCAGATCGTGCGGCTGGCCGTCAGCGGGATGCGGCCCTGTGACATCTCACGGAGCCTTAAGGTAGTGTGCTGGGACCTTCACCCAGTGCTGGGCACAAGAAGCAGGGAGAAGCGGCCCCTTTAAGGCAAGTCTGGGGCTGTTGCAGACTCAGAGGGCCTTTGGGGCTTGGGCTGCTTCCTTGAGGGCTGGGATAGGGAGCTTCAGGGTTCCAAAGGTGAGGCTAGACTCGACTCTGGGGCCTGATTCAGTCAGTCTCACTTTGCCTTGTAGCTTCCTTCTGTCCCAGGGACACTCACCCTCTGCCCATCATGCCTCACCTGTCCCTGCTTCTCACCTGACCCAGGTATCTAATGGCTGTGTGAGCAAGATCCTAGGGCGTTACTACCGCACGGGTGTCTTGGAGCCCAGGGGGATTGGGGGAAGCAAGCCGCGCCTGGCCACACCACCTGTGGTGGCTCGAATCGCCCAGCTGAAGGGTGAGTGCCCAGCCCTCTTCGCCTGGGAGATCCAACGCCAGCTCTGCGCTGAAGGGCTTTGCACCCAGGACAAGACTCCCAGTGTAAGTGCCCTCCCCTCCCCAGAACCGGAACTGCGGCTGCCAGACTGGTTGTCTGGGGAGGGAGAAGAAGATCCCTTCTTACTTGGCAGTGGTGCCTCCCAGGCTGAGGGGCGGGGCTCCTGGGCTCTCTTCTGACCCAGAAGTTTCTCTTCTGAAAAGCGGTGGTGGTGAGACAGGTGAGAAGAAGAAAGCGTGGGGCTGAAAGGAGGCTGTCCTTGGGCCGGGACAGAGGAGAGAGAGGATACTGGGGAAACACCCTCAGGATGCAACCTGGGCTGGGCACCGTTTCCCCACTCATCACCCCACATCCTCAGGTCTCCTCCATCAACCGAGTCCTGCGGGCGATACAGGAGGACCAGAGACTGCCCGGGGCACAGCTCAGGTTGCCAGGTGGGTCTTGGAGCGGCCTCCAGGGATGTTCAGAGCCAAACCTAAGCATTTTAAGTTCTCAGATCCCTTTCTTGTTCTCTCTTGGATCACCCTCACAACAAGACAATAAAGTGGGCCTCACAGGGGGTCTTATTCTCGCCTAGCAGGAGAAAATGGAGGCTCAGAGGAAGGGAAGTAACTTACCCAAGGTCACCAGCTAGTTGTTGGCAGGTCCTGGAACAGAGCCCAGCTCCCTAGGTCTCTAAGTTCACAGGATCTGCCGAGAAGGAGACGACAGGACTCGGTCTTCCACGCCCTCCCCCTGCCTTGTTCACAGCTCCTCAGAGCATTTTTGAGGTGCTGTGGGATCACGCAAGCCTGGCCCATCCTTGCGGCTGTCTCCCCCCAAATGCTAAGCACGCTCCCACCACGGCTTCGAACCCTCCCACCCAGTGCCCCTGCGGCGACCCCCGAGTAACTGTGGATGCCCAGGCGGTGCGGCTCTGCTCTCACCCTGCATTGTGCCCTGCCTACAGCACCAGGGACGTGGGGACTCCATTCGACCAGAGGAATCACCATCACAGACCCGCACCAGCCACTGTCTCCCTTTGCAGCTGTTTTGGCTCCAGTTCCTCCAACGCCGCCTAGTGGCTCCGAGGTGCCCCGGGGTCCCCACCCAGGGACAGGCCATCGGAATCGGACGATCTTCTCCCCAGGCCAAGCTGAGGCGCTGGAGAAAGGTGCCAGAGCTGGGGCGGACGGTGGGCCACGGAGGCAACGGCCCGGAGGCCTGCGGGCCAAGGCTGGGAGCTGGAGGCTGTGGATGGCCCTGCGTCGGGGAGTAGGGCAGTTCGGGGCTGGCACAGGCGGGGAGCGGGGCCTTGATCCTCTCCCCGCGCCCTTGCTGTGTGAGCCTCCATCTCTGCAGAGTTCCGGCGTGGGCAGTACCCTGACTCAGTGGCCCGCGGGAAGCTGGCTGCTGCCACCTCTCTGCCTGAAGACACGGTGAGGGTGAGTGAGCTCCGCCACACAGCGCGCACGAACCGCAAGGACAGAGCGTCTGGGCCGGCAGGCTTCGGGTTCCGGGGAGATGGAGACGGTGGCCAGACGGGCTCGTTCGGAGCAGGAATGAGACGGGTCCCTCCTTGCTGAGCTTCTGCTGAGCTTTCTCCTCCACTCCCCACTCCACGCCTTAGCACGGAGGAAGGGGACAGAGAGCCCAGGCCAGAGCAGGAAGGGAGGACGTCAGGGCTGAGGAAGGGTCTGCGCTCCGAGCCAAGGTCAGGAACACGTGGTGAGAGCAGTAGGTGCTGGGCCTTGGAGCGCACAGCCAGCCGCATGCTTTCTGCCCTCCTCAGATCTGGTTTTCCAACCGAAGAGCCAAATGGCGCCGACAAGAGAAGCTCAAGGGGGAAATGCGGTTTCCAGGTGATTTCTCTGCCCATCCATCCACTCACCTACCCTTCTTTCCTCCCTTCCTTCCTTCCCATCCATCCATCCATCCATGCAACCACCAAACATTTACTCGGCACCTCCCATGCACCAGACCCTGTGTTAGATGCTGGACATACACAGTCCCTGCTCTTCAGGGCTGCACCGCCCCCAGTTTGCCATCCCTGGGATCAAATCCTTCTCCCCCAGTCTCCCAAGACCCCGCCCTGGGAAGGAGGGCAGTTTGGGGCTGTAGCACCCATCTCCTCCCAGCCCTCCCAGAAGTCATTGCCTTTCCTGGAACCTCCCTGCCTCTCACCTCCACCCCCTGCTCCCCAGACCCCTGTTCCTCCCTCTGGTGCATCCACCCTTACCTTGTAGGTGCTTCCCAGGACCTGACTGTACCAAGTGCCTCCGCAGGGACCGTCTCTGCACAGGTATCCAGGAAGAGGGGGAAGCGTGTGAACTGGGAAGACTGAAGGGATCACTGCTTGTCCCGTTCCCAGTGGGTGCCTGAGCTAGAATGCATGACTCCTCCGGGCCCCCACAGTACCTGCTGCCAGAAAGTGCCATCCTCAGAGTTTACCATATGAATGGCTCCCTCTGAAGTTGTTCAGGATACAGCCCTGGGGGTGGGGTGGGGTCGTGCAGCCCTGGGGTCCCAGTCATGCTAAACAGGAGGCATCACTGGCAGCTAAGGGTTTCCTCTTGCTTTTTCTAGCAATCCCCCGGCAGTGTGTCCACAGCAGTCCTACCTGCCCTGGAATCCTTGGCTCCCCCCGGCTATCCGCGGTTCTGGGGGACAGCATCAGACAGATGTCTGAGTGACACTCCTCCACAAGCCTGTCTCAAGCCCTGCTGGGGTAAGAATCCAGGCCAGGCCTCACTCCTGCAGGGCGTAGGGAAGGCTAACTGACTCCTTGACCCACCGGAGGGCACGGATCCCCAGTAGGGGTCATCAAAGGAACCTCAATACAGCTTTCCTCATTCTTTGCATGGCTCATAAAGTTGGGGAGACTAGTACCCCTGAGTCTATACTACCTTTGACGGCCATAGCGGGCAAGGGGGCTGGGATGGAGATTCAAGTGTGCATATCCAGTGTAGAGAACCGATGTCCGCCCCTCTCCCCATCAGTGACTTTGAGGGGTGGGGTGGCAGCAACAAGCCCAAGCTCAACCTCTCTTCATCCCTACAGGCTACTTGCCCCCCACAGCCGAGCTCCCTGGATTCACTCCTGCTTTGCCATCCTTGCCCTTCCTTCCTCTGCCCCCATCGCCAGTCTTGGTACCCATCAGGTCTTGCTCTGGCCTGGCTCCCCACTTTGAGGCCTGGGATGAGGGAGGTGGTCCAGAGTGGAAAGGAGATGGGATGGGGAGGATCTGATACCGCCTGCCCAAGTAGAGCATTGCTCCTTCCTCCTTCCTGTGTCTCCTCCTCATCTGTGGACCTTGCCCTTCTTATGTGTCACCTGATTGCAGAAGCCGTGCCCACCCACTTCTCACACTGGCCTTAAGACGCTTCCAGTTGGCAGTGATAAAAACATCTTTTAAATTAGCAGTAGTTCTGTTGTCTGTCATGTTTTTCTCATGAGCACTCATAATCCCACCCCTATATTTAACAATTATAAAGTTTGCCATCAGGCTTCCCTGGTGGCGCAGTGGTTAAGAATCCGCCTGCCAATGCAGGGGACATGGGTTCGAGCCCTGGTCCAGGAAGATCCCACATGCCGCGGAGCAACTAAGCCCGTGCGCCACAACTACTGAGCCCGTGAGCCTAGAGCCCGTGCTCTGCAATAAGAGAAGCCACCGCAATGAGAAGCCCACGCACCGCAACGAAGAGCAGCCCCCACTCACCGCAACTAGAGAAAGCCCACGAGCAGCAACAAAGACCCAGCACAGCCAAAAAAAAAAAAAAAAAAAAAAGTTTGCCATCTGTCTATCTATCTATCTATCTGTCTCATTTAGTTATCTGTGTAACTATGTGTCTATCTAGCTATCATCTAATATATTTATGTGTCTCTATAACTAGGTATCTAGCTATTATCTACCTATCCAATCTATCTAATCTTTGTATTTATCTATGTATGTTTGTATCTACATATGTACCTATTTTGGTGTTTGGGTGCTCATACACCCACATGTATGCACACATAACACATACACACACTGATAGTACCTCATGGCATGTCACCCCTGAGCCCTCCAGCGGGCATCTCCAAAAAATAAGGGAAATTTTCTTACATAACCACAACACCATGACCACATCTAAGAAAATGTATAATAATTCCTTAATCTAAGAAGAGAGACATGAACTCCTTAATTGCATATGTATTTTTTTTTTTTTACACAACAGCACACAGAGAGGAAATGACCCTTTTTATATTCTGCTCATCCCTTTATATGTGCTCCTGGGGCATGTTTGCTTGCTTCTTCTTGGCTGTAAGTTCCAACTCATCTCAATTTTTGTCTCCCTGCAGAGAAATCTCTAGGCTCCTCCTGGGAAGCCTTGGGATGCAGGGAAAGAGAGGGCTATGGGGGGAAAGGGGGAAAGAGGAGATATTTGGAATGGGGGATGGGCTCATCCCTCCAAATTCTTTCCTTTTTGAAGAGCAGGGGATGGAATGATGATGGTGCAAAGTAGGGTAGGGGGGGACTGGGGGCATGTTTGTTTACTCCCATCTATGACAGGTACAAATGCAGAAGTTGTCCTTCAGGAAGTCTCTTTATTATCGAATACTCTAGAGCTGTGGGGCTCAGTAAATAGCCACCGACCACATGTGGCTATTAAAGTGTAATTAAAATGAAATAAAATGAATAATTCAGCCCCTCAGTCACACTAGCCCCAAATCAAACGCCCAGCAGTCACATGTGCCCGAGGTTACTGTATTGGACAGTAAATTTTATAGAACATTTCCATCAGCACAGAAAGTTCTATGGGACAGCACAGCTCTGGAATGAAATTCCGAGGGTAATAGAGTGCAGCCTGCCCCGCCCTGCCTTCTCTCCCCTCAAGCTGGGGACCCTGCTGGACAGACCGCTCAGGGAAATGGACGAGGTTTTGTGGGGTGACAACATTCACAGTACAGCTGAGAATATGCCCTTCACTTCAGCAACAAAACTGACCTCAGCAGTGGAAGCAGCTGTCATTGGAGGCTCCATGGCTGAGCACCATTCAAGTGGAGGATGGATGACCACTTCCGGGGAGCGGGGCAGACCAATGTGTGTGTGTGTGTCCCTGGGCACATGCATGCCTGTGCATCTGAGTGTGTAGATGTATTTATGGAAAGCTGAGGAAGGGGTTCTCCACTAAATGACCCCCAACGTCTTATCTCTGAAGACTATATTCCACTCCACATCCTTGGCCTGTTCTTAATGTTCTGCAGGAAAGGAGACGCCCTGGCCTCTAGTGTTTGCAACCTTTTTTTATTGGATTAAAATGTTTACAAAATTCTTTCATGTTCTTGAGGAGAAACATACTTACAGAAACTTGACATCATTTTCCTCTATCCAAACAGAATCTCTCTCATGTTCTGGTTTCAGGTTCTCTTCTCAGTGGACTTATAAACCAGGCACTGCTTATGGGATGGTGCACTAGGGGTCAGGCATCACTGGTATTTGAGAAACTTTTAGGAACAGTCTGCATGCTGCTTTATATAATATTGGGTTAACAATGAGAACAATTTTCCCTCTTCCACTCCCTTACAGTTCTGATTGTGTCAAAGAGAAAATTTTCATTTTGGTCCTACTCTTTAGCCCCTCTGTAACAGTTGCTAATCTACTTTTTTAACAGAGGGAAAGGGAGTCTCTGAGCCTTGGTCAAAGAAGGGAAATCTAACTAAGACTTGAAACATCACTTTGTTTTCATTGTATTTCTTTTCATGGTCACTTTCTATTCATGGCAAGTGATTCTGGTCTTCCATTTCATGATAGTGATCAAAATATCCCTTTTAAAATAAATGTACTTAAGAGCGTATGTCAAGAAAGACATTAAGGGCTTCCCTGGTGGCGCAGTGGTTGAGAGTCTGCCTGCCAATGCAGGGTACACGGGTTCGAGCCCTGGTCTGGGAAGATCCCACATGCCGCGGAGCAACTAGGCCCGTGAGCCACAACTACTGAGCCTGCGCGTCTGGAGCCTGTGCTCCGCAACAAGAGAGGCCGCGATAGTGAGAGGCCCGCACACCGCGATGAAGAGTGGCCCCCGCTTGCCACAACTAGAGAAAGCCCTCGCACAGAAACGAAGACCCAACACAACCATAAATAAATAAAAAAATTAAAAAAAAAGGAAGACATTAATAGGGTGGACAGTAGGTAAATAAAAGCCAAAGTTATGAAGACAGTGCAAGAATGACAGTCATTTTGGAAACTCTGTTTTGATGGAAAGAGCCATGGACGTTAGGGTCTACTCTAATTGAAGAATTGCATCAGAGGTCCCAGTCATGGGCAAATCACTTCAGCTCCCTGTAAACGGTAGGCAGTGATGGGGAAAGTACCTGTTGTGTCCAGCTGATTGGATCAAAGGTAATGATAAGGTGGGATGGTTGGTAAGCTTTGGAGGGAGGGTGGGCTATAGAGGCATAAGCTGTTATGATCATTAATAATCCTTCCTTTGTTCTAAGCCAAAAGAACATCTAGTCATATCTGGTTTCTGAATCCATCAGGGCAAGGCTGGATCCTCATGGGATCACTGGGAAAAGTCTAGTGGTTCTGGAGGGGATGCGGAGAATCAATAGAAGAATAGGTTACCATTTGGTCTCCCCTCTTCTGGATAGAACTTGGAGTGACCTGAGGTCTCAGTCGCCACCCACATCCACACCCCTACTCACAAGTCAGAGGCACACCAGGGTGTTGGGGGTGGCCTTTTGTGATGTATTGTTGCTTGAAACAGGTGTTTTGCTAAACTGGGTAGGAAAAGTTGTGTGACAGATATTCTTCTCATGGATCTTGACTCTGGGGTTCCTGTTCAGTTTAGTGTAGTAGCTTCTCCTGGAGGATTTGGATTTTGGTAGGTGGCATCCCATGGACCTGGGAGGCAAGTGGAAATAGGAACCTTCAGTCGGTCATTTGCTGATCTTTGGCTTTTAGGAAAAACCTGGTGAGATCCTGTGGGAAGAGAGAGAATAAAGTGATTTGTTCCATTCTTGATAAGGGATCACAAGGACAGAGGTGAGGTTAGTTTATAGGAAAAGGCAGTAGAGGTGATTTTTTAAAATCCAATGAATGGTGCAAAATTGCATCAGAATTCACAGGGAGACTACAGTCAACAGGTTAGATTTACTAAGAATTCAAACTGGATCGGGGGAGACATCTGATGGAGTGAGAGTATGCTAGGTGCCAGGCTGTTTACTAAGCATTTCACTATCATCAGCTCATGTAATACAATAATACCACGAGATAAACACTATATTCTCATTTTACCCACAAGAAGCAGACTTTGAGAGGTTCATTTGCCCAACATCAAACAACAAGTTTAACTGATAAACATCGAATTAGAACCCAGTTCTGAGTCCAGAAATGAGCTCTTAACCACTTTGATACACTGTCTACTAGAATATTAGGCCTGGAAAGAGCCTGAGAAATTTAGTTCGATCCAAATACTTCATGGAATAGATAAGAAAACAGGCCCAGTGGAATTTCATTGTATTTTCCCCAGTTTGCCACAATTAAAAGGTTTGTGTAGAAAACTGGTAGAAAATGAAGGAAAAGAGTGAATGTACACGGGGATCTTTATCTAGAGGCATATGGTCATTGAACCTTCACACCACTCTATGAAATAGATATTATTCCCATTTTACAGATAAGGAAACCAAGGCCTAGACATGTTAGAGCAATTTCCCTGCGGTTACAGAGCTAGTAAGGACCACACCTTGTTAGTTTTGGTTCCAGGTCTAATACAATATCAAAAGCTATCTCTTTCTGCAACATCCTCATGAGTTCCCAAGCCAGGAAAGCGAGGTCGATTGTGAAGGGACAGGGCTAAGAGCACTGAGGTGCCCTGAAGAGTTGTGAACAGGGAATGATGGAATGGAGGCAGCCTCTTAGGAAAGTGAACTTGGGGTGGAGAAGATATCGGGTGGGAATGGGCCTGGCGGCAGGGAGTGCTGCTGGGGAGCCCTTGTTGCAGTGTAGGCTCTTGGTGGAAAGCTTGGAACCACGCAGTGGCGACGGCAATGAAGAAGGAGCAAGCACTCAAGAGGCATTGTTAAGGAAGTACCTGAGTTTTCAGGGTTTGGTGAAGGGAATGTAAGGGAGGAAGGAGAGATGGTGCTGGGGTCTTGAGCCTGAGAGTTTGCGAGGATGGCGGTGCCCTAGATGGCCGTGGGGAGGGCAGGAAGGACCACCTTTGAAGGGGAGGGTGAGGAGGCTGATTTGGAGGGGATGGCAGGATGAAGTCAAGTCAATTGTCAATCAGGAAGTTGGAAAGAGGTAAGGTTAGACTTCAGGAGAAGGGTCAGGGCTGCAGATAAATATCTGGGTGCCATCAGCACCCCAAGGATCCAGGGGTATAGGGGTAGAAAGTGCATAGGGTGGAAAGAATACCCCCCAAAGTTACCCGTCTTCCCTACAAAGGGGGCAAAACTCCACACCTTAATGAAGAGAGAGCTACACAGGTACGCTTCATCCTGTTCCTTGCAGGCTGGCTGGCAAGCACAAGTGTCAGCGTGACATAACAGTGAGAAACCTAGATCTGACTCCTCTCTCCAGCAAGTCTAGGTCTAGAAGCCCTGAGAGAAAGGGCACAGACTCGCAATGAATGTGTGGAGTTGATCCAGCTGTTGGACAGAAGTCAGCCTGTGCTGCATTTTGGTCTGACTGCCACCTGCCTCCCCACCCTCCTCTCTTCTCTTGCAGCTCCTGCCCCCAGACCCCCCGGTCCTTACACACTTTACCTTACCTAGAATTCCCAAATACACTCCTTGGTAATGTCTTCGCTGTCTGCCAACAGGGTGCCACTTCGGTCAGATCGCATGTAGAAGCCATTGGGTGCCAGCACCGTGAGCAAGTTGCTGCCCTGAAGCTCTATACCGAAGTTGAGGGCAAACTTTCCCCAAGGGCGAAAAGTGCCAAAGGATGTTATTGACCAGAAGGATCCACCCTGTGCTGGGGAGACACGAGCTCAGGTTGGTGGGCCATTCTGGAGGAACGTCTCCCTCAGTACAGCCTCTGAGGAGGCTCCCAGGAGGCACGCCACCCCTCCCGGACCGCCCTACACTGCCTGTGTTGGCAGGTCCCTCTCTAGAAACACAGGAGGGCTGGCTTCTGTTCTGCCCCCCCACCCCCACCCCACTCTGGGGGCCTTGAAGTGTAAAAGCAAACAGAAACTCTGCTTTTCCTTTTATATAAGTAGGCCCTGAGTGGCAGGCCCTGAAGTCTGAGTTGGGGCTAACGCTGGGTTAGACCATGAACCCAGGGGTGAAGAAGAAGAGCTACTCACCCTGGAAGTGGTAGATGCCCTGGCGGCAGGGCAGCAGGTGAATGCAGTCGGGCTGATCCATATTGCACTGCAGGAGGTCGTGTTCCGACGAGGTGCCCACATACCCATACCGGCCCCTCAAGGCGAGGAAGGGGCGGTTGGCTAATCGAATCCCAAATTCCTCATTTGGGCCTGAAAGAAACAGGAAGAAGTTATCTGGATGGGCTGCCTCTAGGTGCTTTCCCAGATGGAAGCAGGAAGACGGGCACTAATGGCAGAAGGGTGTCATCAATTATCTTAAGATTTAGTGAACACTTACTATGTGCCAGGTCTCACGCTAGGTGCTTGTGAAATGTTTGTGAAAGCACTTAGTACAGCGTGGAGGCCAAGAAATTTTAATATTCTTCCTTCCTTTGAGATGTGTGAATCTATTTAATCCTCAGGATAATCCTGTGAGGCAGGCAGGTTGGCTGTCACCTCCACTGATGATGGAGACAATGAAACTGAGCCTCAGAGAAGTGGTTTGCCCAAGTGATGATGAAAAGTCAGGGATTCAGCAGATATACAGACCCAAATCTTCTGACCCCAACTCCAGTGGTCTTTCTATCATAACCCCCGCTCCCTCTGAAAGCGTCTCTGACTTGGAATAACCTGGCAAGGCCTGCTTTGCTCACCTGGAATGGTGGCACTGGCCATCAGCAGGCCATTGGCTGCGATGCCCAAGAAGTGTCCACTGGGAGACTGCAGGATGATCCTGCCACAATTCCAGTGCATACGAAAGAAGGCTTCAGACTCCAGCTGGTGCCCATCAGCCATCACTCTCCTATGGCGCCTCTGGAGAGAATATTGGGAACAGAGAAGGGAATCAAGGACCCAAAATCTCAGCTTTCTCCTCAATATTTTTATTCTTAGACCCTCTTGCCCACATCCCACCCTCTAGCTTTTTTTATTCTCCCAGGGTACGCTTATGCCTTCAGATGCTTTTTGGAAAACATGTTGTGACCTCAGCTCTCCTACTTCTCCAGTCTGTGCTGTATCCCATATGGAGAGAAACGAACCTTGGCCCAGACTCCAAAATCATTTCGAAATAGATCATAGACATAAACATGAAAGCTAAACTATAACCACAGTTTAACTATAAACATCTAGAAGAAAACGTAGGAGAAATTCTTTGCAACTTTGGGGTAGGCAAGGATTTCCTGGTGCAAGAAAAAAGCACTAACCATTTATAAAATGGAGAAATTGGACTTCATCAAAATTAAAAACTTGCTGCTCAAAAGACACTATTAAGCAAATGAAAAGGCAAGCCACAGATTGGGAGAAAACATTTACAATACATAAATCTGGCAAAGGACTGATGTTAGAACACACAAAAACCCTTACAACTCAATAATAAGACAACCCAATAACACATAAACAAAAGATCTGAATAGACACCTCACAAAGAAGATATACAAGCGGCCAATAAGCACATGAAAAGATGCTTGGGGACTTCCCTGGTGGCGCAGTGGTTAAGAATCCACCTGCAATGCAGGGGACATGGGTTCGAGCCCTGCTCTGGGAAGATCCCACGTGCCGCGGAGCAACTAAGCCCGTGTGCCACAACTACTGAGCCTGCGCTCTAGAGCTGCGAGCCGCAACTACTGAGCCCGCATGCCACAACTACTGAAGCCCGTGCGCCTAGAGCCTGTGCTCCGCAACAAGAGAAGCCACCGCAATGAGAAGCCCGCGCACCGCAACGAAGAGTAGCCCCCACTCACCGCAACTAGAAAAAGCCTGTACGCAGCAACAAAGACCCAATACAGCCAAAATTTAAAAAAAATAATAAAATAAAATAAATTTAAATAAATAAAGGGCAGCCACCAAAAACACTGGGAAAAAAAAAAAGATGCTCGACATTATTAATTATAAGGGAAATGCAAATTAAAGCCACAATAAGATGGCATTACACATTTAATTTTAGAGTGGCCAAAATTAAAAACACAGATAATACCTAGTATTGGAAAGGATGTGGAGCAATTAGAACTCTCATACATTACTGGTGAGAATGTAAAATAGTACAATCACTTTAGAAAACTGCTTGACATTTTCTTAAAAAGTTAAACACACATTTATCGTATGACCCAATAATTCCACTCTTACGTATTTGTCCAAGATAACTGAAAGCGTAGGCCCACAAAAAGGCTTGTACATGAATGTTCATAGCAACTTTGTTCATAATGGCCCAAACTGGAAACACCTCAAGTGTTCATCAACAAGTGAAAGGATAAGCAAATTATGTTTGTGTTTATGAGTAGAGTTATGGAATACTACCCAGCAATAAAAAGGAACGAACTACTGATACATGTGACATCATGGACAAATTTCAAAAACATCATGCTGAGTGAAAGAAGCATATATACTGTAATTACTGTATGATTCCATTTATATGAAATTCCAGAGTAAGCAAACCTAATCTATAGTGACAGAATATATACCGGTGGTAGTAGGGAGGGCAAGAGGGGAGGGGATCTGACTGAAAAGGGGCAAGAGGGAATTTCTGTGGTGATAGAAATATTCTCTAACTTGTGATATGATTGTAGCATGATTGTATACATTTGTCAAAACTTATTGAATTGTACACTTAAAATGGGTGCATTTTATTGTATGTAAATAATGCCTCAATAAAGTTTAAGTTTTTTTTTTTTTAAAGAGGCCCCATTGAATGAAAGTGGGCCCATTGGATGAAAATGAATGTTTATTGACAAGGACCTCCACACTTTACCTCACCATCTGATCATCTGCCTTGAAGAAGGAAAAAGTGTGTCTGGAGAGGGAGAGCTCAGGGCTTAAGGGTTCTCTTACTCAGAAAGTCAAGGTCTCACCTGGGCTAGGTAGCAGCCATTGGCTGAACGAAGCTGCAAGGTGGGGCTCTTGTTGTCACATTCAAACTGGAACAAGGACATTGGGGTTATGTGCTCAGAGGCGGCACACACCTCCACATCTGCAGAGGAAGAACACATCAGAAGAAGCCTGAGTCTGGCCTCAGCCTCAGGCTCAGCCCCTCCTCCACACTTCATGGCTGGCATTGCTTCTGCTTTCCCTCCTCAGCCTTCATCACCTTCGGCTGGACCATAGTGGCCTGGAGAAGACCCAGGCCACTTTCTCTCCAAGCCCATGCCCCTGGTTTAAAGCCCTTCTCCATGGCAGCAGAGATCCTCTTGGGACCTCGGGATCTTCCTTATCATTAGTTTCACAAATCCTCACTGATGCCAAACACACTTTCCTCTTTTCAGCAGCCAGCCCTCCCTCCCGCTATGGCCGTGTTGGACCCAGCACTTGCCGTAGACAACGGAGAGAAACTTCCGAGTCTTGGACCTGAGGCTGACCCAGGTAGGGCAGTGTTGTAGGATGAGCCACTCCTCACCCCCATGGGGATTGGAGCCCAGGCTCAGGAGCCGGCGTGTGCCCTGTGGATACAACATGCCTCCTTCTCCATCACTCAGCGCCACAAGCCCTCCAGGCCGCACTTGCATGTGGAAAGCTGTCTGTGTTGAGGGTTGGGACACCAGCCGGTCTAAGTGGGACAAGAAGGTGTGTGCAGAGGTCTCCAGGTGGTAGCATCCATCTTGGAAATGCAACAGGAAGCCACATTCCTTCAGGCAGGGAACTGGTGCGTCCACCCAGACTCGGCCCATGGTGGGGTCAGCCCGGGCATAGCAGTGGTTGAGGGGGCTGTAGAGGATCACGTGGACGTGCAGGGCTGGCCGGGGGGTCCACATGTGGTAAGCTGAGAGGGCCCGGGAGGTGCAGAAAACATCCTCGCCATCAGATTCCAGATAACGACCACTGATGATGCACTGGAGGGTCCATTTGCCACTGCGGTGGAAGCGGATTAGGAAGCATCCATGATGGATTGTCCTTGGCCGGCCATAGCACAGAGAACCATCCGCCTCGCACAGAAGGTAGAAGCCCTGCAAGCCTCTTAGTCGTACCACAGCCTGTGTGTCATGCTTATTGCTCACTAGGATCTCCCAGGTCTGGAGGCATTGGGAGGGAGAAGAAGGAAATCAGTATTGCCGAGAGACTAGACCGAGGAGCCCTTCAACCATCACCCCTGGCATCACTCCAGCACCTTCGCTGAGGACAACCACCTTCCCTCCACATTGGCCTCCTTGCTGTCCACTCTTCTACCCTCTCATTCAGTGGTAATCTAGAGATCTCAGGGCTCCTCCACCACTGCAGCCACAGGGCTTCTCAAGATCCCAAGAGACGTTCTAGATGCCCACTCCTCCAGATAATGGAGGGTAAAACTCCCTCTCTCTCTTCCTTGGTTGCTTCCTTAAATACCTAACTTTCCAATAAATGCTTTTAAGTCTTACTTCTCTCTTTCTCACTGTTGCCCCTGGACAGCACACTCAGCCAACACGTCCACCCCCCAAAACCACCTCTCCACCATGGCAGGAGAAAAGAAAGACCTCTTACAGGCAGGCCCGGGCTCTGGGGATGAGGATGGGAGCACAGACAGTCGAGATGGAATTGTCTGTTTCAGCTGTGATCAACCTTGTTATAAGCGAGAGGAACTTGCCACTGCCTTGCTCTATAGCACCATCCCGAGAGGTGCCTACATCACTCTCTAAAATGAAGACCAAATCTCTGAGGGCTTCTAGAGTACCCTAGTCTCAAACTACAACCAGAACATAGACTTTGCAGTAACTCTGCTGGTCCAACTTCCTGGACGCCCACAATTCTGCCTTCCAGCCTGGGCTCTCCACCTCTCCTTTCTGTGATAACACAACCACTGTGCTGGGATAGAGGGGAGGGAGCAGCCAGAGCAAGACAAGGTAGCAAAGCCAGGGCTGAGGCTTCACCTGATAGAATTAGGCTTAGAGAGGGGGAGAGGGAGCAATGGACACCTGTGAGCAAAAGCCTGGCTTGCCCTGACAATGGCAGAGGCTAGTAAACTGATTAGGTTGAAAGTGTATCCACACCACACACACACACACACACACACACACACACACACTCACGGCTTGGGAAAAATGGTTCCAGTGCAAGTTTGCTTTGTTACCTGTCTCCGGCCCAAACCCTTTGCAGTAGCAGTGACAGTGTTCTTATATGTCTCAAAAGTGAGGTAGGATCCCGCCCAGCTGATGAGCCCAACCCTGAGGTCCTCGGCCTTGGGTTGTCTTGGCATCCATTCCACTTCATTCATTGGGCCGGCACCACAGGTGATGACTCAGTCCGGCCCAGCCTTCTCCCCAGTGGTGAGGTTCTACAGGCCATAGGGCCCCGAATCAGGCCCTTAGTGCCCACCGGAAGATGTTTCCAGAGGGAACTTCCTAGGCAGAGGCTGGCCTGGGGCCCAGCACCTCTGTGACCCGGGAGCATTGTGACTGTGAGGGTTGCCTCTTATCCCACCATAGAGGAGAAGGGGCACTGGCTCAGCAACATCAATCCACAGCCCAGAGGAAGTGGGTCCAGGGCCACTGGCACTAGCCTCCCCACATCACTCCAGGCATCGAGGTAACTAAGACCGGGAATCAGAACTTCAGCCTGTGCCAACCACCACCTGTGACTTCAGGTAAGTCCCTCCCTTTCTTAACTTGTGTTCCTCATTTTAATCATAGGATAGAAATCAACCTCTTTCCTCCCTAGGTAGTGGGGTCTGCCTGGCTCCCTTGGGGCTCAAGTGTTTTTAGAGTTCAAGATACCTAAGAAAAATCTATTACCTTCTATGGTCCTTGGGAGGATGAGGCCAAAACATCTCAGAAGGTACTTTTCAGGGAGTGTGAGGAAACCCTAGATAACCAGCAAGGATCAGATTACGCATGCTAATCAGGAAGGGCTGGCTCAGGAGCAGGGTAAGGAGACTGGCCTTGGTGGGGGGACCACAGAGCACCCTCTTCGGTCCCCAGTTGCCCTGCTGCTGGGCAACCAGCCAGGGCTGCCCCTAAGGATATCAGTCCTTCCCTCACCAAGGAGTCTCTGTTGTCCAATAGCCTCCAGGACCCACTGCCTACTTCTCTAAGTAGCTGGGAGATGGATGGGAAATGGGCGTTAGGTGGTTTATAGACCCATGAAGGTAGAGCCTGTTACCGCAGCAAAGGTCCCTTGGAAGTGGGGAAGGAAGGGGATTTCCTCCACTGGAGCCCCTAAATACTTCCAGTCTCAAGAGTAAAGGAGGAGAAGCTGAGCTAGATGAGGGCAGTGATGTGTGTGTGTGCTTGGGGGACGGGGCTGGCCCTGCAGCCTTAGCTGCTTTGAGCCTCTCCCATATTGTCTCTTTGCAGCCAGTAACCCAGCCCCCGAGCTCTAGGCTACAGACAACACCGTGTACAAACCACAGCAAATTTATTACTCAATATCCAGTGCCACATCATAGCACCACCCGGAGCCCTCACCTTCCCTCCCCACCTGGCCCCAAGGGTACACCCAAAACGGAAGAAACAAAAGTAAACCCAGATCCCTGCTCCTCCTCTGGCAGAAGGGGCCTTGGCCGCGGAAGCCCCTTTCCACAGGTCCCAGAAGGCAGGAGAGCGGAGCCCTCCGTGCCCAGAGAGCGGGGCCCCAGGCTCCGACAACAGAGACAACATGCAGGCAGGAGCAGAGGCCGGTGTCTGCGGGGGAGGAGGAGTTGGGGGGGAAGGGCACTGCCTGAGGAGTCCGGGAGTCTGGTCACCCTGGGATGCACGCGGGAGCTTCTGGGCAGCAGGGGCCGGCCCCTGGTTGGTTAGCGCTTCGACAGCTCGTGGGACAGCCAGTCCAGCCCATCATACAAACCCGTGCCTTGGGTGGCACAGGTGGCCTGGACGTACCACTGTGGGGAGAAGGAAAGAAAGGGGTCAGGAGCAGGGAAGAAAAGGAGATGCCTTTATTTCCTGCCTGGCCTGGGGCCCCTTTGGGAGAGGCAGGCCCTCACCGTGCGGCTGCGCAAGTGCTGTAGCCCCAGCTTGTCGGTCAGCTCGCTCACGGGCATGGCGTTGGGCATGTCCTGCTTGTTGGCAAACACCAGCAGCACCGCATCCCGCAGCTCATCCTCCTGCAGCTGGGAGAGGCGAAGGGAGTGGAATCCAGCTGTGTACGGGAGCCCCCCTTTTTACCTTCTAGCATATTTGTGAGAAGAATAGAATACTGTGTCGTCTACTGCTGAACCCAAGACAGAGTTATAAACTAGCTTGAGGCCATTCTGGCCTGAAGTCCAGAAAGGGTCTTTTTCTAATTTGACTCCTTGCCCTAGTCAAAATGACAAAATTTCCAAATGGAAAAATAAGAACGTAAGATGATGTTTCTCTCCACCACGTAGAACTCCCCCCTCCCCACCAACTTCTCAGAGTCAGTTGTGAAGACAGGAGAGAATGCAAGGAAAAAGTAAGTCCTATACTTTTTACCTGACCCCAATTCAAAACAGGGTGAGCTACTTCTTGTGACTGTGTCCACAAAGAGAATCACACATTCAAGGCCTGTGAGGCATTTCCTGACTCTCACACCAGCACAGAGATCTCTCTGTCCCAGGGCTCTGGGGGCTCACCATCTTCTGGAGTTCATCAGCAGATTCCTGGACCCGCTCTCGGTCATTACTGTCCACCACGAAGATGAGGCCCTGGGTGGGAAGGAAGAAAGGAAGGAGGAGCAATCACTCGAGCCTGGGACATATACACCCTAGTCTGGCTCTTTCTCTCTTCTGCCCACGTCTAATTGTGTCTAAACCCTTCTCATCTAGTAAACTTCCACTACGGCTTTGCAGATGTCCTCGCACAAACTGGAGACACCCAGCAAAGGATACAGCCTCTGCCCTCAGGCGAGCAGTCTAGCTAAAAGATGTGCAAGGGAACAGGGAAAGACATGTGATGAGAGCTAAATCAGGCAGTGTGGATTCAGAATTCTGCTTCTCAGGAGAAGCTTACGGTGGCTAAGTCTCAGAAGTCTGAGGCCAGTTCTGAAGGATGAGGAGAGGCTAGCCTACAAATGAGGGTAGAAGGAGGTAAGGGTTTTTTCCTGGCCTGGGCCAACATCTCAGTCTTTCTGACCTTAACCCTCTTCCCCTGGGGTTGGGGAGCCCCAACCTGAGTGTTCTGGAAGTAGTGCCGCCACAGAGGCCGAATCTTGTCCTGGCCTCCCACGTCCCACACTGTGAAACAGATGTTCTTGTATTCCACTGTTTCCACGTTGAAGCCTGCAGATAATTGGTAAAAATACGAGGAAGAAGTCCTGAAAGGAAGGAACTCACTAAAACTAAGTGGATTCAGCAGGGATATAAAACCAGAAGGCAACAATCAAGGCCCAGGGGAAAAGAACCCCAGAGGACCAGCTAGCCCACAGATGGGGCCGGGCTAGGTCACATCCATCCCGCCTCATCTTGCACGTAAAGATACCCTGACCCACTTCTCAGGTAGCAGTATCTGATGCCAGGGTCAGCTCCCTGCACAGAAATAAGGGCCTGGGGCAGAATGCAGAGCAGATCCTCAGAAGTGCCGCCGCCGCGCTCCCGCTCCTCCCGTCTGGACTCACCTATGGTGGGGATGGTGGTGACAATCTCCCCCAACTTCAGTTTGTACAGGATTGTGGTCTTGCCGGCTGCATCCAAGCCAACTGCAACGGAGAGGGGCACAGGGATGGAGACGGGAGCGAGGGAGCCCCCTAGAGCCCAGGGAAGGGGAGAGGCCAGGACAGCTGATGGTGACGGGGGCGGAGAGCCCGAGCGCCTCCAGGTGCGCGCTGTTATCTACCTTCGGGGCCTTGAGTGCAGTAGGGTGGGGAGCGCCAACTCCTGCCCCCAAAGCGGGGGAGGGGCGGCAGAGGATTGAGGGGAAAGAGGCGCAAGAGAAAGGCCGCGCTCCTTTTAAAAGTCGTCTCCAAGGGCGGAATCCTCCCTTCTTACCAGCCGGGCTGGGGCGAAGGGATCTTCACCCCACCCAGGCCCGCAGCTCTCAGTCTCAGGCCCCGGGGACGGTGCTGCAGACCGCGACCCACCCGAGAGTAGCGGCCCCAGGGGGTTAGGAGGTGGGCGACTCGGGGTCAGAGACCGGGGTGAGCTGGGCTGGAGGGACCCGGGGGCGAGAGGGCTGCGCGGGCGCTGGCGCTCCAGTCCGGGCCGCGCGCTTGATCTGCCTCACCCATGAGGATCCGCATCTGCTTCTTCCCAAAGATCCGCGAAAAGAGCGCGGACACGGTGAGGCCCATGGCGGGGCCCGGGGGAGGGGGCGCGGGCACGGACGCGGGGTGCGGGCTGGAACCGGCCGCTGGGGGATGGGGCCCAGCAGCAGAAGAAGGAGGAGGCGCTGCCGCGGCCTCCGCGCGTCCCGGCCGGCCCTACGTCACCTCGGGCCGTCCCCCGCCCTGGCCCCGCCCCCAGGCCCGCCCCCGCCCCGCCTCCAGACCGTGGCTCAGGAAGACACTGAAGTTGAGCGAGCCTCCGCAGTCCCGCGCCAGCTTTAAAGATGGAAAGGGCCTGGGTCTCCCCCAGTTCCTAGCACGCCTGTCAGGTCTATGGCGCTGAACCGGCAACCCGGGCAGGGCCGAGGAAAGCCTACAACGCTCCATAACGGCCCTCCACCCCCATCTTCAGTGGCCGGTCGCTGGGCCTTGGTTTGTTGCGTCCAACCCACTCTGGCCTCCGGTTTAGCTCTTGGTAACCTCCAGCCTCCTCCCCGGGGGAGCGGAAGTTCTGTGCAAGTGTCTTAGTCCTCCCTTTTGTCCTCCCAGCTCCCAGCAAGGGACTCTGAACGTAGCAGGTGGTTCAGTGACCGTAGAATCTCGAGAGGAGTACGCCAGAGGTGGAAGAAGATGCGCTTCATGGTTCCTTGAAACGCCACCTTCATAGATCCCCAATCAGCAGAAACAGTGGAAGATCCCCAGTTCTGGCGGCGGGGTCGTAGACCCTACTCTTGTATCCTGGAGAACTCTGCCTTCGCCTTGATGGTCCTGGAAACAATGCCTTTCAGTCGAAGAGGGCAGCCTTTCTAAAGTTTCCTCCTCACTCTGCCGCAGACCTGGGAACCTGGATTTTCAATGCACAGCTATCTAGGATTTTGTGAGGCTCTTGCCAAAGAGCTTCATAAGTTATTTCCCCACTCATCTTAGCATCTGAGGCGAAATAGCAAGATAGGAATTAATTTAAATTTCTTCTATGGCAGAGACTGGGTCAATGCCAGGCACCTAATATATGCTTAACAAATGCTGGCTGGGTTGAATGGACTAATTGGTTGCTCAGTGGAGCAAGGGCAGGCATTTTGCCTATTCTGGATTTGCAGTGGGCTTCTAGGATCAGTTGCTTATGGACTGGACATGGTGAAGTGAGCTGGGAATCAGAGAAAGTTCCTTCCTCCCTCCCTCCCTCCCTCCCTCCCACAGATATTTACTGAGTACCCACTTTGTGCCATTGTTCCAGGCCTCAGTTCAATTCTCAGTTCTGCCTTTTTTTGGGGGGGGGGGCTTGACTTCAACAATACTCACAACCTATCATTTTCTCATCTGTAAAGGGAGACTAATATCTGTCCTGTCTCATGAGGTTATGGTGAAGATTAAAATAAGATATTGTATCTGAATGTTTTGTGTGATGCGGCTGATGTTATCTGGGCCACCAAGAATCTGGGTCTGAACAGACTTCTAGTGTCTGCCCTATCCTGACCCTCAGTCTGTAAAGAGAACAGACTCTGGGCACCAGGTATGAGTGAATACATGACTTTTCTACTCTTCAGTCATAGACTTGCATTCCTAAGAAGGCTTTTACAATGTTGAAGAGCACATTTAAAAGAATTCCAATATAATAAAATAACTAGTGGTGACCAAGTCATCTTTAGCTCTTTCAATTAGCCTTTTTCTTTCCATCCCTGTTGTCAGTGCTCTATTTCACTACCATCTGGTCCCCATGAATGAAAATGGCCTTCTGCACCTTGGTATCTTCACCTTGTCATACAAGACTTGATGGTGCCACTCTTGAGATGAAAATCCTTTAGTGTCTTATCACCCAAGATAAAATCCAAGTGCCTTAATTTGGGTTCTCATCTATTGTGTCAGCCCCATCTGTTGCCACCTCCTTCGCATACCCTAAGCTACTGCCTTGAAATGATTCTCAGTGCTTCCCGGGTGAGCCAGGCTCTCTGATGCCCAGGAGTCCTTGCAATTTTTTCCCTCTGCCTGGAATGTTTGTTTCCCTCGTCTCTAGTTAGATGGGCAATCAGTACTCATCCTTCAAATCCCGAAGTATTTCCACTGAGAGCCTTCTCTGTCTCCCCTAGACAGGCCTCCCTCCTCTTAACTTCTGTACCACTTTGAATATACTCCTGTTTGCATGTCTGCTTCCTCTCTAGATGTGGTCTCCTTGAGGGCAGGACCTTGTCTCTTCATGGTGATCATCTGGCACAGCATTTGGTTATGTTGAGACTCGGACTGATCCAGATAGGATTCTAAACTTACTGGCTGTGTGACCTTGGGCGTGTCACTTAGCTTCTCTGTGCCTCATGTTTCCCTATCTGTAAAATAGTGCTAATAATACCCACTCAGCAGAATTATTGTAAAGACTAAATAACAAAACTCCTGTGAAGCTTCTGAAATATAGTTGGCACTTAGGATGGACATCACGGCTATATATATTCATCTATATATATTTGTTTAATGAACTCAGCAGAACTCAGGAAGGATGCTAATAATTATACTGTACATCTACTAGGTGCCAAATACTGTCCTAGAGAGGGTTGCCATTTTCGTGGTCCGAAAGGGAGTCTTAATTGTTGCTCTTTAGGGACAAATGCACTGAGCCCCCAAACAGTGGGGTCTTGTCGCTCACCTGGGTCTTTGGTAAGGACTCAGTGCGACGTCGCCCCCGTCCCTCGCTGATCGTAGCGCTAGGGCAAGATCAGGCGCCCTCACCAAACCAGCATTACTTCCGTGTACTCGACTTTGCTTGCTCTGCTCTGGTGGAGAGTGACCAGCGCTCTGCTGGAGAGTGACCGACTCGTGGCCCAGCTGCGCTCGCAACAGGCGGCTTCCCACCCACCGGCTGAAGTAGCCCCGCCCACCTCGCGCCCACGGGGGGCGGGGCCTGAGGCGTCGTGCTGTCGTCACTTCCAGCGGACCCGGAAGCGCGGTTGTCCAGCCGCTAGAGTTAGGAAGTCAGAATGGGGCTCCGCTCAGCTTAAAGCTTTGGCCAGTCGTGAGCCCGGGGCCGGCCGGTGCTGCTGTGGCCCGGGCGAGCGGGGAGCGCGGAGCGGCTTTTGGGACAGTGCGGGCGAGCCCTGGCAGTGTGCTCCTCTCGTGCCAGCGTCGCCCCGCCTCTAGGATAGGACCCGCCCCTGCCCGCCTGCCTGGGACATGGCGGGCGCTTCTGCCAGGCTGCCCTGCCGCCCTGCATCCGGTCTCGAATAGCTGTGAGGAGCGGATGTAAGTCCTTAGGGACAACTCTCTCCCCGCCAGCGTCTTCGTGACCCTCTCCCAGGCTGTCCGAACACTGAGGTGGAACAGCCCCTTCTGAACCCTCATGGAGAAGTTTGGGATGAATTTCGGGGGCGGCCCAAGCAAGAAGGACCTGCTGGAGACCATTGAGACCCAGAAGAAGCAGCTCCTCCAGTACCAGGCACGTCTCAAGGATGTAGTCCGCGCCTATAAAAGTCTGCTGAAAGAGAAAGAGGCGCTGGAGGCCAGCATTAAGGTGCTGTCGGTATCCCACGAGGCGGATGTGGGCCTTGCAGGTGTCCAGCCTCAAGGCCTCACCTTTCCTGACTCTGTGGATGACCGATGCTCCACTCACAGCGAGGATAGCACTGGGACCGCCACCAGCTTAGATACTGCGGCCAGTCTCACCAGCACCAAGGGTGAGTTTGGGGTAGAAGATGACAGACTGGCCCGTGGACCACCACCTCTAAAGTGCGAAGAGGCCAGTGGCTCGGAGAGCGGCGTTAGCAGTAGTAGTGGGGATGGACCATCTGGGAGTGGGGAGGTGGACAAACGACTGCACCAGCTGAAGACTCAGTTGGCGACTTTGACCAGCTCTTTGGCTACAGTCACCCAGGAGAAGTCCCGCATGGAAGCTTCTTACCTGGCTGATAAAAAGAAGATGAAACAGGACTTAGATAATGCCAGTAAAAAAGCAGAGGAGGAGAGGGGCCGGCTGGAGGGAGAATTGAAGGGGCTGCAGGAGCAGATAGCAGAAACCAAAGCCCGACTTATCACGCAGCAGCACGATCGGGCCCAAGAGCAGAGTGACCATGCCTTGATGCTGCGTGAGCTCCAGAAGCTGCTGCAGGAGGAGAGGACCCAGCGCCAGGACTTGGAGCTTCGATTGGAAGAGACCCGAGAAGCTCTGGCTGGGCGGGCCTATGCAGCCGATCAGATGGAAGGGTTTGAACTGCAAACCAAGCAGCTGACCCGTGAGGTAGAGGAGCTGAAAGGTGAGCTGCAGGCTCTTCGAGATGAGAAGAATCGGCCTGACCCCCGGCTGCAGGAGCTTCAGGAAGAGGCCGCCTGCCTTAAAAGCCATTTCCAGGCTCAGTTGCAGCAGGAAATGAGGAAGGTAATTATCTTCATCTCCTTCAAACATTAAGTCATTTAACCTGAAGTGGGGAAATACTAGGGCTTTTTTTCCTCCTTTGATAGTTAGAACTAAGTGGCTGCACTGTCGATTTTTGATGCTATTCAGAAAGTTTCACTTGTGAGTCCTGGGAAATCCTTTTCTGTGTGGTGTTGACAGTATCCACAGAGTGTGCTTCCAATAGGATGTGGAGTTTCTGAGTGGAGGCCGGGTTGGAGCCAGACAGCTCTGAGCATCTGGGCATTGGCATCTTCCCACCTGTGCTCTGTGAAGCAGTGTAGTGGTGGCTCTGTGGTGAAAGGTGGAGTGTATGCTTGTAGGAATATGCCTATATATAGGTAGCAGTGTATGCCTATAGGTAGGGTGGCTGAAGGGGGCCAAGGGAATTTTCTCAGAAGAAATAACCTGTTGTATTGCTTGCAGTCAACATTTGCCTTGTTTGGAAAGGTATGCTATTTTACAGTGCCACCTTTCAGTGTTGGGAGAGATCCAAGTCAATTTTGAACTTCCAGGAATATTGGAAGAGGAAAAGAATGTCATACGGTTAAGAGCACACTTCACATGTGAGCTTGGCGTATGAGAAGAGAGAGCAGAAACACTAAAGCAGAACGACAGCAGATCTACAAAGGTTCTTAATGTTGTTTGGTGTAATGTGTGTCTGGGAGCAGGTTACAGGAGCTTGGGTTAGCTCCCAAACGAACAGAAAAATTCCCAGTTCCCATTTTTGCCAGGCCACCTCTGTCCCATAACCCTTTTGCTCCCCTCTCTTGCTTTCTCAAAGTTTGCCATCGGGCCTTGTGGCTTTTCTGGATGCATCTCCACCTGTTCCCTTGTTTTCCAGACAGCCCTCGCCGAAGATCAGCTACGACAGCAGTCGCAGTTGGAAGAGCAGAGGGTGGCGGCCCTGGAGAATCAAATATCTGAGGTGTCGGAACTGCTGGGCACCTATGAGAAAGCCAAGCAGAAGGACCAGCTGGCCATCCAGAAGCTGAAGGAGCGCATTCTTCAGCTGGACCTGGAGAACAAGACACTGGCGCTAGCGGCCTCTAGCCGGTCCCCTCTGGACAGCCATGGAGAGGAGTCCAGTCTGGATGTCAATGTCCTGAAGGACAAGATGGAGAAGCTGAAGAGGCTGCTGCAGGTTGCGGCCAGGAAGAGCCAGGTGACCTTGGACGTGGAGAAGCTCTGCAACTTGGAGATAATGCCCAGCTCAGAGGCTGCCGACGGGGAGAAGGCCAGCGCGCTCTACTACCAGCAGGAGCTGAAACAGCTGAAGGAGGAGTTTGAGAGGTACAAGATGCGGGCCCAGGTCGTCCTCAAGAGCAAGAACGTCAAAGACGGGAACCCGGGCAAGGAGCTGGAGGAAGCCCGGGAGCAGCTGGCGGAGCTGAAGGAGAAGTACATCTCGCTGCGGCTGTCCTGCGAGGAGCTCGAATGCCAGCACCAGCAGGAGGCTGAGGGCTGGAAGCAGGAGCTGGCCCGGCTGCAGCACATCCACCGGCAGGAACTGGAGCGGAGCCAGCTGGACTTCAGGGACCGCACGCTGAAACTGGAGGAGGAGCTGCACAAGCAGCGGGACCGGGCCCTGGCTGTGCTGGCCGAGAAGGACCTGGAGCTGGAGCAGCTGCGTTCCGTGGCCTTGTCCTCTGGGCTGCCGGGACGCAGAAGCCCTGTGGGCAGTGTGGGCCCCGGGGATCCGGCGGACACATCTGCCCCGGACAGCCTGACCCAAGCCCTGCAACTGGCTGCGGCCAGCGAGCCCACTTTCTTCCTTTACGCCGAGCAGTTGGCCCGCAAGGAGGTGGAGGTCACGTCCCTGAGGAAGCAGAAGCACAGGCTGGAGGGGGAGGTGCATCAGCTGCAGGATCGGCTGCTGGAGGAGGGCGAGCGGCATCGGGAGGAGGTGGGGGCCCTGCAGAGCCACATTGCGAAGAACATCAGGGACCAGAGTCGGGAGGGAGCCAACCTGGAGTACCTCAAGAACATCATCTACCGCTTCCTGACCTTGCCGGACACCGTGGGCCGCCAGCAGACGCTCACCGCCATCCTCACCATCTTGCACTTCAGTCCAGAGGAGAAACAAGTGATCATGCGGCTCCCAGCCAGTGCTAGTTGGTGGCCTTCTGGCAAGAGATGATGCCCTTTTCACTAACTCCTCAATTTTCTGTGCCTGTTCTGTGAGAAGGGGCAGGCTCTGGTTTCTCCTGCCTCTTCTCTTACATTATCATTTCTTCACTGTGTTGACCTGGGAGGAATCCTCAATGTGGGTTGGGATTTTCTGCCAAATGCCATTAATGCCATTTTATCCTTGGGCCCTAGAGATACTGAAAGTGTTGGGACAGCATCTTCTGGTGGTGTGTGTGAGGGGAAGCGGGGGGAGAGGTTAGGACTCAGAGGTGCAAAAGCTGGGAAAGTGAGAGTCTTTTAAAATAAGGTTTTTTTGGTTTTAATATCATACTCCTAGTGCAGAGCTAGGAGTACATATGACTCCAAAGTGAGTTCAGTTAATTTCTAAACATGCACAAGGACCAGCTATTTACTCCATCTCATCAAAATCTTGAGTCTGGTCAACTGCTGCCCCAATTCTCTGGGGACAGAAATTCAGGCTGGAGAGGGACCAGGAAGTTTGAAATAGTGACAGATTGTCCCCTAGTCCAAACGGCCAAGGAATAGTGAACTTGGGAAGTTCATCTTGGAACCTGGGAAGCTTGGAATACTTAGGGCTAGGTACGACATAATCAATCTGGACAAAACACACCACTTGTGACCATCCTAGAGAGAACCCTGAGCACCAGTTGGATCTTAGGGATTTCCTGAATGACTGCTTTTGGCCTGGATAGGGTTCTAGACCTCTCACATTTGTCCCTGTCTTAACCTGTCTGCCCAGGGTTGGCCTAAGATCGTGAGTGAATGACTTTGCTAGCTTTCCCTCAATGTTGAACTTCCATTAAGAAAAAATTCTACCTTCTTACAGAGAGGGGTCAGATCAGGAAGCTCTGATCCTGCCTGGATACAAGGAGTTAGCGCAGAGATTTACACTGTCCCCCCAAAGCTGCTTCTGCCTTTGTAGGGACAGGGAAGAGGAAGAAGATCTGCTGCAGAGGATTCCAGAAGGATGCTATGACCCTCACAGGAAAGTGGTGGAAATTCAGCTGAGGCGGGGCTGGGGTACTTGCTGCTCCGTGGATAGCATTCTGGCTAAATCTCCACGTCCCTGCAGCCAGGGTGTTCATGCATTACTGTCACCAGAGTACTTTGCCCACACACTTAGGGAGGTAATAGAGTTTCAGTCCGTAAGCCTCGTCTTCTCCACACATGTTACTACTAAAGGAGGGGCTCAGAAAAGTTGGGTTCAAACAGTATCACTTCCCAATTCTTTGCTTTCCCCCATCTGCTCTTGCTGGTTGTAGAGATCTTTGGATCCTAAAGACCAGTGCTTTGCCACTGACTGGGCTAATATGTATCTTTCTGTTGTTTCATCATAGCAGTCTGTTTTGTGAGGGTTTGGGTTGCAGAGACGGTGATTAAATGTTCTGATTGGGAGGCTGGGTGACCTGGACTATTTACAGTAAGCAGACTTAGCGGAACAGAAGAGATGTGTTCAAATGATAATAACCACGGAATCATTAAACCTGACCAACTTGACCTGTGTGCTTCCTTAATGGTATATATATACATATATATATATATATATATATATATATGGACATAAATGGAGTGTGAATGTAAATGGGAAATGAAAAGGATGTAAGAAATATTTCATCATATTAATCCATGAGCTTGAATCTAGGGAGGAATACCTCAGTGCTTTAACTGCCTCAATTACAGCCCAAATTTTTTAGCCTGGAATTGTGTATGAGTGTTTGTGTATAGGCAACTACACTGGAAAAAGCCTTCTCATGGGTTTAGTGGGCGATTTTGAAACTTCCATAATTACTGCTTTGAACTTTATTTTATTTATTTATTTTTTAAAATTAATTAATTAATTTATCTTAAAAAATTTATTTATTTTTGGCTGTGTTGGGTCTTTTTTTTTTTAAAGGTTAGACTTTATTTTATTGCCTAGATTCTATTTTTTTTTAGATTTATTTATTTTTTATTTATTTATTTTTGGCTGTGTTGGGTCTTCGTTTCTGTGCGAGGGCTTTCTCTAGTTGCGGCAAGCGGGGGCCACTCTTCATCGCAGTGCGTGGGCCTCTCACTATTGTGGCCTCTCTTGTTGGGGAGCACAGGCTCCAGACGCGCAGGCTCAGTAGTTGTGGCTCATGGGCCTAGTTGCTCCGCGGCATGTGGGATCTTCCCAGACCAGGGCTCGAACCCGTGTCCCCTGCATTGGCAGGCAGATTCTCAACCACTGCGCCACCAGGGAAGCCCCTGTGTTGGGTCTTCGTTGCTGCGCATGGGCTTTCTTTAGTTGCGGCGAGTGGGAGCTACTCTTTGTTGTGGTGCGCGGGCTTCTCATTGCGGTGGCTTCTCATTGCGGAGCACGGGCTCTAGGTGTGTGGGCTTCAGTAGTTGTGACACACAGGCTCTAGAGCGCAGGCTCAGTAGTTGTGGCACATGGGCTTAGTTGCTCCGCGGCATGTGGGATCTTCCCGGACCAGGGCTCGAACCCGTGTGCCCTGCATTGGCAGGTGGATTCTTAACCACTGCGCCACCAGGGAAGCCCTGCTTTAAACTTTAGAAGTAATCTGCTTATGAATGCTTTATTATACTTCAAACCAGGATTCATGGTATCCTGGAAAAGTTTCTCAGGATATCAAGCTAAACTAAATGATGATGATGATGGTGGTGGTGGTGGTGATCATCTCTTAATTTTCTTACCTGATCCCCTTAAATGTAGGATATATTATGATTGTTGTTATTCCTAGGTGGTTTTGGACAGAATAGAACGATTCATAGTCACAGCTGCTTTCCTAGGACTAATAATTCTGTGCTTTTGACTTTTGAAGAGATATTAAACGAGCAAAGAAGGAAGGCAGTTTCAGATTAATACTTTTAAGTATTGATATACATAAGGCTGCGAATGCTCCCAACTGAAGGGAGAAGACTTGGTCCCTTCCTACCCTTAAGGACACAAGTTCCTTGTCTTCCCTCCCCTTTCCCCCAAATAAGTTTTCCAGTTATTTGACTGGTATGCCTGTTCTAGATACTCTTAAGAAAGGAAAAGGAGAGAGGGAGAGAAAGAATTTAGATGAGACACAAAAAAATTTATAGTTTATTACAAGATATTGAATATCTTGAATATAGTTCCCTGTGCTATAGAGCAGGACCTTGTTGTTTATTTTATATATAGTAGTTTGTATCTGCTAATCCCAAACTGCTAATTTATCCCTCACCCCCTTGTCCTTTGGTAATCATAAGTTTGTTTTCTGTGTCTGTGAATCTGTTTCTGTTTTGTAAATAAGTTCATTTGTATCATTTTTTAGATTTTACATGTAAGTGATACCATATTTGTTTTTCTCTGACTTCACTTAGTATGATAATCTCTAGGTCCATGCATGTTGCTACAAATTGCATTATTTCATTCTTTTTTATGGCTGGGTAGTAGTCCATTCTACGTATGTATATACCACATCTTCTTTGTCCATTCATCTGTCAATGGACATTTAGGTTGTTTCCATGTCTTGGCTATCATAAATAGTGCTGCAGTGAACATTGGGGTGCATGTATCTTTTCAAATTATAGTTTTCTCTAGATTATGCCCAGGTGTGGGATTGCTGGATCATATGGCAACTCTATTTTTAGTTTTTTGAGGAACCTCCATACTGTTTTTATAGTGGCTACACCAATTTACATTCCCACCAACAGTGTATGAGGGTTCCCTTTTCTCCACACCCTCTCCAGCCTTTATTATTTGTAGACTTTTTGATGATGGCCATTCTGACCGGTGTGAAGTGATACCTCATTGTATTTTTTATTTGCATTTTTCTAAATAATTAGCGATGTTGAATATCTTTTCATGTACCTATTGGCCATCTGTATGTCTTCTTTGGAGAAATGTCTATTCAGGTCTTCTGACCATTTTTTTTTTTTTTTTTTTTAAATATAAGCAACTTTTTTTTTTTTTTTTTTTTTAAGATTTCTTTATTGACTGATTGATTGCTATGTTGGGTCTTCGTTTTTGTGCTATGGCTTTCTCCAGTTGTGGCAAGTGGGGGCCACTCTTCATCGCGGTGCGCGGGCCTCTCACTATTGTGGCCTCTCTTGTTGCGGAGCACAGGCTCCAGACGCGCAGGCTCAGTAGTTGTGGCTCATGGGCCTAGTTGCTCCGCGGCATGTGGGATCTTCCCAGACCAGGGCTCGAACCCGTGTTTCCTGCATTAGCAGGCAGATTCTCAACCACTGCGCCACCAGGGAAGCCCTTTCTGACCATTTTTTGATTGGGTTGTTTGTTTTTTGTTATTGAGTTATATGAGCTGTCTGTATATTTTGGAAATTAAGCCCTTGGTTGCATCGTTTGCAAATATTTCTCCCAGTCCATAGGTTGTCTTTTTGTTTCTTATATGGTTTCCTTTGCTGTGAAAAAGCTTATAAGTTTGATTAGGACCCATTTGTTTATTTTTGTTTTTATTTCTTTTGCCTTGGGATACTGACCTAAGAAAACATTGCTGTGATTTATGCCAGAGAATGTTTTGCCTGTGTTCTCTTCTAGGAGTTTTGTGGTGTCATGTCTTATATTTAAGTCTTTAAGACACTTTGAGTTTACTTTTGTGTTTGGTGAGAGGGTATGTTCTAACTTCATTGATTTACATGCAGCTGTCCAGCTTTCCCAACACCACTTGCTGAAGAGACTGTCTTTTCTCCATTGTATATTCTTGCCTCCTTTGTCAAAGATTAATTGACCATAGGTGTGTGGGTTTGTTTCTGGGCTCTCTATTATGTTCCATTGATCCGTATGTCTATTTTTGTGCCAGCACCTCTCTGTTTTGATTACTGCAGCTTTGTAGTATTGTCTGAAGTCTGGGAGGGTTATGCTTCCAGCTTTGTTCTTTCTCCTCAGGATTGCTTTGGCAATTCTGGGTCTTTTGTGGTTCCATATAAATTTTAGGATTATTTAGAACTGGGATCATTTTAACTAAATGAGAGGAGGATATCAGCTATTACTATACAGTGTTCCAATAATAACCTCCAGTAAGGCTGGGGAAACACCTTTGGGAATTGGAAATAGAACCGTAATGAATTGGTCACTTTACGCAATCTTCAACCACCTCTACTCTCTCCCCTCCACTCTCTTCCTCTGCCTCTCCCAGGCAGCCTGGCTTACTCAGATTGATGGTTTTTGGAGCAAGGAACTAGATTCAGACATTTTGGGCTAAAATCTCAGTCCAATCTCCTGCCAACTGTACAACCTTGATTAATCACTTAATCTCTCTGAATTTAATTTTCTTATAATGGGAATAATGATACCTATTTCAGGGTTATAGTCTCAGGTTATAAAGAAATTAAGTACAGAAAGAACCAGCACAGTATCTGAAACAAAGTAGGTGCTAAACCACATTAGTTTTTTTCCCCAAGAATTGGCAGAATTGGAAGTTAGACTGAGCTTTTCTTGATTTCTTAGGCACAAATATTTCTGTAAACAAAAGGAAAAATGACTATCTTTTATCAAGTGCTTGCTCTGAAGCTGACTGCTGGCATTTCCCCTGCGTTATTTTACTTAATCCTCACAGCAGTCTTGTGAAGCATATCTATTTTGCAAATGAGGAAATGGAGGCTTGGCAGGATGAATTGCCCAAGGCCCAGATCCAGGGATGGTAGAACCTGGATTCAAACCCATTTATCTGAACCGAGCGGCCCAGCTCTTTCTGCCGTCTGTGCCGCCAGAGGGCAACGTGGAATCCTGAGGACGCAGTGCTTGCCCAGGAGTTCAGGCGGCTGTGTTTCTGGCCTGGGCTGGGGAGGAAGGGGTCCTTGTCCAGGTGGTCCTCTCTTCAGTGGCAACAAACTGCCTTATAATTTCTCTGAAGCCTCATTTTTTCGTAACAGCAGAAAAACAACAGAGCTCTTTCACACCGAAAGTTCTGAAATGCACTCGTTGTTACCACTCAGTTTTATGTGAGTTTGAGTAGTAACAGCCTGTTTTTTCCTGGGACCCGGATCTCCTGAATAACCTAAATATCAAAGCTTCTGACAAACCCACAGGTCAGGGGACCCAGAAAAGTGAAGGTCACCTGCAAGCCAGTGACCCTCATGGGTAAACCCTGTCCCTTGACTTCAGCAAGGAGACTATCTCTGGTTCAGTGTAAATTTTGTCCATCCCTATGGGCTGCCGCTGAGGGACCACACTGTCTTTCTTATTTGAGAGAATGAATCTAAAGGCTGATACCACTTTACGTGAACATGAGTTTTTTAATGCAAATCACATGCAAATTTTTTATTAGCTGAGGCTGTGCTGTCCGTACAGTCAATATATTTTGGGGTTAATATTTAGAGTAGGGTCCATTGTCTTTCCTTTAGTTCAACAGCTATCAGGTTTTAAAAGTGAAGCCTCAGCCTGGGGAATTTCATGCCCCTTTGGGTGGATGTCTTTGCTCTGGCATCCTGTATGGTCCACTGGGATATCTGCCCAACTTGGAGCCTTAGCCAGCTGAGAGGAGCTTTGAAGGAGTCTGGAAGCCAAGCTTGTTTGTGTTGGTTTTGAACACTTACATTGTATCACCTGGTTGGATTACATTTCCCAAACCTAGGATCCTTAGGCACACTGTTTTCTCCACCTTCAAAATCCACCCCCCAACCCTATCCCAGCCATGTGCAGTATGGTCCTATCCTTTCAGACTCAGCTGAAACATCACTCCGTCCATGCTGATTTTTCCGATATCCAGGGATGCTCAGGTACTTCCCTGAGGTCCTTTAGCACTTTGTTCATACAACCTTGGGCACAGTCATTTCTTGTACTTTCATTTTAAATTTACTTCTCTGTCTCCTTGACTACTCTATAAACCTCTCATGGTCATGTCCCAGGCCCCATTCATCTTTGCACTCTCAGGACTTTTCATAATTTGGCACATACTAAATGCTCAATAAATAGCCAAATGAATGAACAAGAGACTGAAAATACCAATCTTGTACATTCAGAGTGAGAGATTTAATTTTTTGCTAGTGTTGCTTTCTCCCACTGTGCTGTTTTCCTGCTAGTTGTCTCTTCGGCCATTTTAGTGGCTGTGCTGTTTCTCTCGGCCTCTGGGAATATGACTAGAATTGAGTTTAGGTAAATTAGCTTCCTTTGGTTGTTAGAGGATTTGGGGAGTTAGCCCTGGTCCCACCAGGGAGTTCTCTTCAGAGCTATGAGGAAGATGGCTGAGAAAAGGAGGATATAGGATGTGGCGAGTGCTCAGAGGCTCAGGTGCTGAGCCAAACTTTGGGCCTGAGGTCTTGCTCCTGATGAGGACCCCTGCAGGAAGCTTCTGGCACTGTGTCCCTGTATTTAAGAGACCCCTGTACTTGAGGGGTGTGTAGAACAGGCATCGCCATCACCTTATCTCTCAAGGGGATTAGGGACCTCCTTTTCTTCTATCCTCATATCCTTTTATGGTTGTGGCGAAGTTCTTGTAAATGAAACTTTCTCTGCTGCCTAGGTTTAGTCAGGAACAAAAAAAGTTGATTTCTTTCTGTGAGTTGACACTTGGTCCTTCAGACCGGCACCCAACTTCTGGAGAGGGACTAACCAAGATACGCTTGTCTGGAAGGAGGTGAGAGTGGAGAGTGGCACTATCTTTCTTTCTCTTTAACGTCTTCCCAGGGAGCTTTCCGGGAGCCTCTTCAGCACCTTGGTCAGCACTTGTGCATGGCTCACGGTCAGTGAGTCAGGGAGCCCCATGGGTACAGAAGGAAACAGAATTTTTGACAATTTGTGAACCATGCTTTGGAGACACCTGGGGCCAGAATCGTTCACGTTAGCAATCCCTGGTCATTCAGCCGTCAGATGATTCAGGCCGTATCTGGATGCTGTACAAACCACAAAGGTGACTCTTGGGATCTTTCCCAAGTTATGGTGGCAGACTTGGCCAAGAGGCCTAGGGAATCAGGCTGATCCAGCAACTAGCATGGGTTCACTAACCACCTCTGTCTCCTCTCTCCATTTCAGCCCTGTTGCTTCTCCAATAAAAATGATTCCTGCCTCGAAGTTGCTTAGAATCTGTTGGGGTTCATATAGCATGTTTATCCAAACTGCAATAGCAGGAGGACTCTGTACTCCAAGAGTGGGTTGGTCAATGGATGATGACGGTGAAGAGTCAGGGAGTGATCCAGAGTGATGAGGGAAGGCTTCAGGATATGAGCCTGGCCAAGAGTGATGATCTGCCCTTCTTTGGTGGCTTAGGTGGGGAAGTGCATCCCACACAGGATGAAAGCATGGACCAAAGACCTGGACTGTGCAAGTCCATCAGCGCATTTATGGAATCACAGAATGTTCAGTCCGAAAGGGATATTGGAGCTTGCTTGGTATGCTGCTCCCTTAAGAGAAGAGGAAACCGAGACCCACACAGGACAAATTGGCTCTATCACAAGTTGTGGCTTAAGAGTGAAGTAGAGGCTCTCGTCCAGAGTAGTGGCTGATGGGTAGTGGCTGGGTGGCAGGCAGAGTGGGGCATCGGGTGCACGGTGGGTTCGTGCAGTGTGGGTCTGGGTGAGCACGGCAGCGGCAGACGCTGAGGGCAGGGGGCGGTGAGAACTGCAGGCAGCAGCTCTGTTGATGTCTGAGTCTGAGTCTTCCCTCTCTTCTGCTCCTGCTCCTGGGCCTCTTAAAGAGATGCAAGAAGGGAGAAGGGAGAGATCCAGGAGGATAATGCTATTGGTTCAGCCGACTAAGGGTAACTTACCCAGTAACTCCCACCCATGGGTGCTAGTGTTTATGGACCTAAATTTTAACCCACTTGTAGGTGAAGTCTGGAATGTAGAGGTTATATCACTGTTTATTCATCAATTCAGCACACACATAGTGAACTTTTACTCTATCCCAGGCACTTTGCTGGGCATTCAAAATATACTCAATGTTTAGCACAGGATATAGGTTCAGAGATGAATGATTATAATTTGGTGTGGCAAGTGCTGTAATGGAGGAGTAGAAGGGGAAGACAGGACATTGAACTCAGTCTGCAAAGAATCAAGGAACTAAAGTGAAGGTGACACTTCAATTGAGCTTTGCAAGACTAAGACCAACTGGCATTATCCTCATGGGCAGGCAGTGGTGGTGAGAGTGGGCATGGGGGCATGTGGTAGATATAGGAGATTAGCTCATTCAATGTCCTTCTAATCCCCTTTTGATTGGGTCTTCCTGAACTGTAGAGATGAAAAAGCTGAAAATGATGTTTGTCAGTTTCCTTTGCAACTAGGATTCCAGAGGTACTTGAGGCTCCACCTGAGATTGGAACTAGGAACAGATTGAGTGGGTGGCACGCAAGGTTTCTGTTTTTCTGGCCTGGCTGTAACAGAAACGTGCAGCTCCAGAGCCAGCAGCTGCTGTGTCTTCCTGTTCCCCAGATCCTGGCAAAGGGGGTGTGACTTCCAGCTTCCAACCTGAGCAGCTGGGAGGGACACAGTGCTCAGCTTAGAGAAGAAAGAAGATGACTTCAGGGAGAAGAGTAGAAGAAAATATCAATGTTAATGTAAATATAACCATGCAAATAAAAACTTCTTTTTTAAGTCAGAGGTTATTCCGAAAAGTAAAACATTTCTGTATTCACGGGTTATCATAGTAGGGGCATAATTTAAGAATAAAAATGCAGAGCTCCCGAACTTTCCATTATCCAAGTCATCTTAAATTATGTTAACTGCTCCCACTAGTTAGTTAGAGGCCCCCTCAACTGTCGTAGAGTTTGGGACCTCAGGAGCACAGCGTGGAGAAGAGATGAAGATTTGGGAGTCTGCGGCGTGACACAGGCACTAGTGTGCGTGCGATTACTCGGGGGATGTGTAGACTTTGGAGAGAAGTGGGCCAGGGGTGGCACCCACCCCCTTTAAAAAGATCTTTTTCGAAATAACCTCATATTTACTGAAAAGTTTCCAGAACAGTACAGAGAACAATCATATACCCTTTACCCAGACTCATCTATTGTTCACCTTGTGTTCCACTAGCTTTATTCTTTGCTTTCTCTCTATGTATGCATATATATTTTTTCTGGACCATTTGAGAGTAAATTGCATGCCTCATGGCCCTTTACCTTTTACCAGTGACTATTTCCTAAGATGTTCTCTTACATAACTACAATATAGTAACAATCTTCAGTAAATTTAACGTCCATACAATTCTATAATCAAATCCATCATCAGCATTCCAATTTGTCAACTAACGCAATAATATCCTTTATAGGATTTCCCCCACTCTAGTATAGGACCCTCTCTAGGATCACATATTGCCTTTAGTTGTCACGTCTCTTTAACGTCCTTTAATTTGGAATAGTTCCTCACCTTTTATTGCCTTTTATGACAGTGACATTTTAAGAGAATACAGCCCTCCCCCACTTTTTAAAATAGAAGAGTCCTCATTTTGAGTTTGACATTTCTTCACGATCAGACAAAGGTTATGCATTCCCTGCCAGAATATTGTATCAGTGATGTGATTGTTGAATGAAAGAAAATTGTACAACGTAAGAGCTATGAGTTTAAATTTTATTCAGGGTCTTACTGAGGACTGTAGCCTGGGAGACAGCCTCACAGTAGCTCTGAGGAGACTTCTCTAAAGGGGTAGGGGAGAAGCCAGTATATTTATGATTTTTGGCTAGGGAGTACATGCAATCAAGCATACACCTTGGTAAAAGGTTACTGCTAGTCACAAGGAAAAGATACATCAGTTAATGATTTTAATGCTTTACCATGCATGGGAAGATCCAAGAATCTGGGTTCATTAAGGTTCTTCCTGAGATAAACATCTAACTGTCTAAGGGGCCTATTTTCCCGGAACACAGAGCACCTCACCCTGTATTTCATCCTGAATTCCTCCCAGGTACACTGTTGGTCAGCGACTGCAGTGGCTGATGACTTAATCCTTGTACAACTGGATGGTGAGTAACATTCTTTGTTTTACATGCTCTTCTCAGGGTATCACTCCCAGAGGCAAATTATCATCTGCTCCTCATTGGTGATGTTAATTTTGATACTCAGACAAGGTGTCTGATTTCTTAACTGTATAGTTAATATTTTGTTTTGCTACTAATAAACAATCTATGGGGAGATACTCTAAGTCCTTGCAGATATCCTGCTTCTTTTCAAAATTTCCCCCCTAAATTTAACGTCAACTGATGATAATCCAATCTTTGCTGTGATGGTTGAAAAATAATGATTTTTCAACTCCAGCACTGCTGCCGCATTTATCTTTTGGTCCTTGGCATTTTCTAAGCAAGAGCCCTGCCTTCTCCATCACTTATTTAACATTTATTTATCTATTTATTATTAGACTGATGGATTCCTATTTTTGAATGGTTTATTATTTACTATTTTACTTAATTGTTTTGGCTCAGATTTCCCCAGATTGGTAAGAACCCCTTCAAACTCCCATGTTCTTGTGACATGCCCCCATCGTTTTTTGGAGTACTTCCTTACTTTCTGGCTTGAAAACATGTTTTTGGCTCATCTTATGGTTTCTGTGCCCTAGTCCTGAAATCAACTATTTCTCTGGGGATGCCTGGTTCTTTTTAGTGGAGGCTGGTATTAGAAACCAATATCTGGGAGCTATGTGAGCTCATTGCTACTGGGGAGTCTTTGCTTCTAGGTCCTTACAGCAGACAGACTTAGAAAATATTATGTATTATATATACATATATACATACATGTGTGCACATGTAGCTATTCATGCATAAATACACACTTTAAAAATTCCAAGTTTGGGGACTGCCCTGGTGGCACAGTGGATAAGACTCTGTGCTCCCAATGCAGGGGGCCCGGGTTCAATCCCTGGTCAGGGAACTAGATCCCACATGCATGCTGCAACTAAGAGTTTGCATGCCGCAACTAAGGAGCCTGCCTGCCGCAACTAAGACCCAATGCAACCAAATAAATAAATATTTTAAAAAATTAACTCAAAATGGATCACAGACCAAAAATGTAAAAACACAAACACTGCAAAAAAAAAAAAAAAATTGCAAGTTTGCACCAATATCTCTGATTCCAATCCCTTTCCACTCAGTTTTTCCCTCCCATCCCCCATCCCATACATGTTTCTTCTACAGCAAGAACCCAAGGATGGAGCCCTTTAGTATTTCATTAATGTTAAATGTTTCATTAACATTTAAAAAGTAGGCAGAATAAAAGAGCACACAGAGACAGATGAGGAACAACCAGAAAAGAAGTGGAAAACTAGCAGAGGAGGTGTCAAAGAATTCAAAGGAGAAATGAGTTTTATCATGGAGAGAGTGTTCGGCCCTATCAAATTTAAATCACTTTTCAACAAGATTTTTAAAAGCTTTTAAACATCCATGCATATCCCGGCTATGTAACTCAGCAGCTGTTTTCATTTTGATGCTCCCTTCCAATATCTGTCCACAGGAATTCTATCCTTTATTGAAATTATAACATGATGCATTATAATATTGTGTTTGCTTTTTGCTCGAGATAATCTTATAACATCTGTTCATTTTCCATGTGTCCTTCCACCCTTCTTTCTGACCTGTTTTAATGGCTGTACTGATTAAAGAGGGAAGAGGCCTCCTTTCTTCCACCTTCTGTGGCTTCCAGAACCACTCACTCCTTTACCCCTTCATCTGCTCACTCTCCCACCACTCTGCTGGAAAGACAGTGACAACACTTAAGTAACGTTTGCTAAGATTAATGTTTTAATGTTTACGGAGTTGCTGATATCCAACCTATAACAACAGCAATTTCATATGGTCTAATATGTGCCACATCTAATACATGTATCAAAAGACCTGATTTGGGCTTCCCTGGTGGCGCAGTGGTTAAGAATCTGCCTGCCAATGCAGGGGACACGGGTTCGAGCCCTGGTCTGGGAAGATCCCACATGCCGCGGAGCAACTAGGCCCGTGAGCCACAACTCCTGAGCCTGCGCGTCTGGAGCCTGTACTCTGCAACAAGAGAGGCCACGATAGTGAAAGGCCCGCGCACCGCGATGAAGAGTGGCCCCCACTTGCCACAAGTAGAGAAAGCCCTCGCACAGAAACGAAGACCCAACACAGCCAAAAATAAATAAATAAATAAATAAATAAATAAAAAAGAACCACTATGTCCATCCAAAAAAAAAAAAAGACCTGATTTAAGGGTGTCTCTGTGCTATTAATTTAATTAATCATACCTTATGAGGTATTATTTATCATCATTGTTATTACATCTGAGGAAATTGAGGCAAAGAAAGGTTAAATAACTTGCCCATAGCTAGCAAGCAGCAGGTGCAGGATTTGGGCCCAGGAAGTCTGGCTCTGGAGCCTAGGTTCTTAATCATTACACTATGATGCCCCTCTAGAATGGCATCACTAAACTGAAAATAACCAAAGCCAAGCTGATGAAGGGAGCTGGAGCCAGTCTCCTTGTTAACTGAGTGCGGGTGCCCTGTGTTTTCCCCTTTTCAGGGTTTGTTATTTAATGTATGTATGCATTTCCCAATAGGTGTCAGGGCCAGAGGCTAGGGAGTGGGCCTGCTCTTCACTACTTCATCCCAAGTGTCTTGTGCAGTATGCAGAATAGACGTGCCCTTAACACTTACTGAAGGACAAAAGGAAGGAAGGGAGGGAGGGAGGGTGGAAGGTGGAAGCGGGGGCATCGATCGGAGACTGGGAAGGCTGGTGAGATGAACTGTAGACTGTGTCTGACTTGTGTAGAGAGTTGGGCTTTGAGGGGCCACAAACAGCCTAGAGTTTTCTACTTCTGGCATCCAGAGTAGGACGGGCCAGAGGGATGAGTTCAAGCCAGAGATCCATAGTGTCAGTCAATGGCGAACCCCTGGCCAACACGGCTGCTGCCAGGCTTCAGAGGATGGTGGAGGCTGGGTGGGAGGGGAGAGCCAGTGAGGAGTGAACCGTCGAAGGAGGAGCCTACAGTCTGAGAGTCCCTTTATGCTCTGGGAGCCATAAGTCGTACAACGTAAGGTCTGAAATACCTAGACCTGCCTGCCTACCAGACTTCAGGTCATTGTCTGTAAGCCCAAGGTAGAAACTTTCAATTCGTGTCTTTGAACTCTTTCCATAAGTGCTAGATATGGTGGAAGAATGCCTGCAAACATACAGATGTCCTTAGGAAAGTGGGCTTTTGGTTTCTAGCACCCTGGACCCTAGTTCTTTGAAAGAGTAAGATATTAAAGGCCAAGGACCACCCTGGAAGAGATGAAGACAAAATGCTGATTCTGTCCTTACCTCTCTCTGGGACCTTCTTCGTGACTCATTGTTTTTAATCTGTCAAAAAGGGAAGCAATGCATTTGCATAGCTTCTCAAAGTTATTGTGATGACTTTTTGTTTGTTTACTGATCAAATCAAACAATGTTGAAAGTTCTTAGAAAAGTGTAAAGTACTATAAAATATAATTATTATTAATGTCTGACATCACATATACTAGACAACGTAATACAATGATAAATTAACTCTGTGTGGGTCAACTATTACCTAACTCCCACTTTGGCTCCCACATCCCACTGTCTTCCTAAGAAGTAGGTTCCTACTTTTTTTTTTTTTTTTTAATTTATTTATTTATGGCTGTGTTGGGTCTTCGTTTCTGTGCGAGGGCTTTCTCTAGTTGCGGCAAGTGGGGGCCACTCTTCATCGCGGTGCACAGGCCTCTCACTATCGCGGCCTCTCTTGTTGTGGAGCACAGGCTCCAGACGTGCAGGTTCAGTAATTGTGGCTCACGGGCCTAGTTGCTCCGTGGCATGTGGGATCTTCCCAGACCAGGGCTCGAACCCGTGTCCCCTGCATTGGCAGGCAGATTCTCAACCACTGCGCCACCAGGGAAGCCCGGTTCCTACTTTTTAAAAAAATTTTTATTTATTTTTGGCTGTGTTGGGTCTTCATTGCTGCGTGCGGGCTTTTCTCTAGTTGTGGTGAGCAGGGGCTTCTCTTTTTGCGGACCATGGGCTCTAGGTGCGTGGGCTTCAGTAATTGTGGTACACAGGCTCAGTAGTTGTGGCTCGCAGGCTCAGTAGTTGTGGTGCATGGGCTTAGTTTCTCCACGGCATGTGGGATCTTCTCGGACCAGGGCTCAAACCCGTGTCCCCTGCATTGGCAGGTGGATTCTTAACCACTGCGCCACCAGGGAAGTCCCAAGATTCCTACTTTTAAAAAGATGAGGTGGGGACAAACAGTATTAGGATATGTATTGACTTTCTATTGCTGCCATAACAAATTACCCCAAACTTGGTGACTTTAAAACAACACAAATTAACCATCCTACAGGTCTGGAGGTCAGAAGTCTGAAAGGGGGTCTCACTGGGCTAAAATCCAAGGTGTTCCATTTTGGAGGCTCAACAGGAGAATCTGTTTCCTTGCCTTTTTTCCTTTTCTAGAGGCTGCCTGTGTTGCTTTTCTCACGGTCCCCTTCCTCCATCCGCAAAGCCAGCGATGTCGGATCTCTTTGCACCTTCTCTATTGTCACATCTCCCTCTGACTCTCTTCTGCCTCTCTCTTCCACTCTTAAGGACCCTTGTGATTAGGGTTAGGCCCACCTGGATAATCCAGGATAATCTCCCTATCTTAAATTCAGTCAATTAGCAACTTTAATTCCCCTTTGCCATGCAACCTAACAGGTTCCGGAGATTAGGACATGAAAATCTGGGGGCGGGGGCTATTATTCTTCCTACCACATTATATACTTTGGAAGTATTTCATCTGGAAAGAACTTTTTTTCAAAAATGAAAATGGAAAATCAAAATTCTTCCTGACTTGTTGGTAATAAGGGCTTCCAGTATTACTGGATAATTCCTAGCAATATTCTTTTTCATGGGAAACCAGCAACACCTAGTGTCTCTCCAAGTAAATTTCAGCAGAAAACTTACAGTGTCCTGTAATTAAAAAGGTAGAATAGAAGGTGCAGCTCAGTGACTGATGGTGGAAAAAGGAAATTCTCACCATTCATAGAGGGAGAATACTGATTCTGTCTTCTGTATGTTCTTTAGACAGTGTGAACCCCTACACCCATGTGTACATCCAGAAGTATTTAAATTAATTCTGTTTTGGGCCATGCTGGACTCTGTGATAGATGCAGAAAGATAAGAACGTGACCCTCATCCTCAAATTGCACCCAGCCTTATTGGCAGACAAAACACACCCTGGTAATTAAAGCATATGTACCCATTTACAAAACACTGAAGACTTAATGGCCAAGGGTACCAGTTATAATTAGGCTCAGTTGTACATACATCAAAACCCCAAAGAACACTGGCTTAAACAACAGAGAGGTTTATTTCTTGTTCTTGTGAAAGAATTGGTATAGCCCTGGTTTGGCAGTTCCTCAAAAAGTTAAACAGAGTTACTATATGACCCAGTAATTTTACTCCTAGGTATATATCCAAGAGAATTGAAAACATACTTTTGTAGAAAAACTTGTACACTAATGTTCATAGTAGCATTATTCATAAGAGCCAGAAAGTGGAAACAACCCAAATGTCCATCAAGTGATAAATGGATAAACAAAATGTGGCATAGCCATACAATGGAATATTACTCAACCATAAAAAGGAATGAAGTACTGATACATTCTACAACATGGAAGAACCTGAAAAACATTATGTTAAGTAAAGAAGCCAGACACAAAAGGCCACATATTGTATGATTCTATTTATATGAAATATCCAGAACAGGCAATTCCATAGAGACAGAAAGCAGATTAGCGGTTGCCAGGGTCTGGGAAGTGGGGAGGGAAGGATGGGGAGTGACTGCTAATGGTACAGGATTTATTTGGGGGGTGATGAAAATGTTCTGGAATTAGTGGTGATAGTTGAACAACTTTGTGAATATACTAAAACCCCTAAAAACCATTGAATTGTACACTTTAAATGGGTGAATTGTTTTGTATGTGAATTATATCTCAATAAAGTTACTAAAAAAATACTAGAAGGGTCAAGGAGGCAAAAATGGGTGATGACTAATTAGAGGCCATGAAGAAGAGATGGGAAAAGTACTTTCCATTAGTTTTTTGCCCCCTTCCCCCCAGTTCCTTCTCCAGGCCTCAGAGAGGTTTACCCTTTTCTTTCCCATATATTAGGTCTCCTCTTCCCCCACCACCACTACAGTCAGCAAGCTGTTTACCGTGTGAGGCTGACCTGGCCCCAGACAAGGAGAGAGATGGCAGTTCTGTTCCCTACAGAGATAAAATGGTGAATAAGCTGATGGAAATAGAGCACGGAATAGAATTCACGCCCCATCCCTCCTGAGGGTGTCCCCCCATGACAGGCACCTTTGATTCTGGGGAACAAATATCCTTTGTGGGGGTCCCTGGTCCTGATGACACAGGGGAGGGGCTCTGTGAGCCTGATACATCCCTGTGGCCCACCCCACAGTTTACCCATCTATCTGGAGAATGAAGAATCTTGGGGCAGAACCCTCGAGGCTGCCTGTGTCCCTGCTCCCCACGGGAGGTGAAAACTAGCAGCATCTGCCCCCGTGGCGGCCTCGCTCTGGGTCCTCGAGCTACTCACCCTCCCTTCTGTTCCACTGACAGAGCAGCTCCTCATGTTCTGGTGTTTCCTTCACAGCCATGTGGCTTCATTCTTGATCTGTTCCCTGTTCCTCCTCTTGTGCTGTACAAGTACAAGATAGTACAAACCAAGGCACTGTTTCTTCCAGGACAAGATAGCACTCCTCACACCACTGTAAGAGTTATTTTGCTTATTTTGTAGCCATCTGTAGACAGCGCAGGTTGGATCAGGCTCCGTGCGTTAGCCTGAGTGACCCGTGTTTGCCCCAGGAGCTTCCTCCCCGTGCTCATGGGTTCTGGGGATCTAGATAGTGGGATATGCATGGATGTCGAGTCTGAGACAGCAGAGCCATTGTAAAAGATAGCAGCCCAACTATCACAGCCAGGAGAATTAATCAGGAGAAGTGGGAGGAGACATGATGACTAAATGTAATAAGGTATTCAGGATGGGATCCTGGGACAGAAAAAGGAAATTAAGTAAAACTTAAGAAAAAAAAATAAAGTATGGACCTTAGTTAATAGTAACAAATCAATATTGGTTCATTAATTGTGACAACGGTGCCATACGAATGGAAGATTCATCAGAGGGAAAACTAGGTGTGGACTATATAGGAACACTTCACACTGTCTCTGAAATTGTTCTGTAAATCTAAAAGGATTCTAAAGTTAAAGCTTTATTAAATCCTCCAAAAATATATTGTCTCCACCTCCGCGAGAGCACTCAGCTCTGACCTGGCCGGACCATTTTAAAAGAAGAGTGTCATCCAATATGCCCTCTTTGAAGGGTAGTTATCAGATACCACCTGTATCATCAGTGTAGCCTGGAAGACTTCCATTTACCTGTGTATAAAAGATAGACTTTTAAAGTCCTGGCTGAGTGGATAGGAAGATGAGAGCATTGGAGCAGAAGTACACATTCTGGTCTTAGGCTGAGTGAGGCCTTCCAGGACAGTGCGTGACAATGAGTGAGCCTGTGGTAGCCCTGGGCCATGTCCCAGTGGCCTTTAGGGAAGGACCAGCCCACGAAGACATCATCTCAGGGGGTCGAGGTAAGTTTTGCATCCAGGGCAGAGCTAAAAGTCAGGAGCTGAAAGTGTAGCCAGATCCATGATCTGCTTGATCATTATGACCTCTGACACCATGAGCCATCCCTTCCTGAAACTTCTCTCCTTGAGAGCTATACCTCTTTCTTCTTTCTCCTGTGACTTCCTCTCTTCTTACCTGTGTGACTTGTCTCTTCTTCCTCCACCCATTAGAAAATGTTGCTGTGCACTCGGGTTCTGTATTTGATATTCTCTTATCACTCTGAAACTCTCTTGGGTATCCATCCAGTTTCCTCGCTGTAACTGCCACCACTCGTGACTCCTGAATCTGTGTTCCTGCTGGGAGTGCATCCTTGTGCTCCAGCTGCATGTGGTCAATGCACAGTTTCCAGGGGAGGGATGGACACCTGAGACTCAGTGTGTTCTAAGCCCTGTATTGATTTACCTCTTCCCTCAGCTAGAATCACAGACTCTGCTCTTTCAAAATGATGGTTTCATGCAGAGTTTTTATTTTTTATTTATTCTTATTTTTAAACTTTTATTATTATTATTATTATTATTATTTTGGCCACGCTGAGTGGCTTGCAGGATCTTAGTTCCATGACCAGGGATTGAACCTGGGGTCCGGCAGTGGGAGCACTGAGTCCTAACCACTGGACCACCAGGGAATTCCCACATGCAGAGTTTTTAATTAAGATAAAAAAGATAGATATTCAGCAGTTTGGGAGGAAGTAAAACACACACACACACTCACACACACCCACACACACACACAGAATTATGGTTGGTGGCAGTGTAGGAATTACCCAATCAATAGACTATCAAAGCTTGTTTACATGAACTTTTTATACAATACAAGGGGACACAAAATATACATTTAAGGAAATTACAGGTGAAAGTATAATACATTTTACAGCTCCTTCCAGCTCCTTTAGTCTCTCTCCTTTCTGGTTCTCAGCCTCGACTTAGGGGCCACTCTTCTTGGTCACCTTATTTTGTCTTCAGGCCAGGCTGAGTCCTTTGAAGTCTCCTAAGTAGATGGAAAAATCGGCTTTTCTTGTCTCCATCCTCCCCGTGCAGCTAGGTTCTGTCCTCGCTCTCTGTGATGACACCCTCCTGGCCTTGCCCTTCATCCGATCCAGCAGGCTGATGAGCCTAGAGCCTCCCCTGTGACCCGAGTCCTGAGTCCTGAGCCTGGAGGCCATGGCACTTCTCTCTCCGCCCCCTGGCTGCTCGCAGGAACTGCCTTGTGTCAGAGTCCAGGCCAGCAAACGCCTCCAGGAAATCATAAGAAAGACCAAAATTCTGCAGTGGTCCAAGGGCCATTTCTTTTCACAATCTAAAATCTTTATGGATCCAGAAATGGACTGAGGGGTTGAGAGGTGGAATGAGAATCCACATAATAAGATTTATGTTCAAAAGTGGTGTCAAATTATCTAATTTCAGCACTCTATTGCTTACAGTGTTAAAGTCCTGACACCAGAGGCTCAGGGGGATGTACTGATGAAGATACTTGGATGGATAATGCTGGCTATTTCCCTTGGTACATTAATGCACAGTTGGTTTTTGAGACATCCAACAATGATGAGAAGTGTGCCCCTAAGCAGTTCGGGGCTCAGCTCTGGCACTCACGTCTTAATTAGGTGGGTTTTGACTCATCATTATTTAGTTGCCCATTTTTCTTTAACACAGTGCTTCAGTTGTTTTATGCAATTAGAAGGAGGAAGCTTGCAAAAGTCATCACATTACAGAAGAGATATGACAGAAAAAATCATTAACTCCATCTTACTGTACGAATCCCAGCAGTAATTAGGGACTTATGTAAATAGCACAGCTTAAATTATTTAGCTGACAATCCCTAGTAACAACACCAGCACTTGATTCTTCATAAAAGCAAAAGTGATTAGCCTGCTATATAACCTCATCGTCGGAAAAATGTATTTCCCGTTATAACATTTGTCATGACTTCCTTGGGAATGGGCAAATTAAAAACAGAATTTTGACACGTCAAATTGTCCTGCAGCGTGAAAGCCAAAATGAGTGTCTCCTCCACTAGAGGCCTGGGGTCCATGCTGCCTTGGGGAATTTTTTGCCTGGGTGGCAGGCAGTGTGGAAGAAGTTGGGCAGAACCTAATTTTCAGCAAGTTCTTATTTTTTCACAATCTTGATGAGTTCTAGGAATAATGCTGCAGAAGCTAATTCTTTCAGGAGAGGAGTGGTTCTAGAAAGATGATTGAGGTTCACATGGGAGATTTGGGCGAATTTTAAAACTTCCCCTTTGGCAAACAATTTAACTTAAACATTTAGCAGACTCCTTAGGTGTGTGAGGATTTGGGCCAGATGCCAGATACCAAGGTAGTGAGACACTGCTTCTGGCCTCAAAAGCTTCTTTCTAACCCTGGACCATCAGCCATTGATGTTTCCAATTCTCCCCAGCACTTGGTTACCTGCTAGAAGGTAGGCGTGGTCATGTCCCTTTCTTTGACCTATAGGAACTCTTGTGTGATTCCTTCACTTCCCTATCCCCTTCCCAACAAATGACAAGGAGTTTTCTCTTTAACTGCACCCAATCTAGCCCATCCTGACTATTACAGAAAGTAAGACTTCCTACCACACCTGATGGTGGACAATCAATGAGATGGCAGATGCAAAGGCACTGTGGTTGGCACATAGTAGGCCTTGGTGAAGGGTATTTTTCTTCCCCCCCCTTTCCCTTTAAAAGTCTCATGAAAAATGTGAATTCTTATTTCTCAAAAAAAAAAGCTGATTCCATGTGCATTTTTACTACAGCAATGTCTAGAAATGTTTACGTAAGTGATTTCTTCATTTGGGGGTTGGGTAACGGCAGGTATGATTTTACAATTACAATGTGTGATAAAATTGGCTAATTGTCTCCTAATATTTATTCTCCTCTTCTCCCTTAGTAATATCTGAGTGGGCACGTTGTGCCTTAAGCTAAAAGACATTTGCCAGCTCCCTTGCAGCTATGAAAAACTATGTGACAACTGGATAATGAGATGTTAAAAGGAAGTGTTGTGTAGGATTTCTGTGAAGTCTCCTTTTAAGGGAGGGAGTACCCCTGTCATTTCCTTTACTCGATGCTGCTGCCTGGGATGTAGATGCAGTGGCTGAAGCTCTAGCAGCCCTCTTGGACCATGAGGACAGGGGTCCCACACTAGGGATGGGGGAGAGTGAGGCAGAAGGCACTTGAGTCCTTGGTCACTTACTGGAGCACCATACAGGTCATGAGCTGTCTGTTTCTGGATTTGTTCTAGATGAAAGAAAAATAAATTTCTAATTTGCTCAAGCCACTCTTTTTTTTTTTTTTGGCTGCGCCTCGTGGCTTGCGGGATCTTAGCTCTCTGACCAGGGATTGAACCTGGGCCCAGCAGTGAAAGCACTGAGTCTTTTTTTTTTTTTTTTAAAGGAATTCCTTTATTTTCATTATTTATTTATTTATTCATTTTTATTTTTGGCTGTGTTGGGTCTTCGTTTCTGTGCAAGGGCTTTCTCTAGTTGCGGCAAGTGGGGGCCACTCTTCATCGCGGTGCGCAGGCCTCTCACTGTCGCGGCCTCTCTTGTTGCGGAGCACAAGCTCCAGACGCGCAGGCTCAGTAGTTGTGGCTCACAGGCCTAGTTGCTCCGCGGCATGTGGGATCTTCCCAGACCAGGGCTCGAACCTGTGTCCCCTGCATTGGCAGGCAGATTCTTAACCACTGCGCCAGCAGGGAATGTTTTGTCCTGTTTTGTTTTGTTTTGCTTTTTTGCTGTTGTTTTTGGCTGCACCGAGCGGCACATGGGATCTTAGTTCCCCAACTAGGGATCAAACTCGTGCCCCCTGCCATGGAAGCGCGGAGTCTTAACTACTGGACCGCCAGGGAATTCCCAAGTGAACCCAATCTTTAAAAAACAAAAAAAAAACTTTGGAAAATTGGCAAACAAGTGCATGCTTAAACATTTTAAATTAAAATAGCATTATAAACTAAAATAAAACATTTAAATAAAAATAAACTCTTTAAAGTATCTTCCCTGTTTCCTTGCTTTTTTAGTTAACTGATGGTCTTACCCTAGTTTACCCAAAATTCAGAGCCTGTGGAAAAGGCTTATATGCTATTACTTTAATCGGGATACAACCCAAGCAGGATGAAGAAAAGGAGAGTAAGTCCAGGAAGGAGAGAGAGCTAATATGAAAATGCCCAACTGAGCCAGCCTGCACTTGGAATCAAGTGGGACTGATTTCTTATAGGACAGTTTTCTGAGAAACTACTCTTCAGGACAGTATGTCTGGATTAAGGAGGGAGAAGAATTTACTTGTCTCCTATCTCCCATTGGTTAACAGTTTGCTCCACAGGGGTTTAATTGTGTTAATTCTTTTACACTGCCATTTGGGCATGCATGGGCACCAGGGCCGGCTTCCTGGGCACGTGACCAATGAAGTCATAGCCGAGCTCAGAAGGGGGCCCACTCTTGAGGTTTAATGCTCTGTAGTCACTGCCTGGAAAGTCTTAATAATTTTATTTCTGAATTTGTGTTTTGTAAGTGAAGTCTGAGGGACAATGCATCCTGCGCTGAGGGACTTGGAGCTTCTGCTCATGGTGGTCTCTTCTTTTCCCTGCGTCTCTGAGATGGGTTCTCAGTGCCCAGCTTTGTGCCACTGAGTCATTGGCGGTGCCCTGGATACTTGAAAGGGTCTGCACTCACCCGGTGAGTACCTCTCTGCCTGAGGGAGTGCAACATGAAATAGCAGGTAAAATATACCTTGACAGGTCAAGAGAGAGACTGTGGAAGAAAGAAAAAAGCTTCTTTCCTGTTTTTGAACAAGGAAATTCACATTTTCATTTTGTACTGCAAATTCTGCAGCTGGCCCTGAGGGGCACTGAGTGGGTCTGTGTGTACCGTGCCTTGGTGTCAGTAGGGATGCCTCAGGGCGAAGGATGGGAGTGTGAAGCATAGTGTGGAGCGAGGTGCTACCAGGTTTTCTCTGCCTGAAGTGGGTCAGAGGCCATATGGATGCGGTCACTACAATTGCAGCTATGTCCGGAACAACTGGCCAAAGGCCCTGTGGATGGTGAGACCATGAAGATCTGGACTGGCACATGAGAGGTGCTGATACAGTTCTCCTCCTGCACGTCTCACATCAGCTCCACCCTCCCGCTGTATCTGGCTCTCACACTGATCTGTGGCCTTCATTTTTGTGACGTGAAGATGTTTTCATGTCTTCCCTGAGAAAGGAGGGACGTGTTCAATAATTCACAACTTGATGGCCAGCCATCATTTCTGAAAAGATTTAAGGTAACAGAGTTAGCAAAATGGCCTACAGTCCCTGATGCTGCAACCTGTCCCTTGGCTGTAATAGATATTCATCGTCATTTCCCTCCACCACTCTAGATCCCTCTCTCCCTTGGCCAGCACTTGGCTGGTCTGAGTTCCTTTGCTGGTAGACTGACCTAGACCTTCATCTTTGAGGGATCTGAATCCTTAGTTGCCTTAACTTGGTCAGGTACTGGTTGCTCAATTGTCCATCCATTGTTATCAAAGGGCAAGGAAGCACCAAGAGATACTACAGCAAGCCCCCTGGGTTTCAGACATACTCCTTCCTGACCCCATGTGTAGCATCAACGCTAGCTCCTCATGGTAATTAGAAATAAATTCATGTATTTGCCTGTTGGTCTACTGGAATGAGGAGATCAAAGTGACCAAGTAGGGGTTGAGGCCTCGAGGTTAGTAGAACTCTTACTGCGTTCCCTGGCGGAAGTATCCTGACCCAGGACCAGGACTACTAATGCATCAGAGCCTAAGGCTAAAGAAACGGGAAGCATGAATTCTGTGAGTGAGTCACTGGGAGTGATAGTGAGAAGGGTTAATCCTACCTCCACTCGTTGGTTTTTGGTCTTGGGTCTTCTAGCTCTTGGACACACAGAACCAGGTTCTGCCTGTTGATTCAGTACCTACACCAAATCCTGGAATAGAGCATAATAATTCCAGCACCTTAAATGAGTCCTAACAGGCCATTACACTCACTACTAGCCTGAATGTTTCAGGGTGATGAGGCATAAGGCAGTGGAGTCTGGTTATGTGTCCCTTGTCACACTTCCTCTGCTGTAAAATTGGTCCTTTGGACCGAGGCAATATCATGTGTGATATAATGTTTTTAGAAGAGGCATTTGTAAACCTTAAATGGCGGTGCTGTTGGAGGCATTATGAAGAGGAAAGGCAAATCTCATCTAAAGCAGGCGTCAAATCTGGAAAGAACACCTACTCTTCCATCTAGGGTGGAAGGTGATATAAGTGTAATTCCTGAGCCATAGTGCCATATCAATAGCTCAGTGTCAGACTCTGCTTTTGGCAGGTTGGGCATTCAGCACTGGGAGTTGCTACATCAGTCTTAGCGAGGGTAATTCATGCTGTTTAGCCCATCCATAGCATGGTAGCATGGATGAAGGCTATGGATGTAGCATGGGTCTATTTTTTTTTTTTTTTTTTTTTTTTTTTTTTTTTTTATTTATTTATTTATTTTTTGGCTGTGTTGGGTCTTCGGTTCGTGCGAGGGCTTTCTCCAGTTGCGGCAAGCGGGGGCCACTCTTCATCGCGGTGCGGGGACCGCTCTTCATCGCGGTGCGCGGGCCTTTCTCTATCGCGGCCCCTCCCGTCGCGGGGCACAGGCTCCAGACGCGCAGGCTCAGCAATTGTGGCTCACGGGCCCAGCTGCTCCGTGGCATGTGGGATCTTCCCAGACCAGGGCTCGAACCCGTGTCCCCTGCATTAGCAGGCAGATTCTCAACCACTGCGCCACCAGGGAAGCCCAGCATGGGTCTATTGCACAAGCACTGTGGTAGCCAAGAAAGAAAGGCTGGCTCGTGTCCATAAGACATGTCATCCTGTCCATCTGGTTGGTGAGAGCCTTAACGGGGAAGAACACCCCCTGTGGGCATTAACATGAGATTCAAAAAACTAAACACCTGGGGTCTACTTCCACAGATCCACCCACATACCTCTTCCCCAGACCGCCTTCTTTCTTCCTTCCCTCCTTCCTCCTTCCCCTCCTACTCTTCCTTCCTTCCTGCATGCCTTTCTTTCTTTTTCATTGAAGTATAGTTGATTTACAATGTTGTGTTACTTTCTGGGGTACAGCAAAGTGATTCATATATATATATATATATATATATATATATATATATATATATATATATACACACACACATATACACATAAGTATATTCTTTTTCAGATTCTTTTCCATTATAGGTTGTTACAAGATATTGAATATAGTTCCCTGTGCTATGAGGTAGGACCTTGTTGTTTATCTGGACCTCCTTATTTCTGATATTCCAATCTTGTTCCTTTCAGGACTTGACCTTTAAGCCATTTTTTGCCACTGTTTAGGAATCTATGTATATCTGTACTTCAGGCCACTTCATATGGAGAGGATGACAAAGTATACTGCTCAGAGCTCTGCCTACAGGGAGAATTTGCCTTCATCATCGCACCTTAGACCCACTCCTGAGTAATGCAGCTGCGGTATTTTTTTTATTTTATCTTTTTAATTTTATTTGTTTTATTTTATTTTGTTTTTGTACCAATGTATTGTTATTGACCCATCTATGAACCAGGCCTGAGTCCTTTCCTCTTCTGTTAATTGATGTCAAGCGGTCCTCTATGAAGCTGTGGGAGCGAGTTGAGGAAGAGGTGTTAATGCAATAGAGAGAGGTGTAGGGGAATCTGGACCACCTGTTCAGGTAGCTTACTCATACCTTCTGGACTTGCTCAGGCCCAATCCTGAATACACCATTTTCCATCATATGGTGGATTGCTGCACTTCCCTGACCTTGTAGTCATTTGCATAGTCAATTCATGTACCAAGATCAGTCAATCTCTACTAGGTCTCAATGGTACCAGGAGCTGTTTTTTCGAATGGAAAATAGTTGTTGGCCACAGAAGGTCTGGCCTTGCTCCATAACCCTCGTGTTTTGGGCTAACTCTCCCACTGAGGCTTTCCAGAGACTCTGCACAGTGTTCTTATCCGCTGCAGATACTTCCAGCACCTCCAGAGCTGCTGAGCGGTAAGATGGCAGAGCAGCTGCACCTCTGCTTGGACTCCTGCCTTCTGAACCCAGTCCCAGGGAGAAGAGTGAGGGCAAAGGGGGGGTGATGCAGGAGAGGAGAGTGAGGGAACATGAGTGCACATTAGTCAATGCGCCACCACTTGGATTTAAAAATGTCCGATTTCTCACAAGGAAAATGTTTTTTCTATTTCTTTAATTTGTTGTTATATCTATGGATGATGGATGTTCACTAAACCTATTGTGATAATCATTTCATCATGTATGTAAGTCAAACCATTATGCTGTACTCCTTAAACTTGTACAGCGCTGTTATGTCAATTACATCTCAATGAAACTGGAAGGAAAAAAAAGAATGATTGATTTCTCAATCTTGTGAGGTCATTTTCTGGCTTTGATTTTTTTTTTTTTTTTTCAGAGCAGTCCATATGGAGGTGGAAGGGAGATGAATTTATCTGTCAGCTGCCATCTTGCCTTAGTCAAAAACTCACCCCATGGGGCATTAATTGCCTCATATATGTGGGAGCTGAGGAAGCCTGCGTCAAAACGGAGGTCCTCGGGCAAAACCTGGAGGCTGGACATGAGAGATGTGGGGTGTGGGCACAAAGGAGGGCAGCTGGGTCACTACCCTGCATTAAAACTGCCTGTGTGCTCTGTCCTATAATTAACATAAAGTCCAGTGATGTACCTGGTCTGGTTCCTGCTCACCTCTCTGACTTTATCTTACACCACTCACTCCCTCCACCACTGCATTCTGGCCACACTGGCTTTCTTTCTGTCCCAAGTTTTCAGGATTTTGCACTTGCTGTTCCCTCTGCCCAGAGGGCTCTTCTCCCTGATCTATGCTGGCTAGTTCTTTTAAAGAGTTCACTCAATCCAGTGTAGCCCACCAATTTCTGTCCCACCACTCTACTTCTAATTCTGTTTTTGCTTGTGTATGATCTCTCCCTGGCCCTGCGCTAGGGTTTGAGCTCCATGAGAGCAGAGAACTTGTCATTCTTTTTCACTCTTGTATTTACTGCACCTGGACTAGTGCTTGGTGCAAAGTAGGCAATCAATAAATATTTCTTGAATGAATGCTTGGATAGTGATACTAGTAATGGAAGTATTTATGACTAAACCAAGACTTCCTCTTTATAAATACAAAAGGCCTAAGAGATATTTGTCAGATAATTTTTAAAAATGGCATCCTGTTTTCCCATTTGACTGAAGAAAAACATAGAGGCTGTTTCTAGAGGACTAAAAGTTGGGGCCCAATGGCCAGGTAGGTAAAGTAGGCTTTCCTACGGTGGATTCAAATTTGGGATCCATCAGTGCAGCTAACTGCCAGAAACTTCATGGCTAATTTCCTGTTGACCACGTTGAAGTTCATTCATATGTGTATCATAGAGATGACCAGAGCCTCTAATAGGCAAAAAGAAAGCCTTCCAAGCCCCATCCTGTGCCAGTGAAGCTATTCTGTCATGTAGAAAGCACATAACATAAGACTTATTTTAGAACCTTTGTATTACTGTTGTCTGCAGTCTCCAGAGGAATCTTCGCATCATTCTTTGGTGTTACGTCTGGAATGGTCCTTGGAAATCATCTAGTTGAGCCTTCTCATTTTATAGATGAGGAAAGTAAGGTCCAGAGAGGGAAAGGGACTAGCCCAAGGTCATTCTGTTAGTTAGAGGAAGAGCCAGGACCAGTATTCAGATCTCCTGACAAAGAGTTGAGGCTTTTACAATATACTGTGACAAATTCTCCCTTATTCCTCTGCTCCCCTAAAACAAAAACAAAAACAAAAACAAAACTCAAAGGATTTGCCTTAAACAATGTGCTTGTGAGTCCTGATGGGATCACCATGGGTCTCTGGACCCTGGCAGTGGTGGTAATGATGAAGTGCTGATCTTCCTTTCTTACTTTGCTTGGAATATTTTTTGAATTATCATCAGAGAAACATTACCCATCAAGGGAAGTAATTGTGTTTTCATTTAGGGCTCCAGTGAGACCTACATAAAAAGTCACAGGAACATTTCCATTGCAACTAGGTAACAAATGGTCTATTGAAATTCACTAGAAATAAATTACTGTGGATATGGTTTCTCCCAGTGACAGTTTTCTCATAAGGAATCAGTAGACATGCCTGTCTTTTCCCTTTTGCTTTACAGGTGTAGGTTTGCAGAATTTCAGAAACTTTATCCAGGTCTCAGAAAACCAGAACCATTTTTCTTTGTACCATGATGCTGTAGTTAAAATTTAGAACTATCAGGAAAAGACTCCAACTAATTTGGAAAATTTGGAGGAAAAACTGAATGTTTACCTCTGCTGAAAGCAATTTGGGTCTATAGTCCCTTTCCTGTTAAGACTTCTTTCCCTGTCTTCCTGCCTTCAGAGGTGGGAGGTAGGTAACATTTCCAATTTGCAGAGTTTTCTCTCCATGTTTGTTTTCTCTAGATAATTCTCAGGATGATTATGAGGATTTAGTTGTTGCGGGGTGGTGCACACCTATGTGCAATTTGAATAACTTGGTCCTGTGCATTTCTAGCTGAGCATGTGACCCAGAAGCTCCGGACCAGTGCTTTATGGTTGGAGCCCCTTGGTAAGCGTGTCCTTTCTAAACATTACATGGGATGTGACCAGAGCAGCATGATGCTCTTTTGTTTTCAGGGTGGGTTTGGGGAACAACAGGACTTTGAGTTCATCCTTCTGGGGGGGGGGGCAAAAGATTGAACTGAAACTACCAGCTGGAATCGCCTCTGTTTCCTCCCTCGTGCAAATCACTTTCACATTTGTTGCAGCTGGCCCTGCTCGGTCCCTGAAGAGGCAATTGCACAACCTGCTGCATACGTCCTGTAGCCCTACCTTTGTGCCTCCGATCCCTCTTCGGTAAAATGTTCTCAGCGCACAAAAGCGGCGGCTGAAGGGAACAGCTTTGGGCACAGAGGGAGGAGGGAGCTGGCCGGCTGAAGCGCCGCTGCACCATCTCCAGTGGAAACGGACGCTGCTAGCCCTGCCTAGGAAACGAATGGAGCGTCCCTAAGAAACCCAACTCCAGCTTGGCTCACCCCAGCTATCTCCCCCACCTCCAGACCCCCAGGTGAGACTAAATCCGACCAACCAACCCCGCAGCCGGCAGTCCAATCAGCCTGCCTGTAGAAGGCGGGCTTGCAGCATGCTTCTCATCCCTGAATTCAACCTGAATCTGAGCATGTTTTGTTTTGTGCAAAGAAAGGCCGCCACCCCCGTTTTCCTTTGTTTCCCAGCAATTTCTTGTCTTGTGGTAACTTAAAACATTTCCTCTGGGGATGGGGTGAAAAAAACTGGATATAAATGTTTACAGTGCAAAGTCCTTTGGCTTATTCAGGGTGTGAGACTTCAGAGATGCCTGCTAACTAATCAGGTTACCCACACGAGGCTTCCAACTGCCTCCCGAGAACGATGGCCGAAAGGCAAGGGTACGAATGTGATGCTGCCGTTTGCGGGCATCCGTGTCAGCATTTATATTTAAATATATTTCTCTGTAAGAATTTTTAATTGGAGATTTCGGCTCGAGGTGCCCCAATAAAACAGAGAAGGAGCCAAACCGAGTTATTTCGCTTCACAACCAAGCTTTATTTCGAGGCTTTCTTTCCCCTGCGGTTCTTGCCCCGAAGCGATCTGTAAAGCGAACCCACTCTGATACAGTTTGAAAAGTGCATTTTGTACTTGGCTCTTTCTTTGATCGAATTAATCTGGGCTTTTTTGTAGTTCTAAATGAGGCCTATGGGCTGACAATGTAGCTGTTTAAAGGGGATTTTAGGGGATAATAATAGCCAATGCAAATAGTGCCATGAGAATGGCAACTTGCTTTTGCACTTTCAATCGCATAATAACTGCAAAGAAAGCTTTTAAAATGAATTGAAATTTTGTGGCATGCCATCTGGGATTATTTGGGGAAACAGTCCTGAATACTGCAGTTGGGCGAAAGAATGGTGGTAAGTCTGCTCTTAAGCTGACATGTTTCAGATGGCAACCTTATGCTAACTGGTGCAAAGTTGGCTAGCATTTTTTTTTTTAAATTTTATTATTTTCTTTCTTTCGGATTATCTGCAAAAATTCTCTTTGATTGCTGGTATTTGGGTCTGAGAAACTTTTCCATTGTTGACGAGTTCAATTCAACCCCTTGCAGCTGCTGATCGCCTCATTGTTCCCCTCGTTATGTGTCCGCGTCTCAGATGAATGTAGCCAAGCCTTTTAGTGCCTTAATAGGTGTCTACATAAAGGTCATTTTTTCTGCCGCACTTGTTTTAACAAAAGTTTATACACAAACAACAACCACAGCTAAAACATTCACATTAATCAATTTCCTCCTGATTGCAAAATGCAAAAACTGCCTTAGGCCAGAGCCCGGGCATGAAAAATGTTTTCTGTGTACGATGTTTTCTGTGTATGATGTCATAAAGCAGAAAATAGTTTAAACAATTTCATCAAGGGCAAAAGCAGGACAAAACATCATTGTGGCAACACAGTTTCTGAGATCTCCCCTTCTGGTGTTTCTCTGTCTATGTAGCTATGTCAGGTTACTTTGAGGGCAGAGAGGCTCTTAGGATGGAGTGAGTTGAGGTTTTAGCTCTGCCTTTGATGTTCACCCTGGTTTGGGAGCTGTTCTCTGTGAACTTCTGGTGGGTGTCAGCTATTGCCTCTGTGGGAAAGTCTGTGTAGGCGTTAATCAGAATCTGGAGAAAAATGCATAAAGTGTATCTACAGTTCGCAAAAAAATAAATCATTTCCTCGCTGGTATAAGATCCCCCCCGTTATACAAAAGAAAAGACGACCACAGCCATCCCTTTCCACCTGCAAACCTCACAGAAGGCTGCTTTTAGGATGAAGTAAACGATGAAAATAACAGCCACCAGCCGTAAACGCTGGTAAGGATGCTGCCATGCTAACTAAACTGCTAGACGCGCAGACAGACAAGCAAGGGTTTCTAAGGGATCTTGGTGCTGATCTCTGGTGCCGTGAGGGGACTGCCCAGCACGGTGGACGTCATGTGGGAATTACAGAACTCTGGCCACGTGGGGGAGGAAGCGAGGAGCCCCACCCACCCCGCCTCCCTGAGCAAACCCCGAGGTGTTTGCCTCAGCCGCCGCCGCCGTAATTCAGAGACGTGACCACATTCCTCAGTCCATCCCAGGATGACACCCAGTACCTGTTCATGGCTCTGCCTTCATCCAGATCCTTCAGGAAGTAAAAATAATCACACTATATGGTGTCCATAGGTTATTCTCCTTTGCTGTGTCGGTTTGCCTGCTCGTTGATCTTTTTTTTTTTTTTTTTTTTTTTTTTTTAATTTTTTGGCTGCATTGGGTCTTCCCTGCACGCAGGCTCTCTCTAGCTGCAGAGAGCGAAGGCCACTCCTAGATGCAGTGCGCAGGCCTCCCACTGCAGTGGCCCCCCCTTATTGGGGAGCACGGGCTCTAGGCGTGTGGGCCCCAGCAGTTGTGGCGCACGGGCCTAGCCACTCCACAGCATGTGGGATCTTCCCAGACCAGGGATCGAACCCGTGTCCCCTGCATTGGCATGCAGACTCTCAACCACTGCGCCACCAGGGAAGTCCCTCGTTGATCTTTTTAGCTCAAGACTTACACTTGCGAAGTTAAGGATTCAAGTCCTTAGATTCTTTGGAGGTTTTATGACGGTCAGAAGGCTCTGTGACTTGGTCTCTGGGCGTGGCTCCACTGCTTCCCCCAGCCCCATCTGCGGGTCTCTTCCCTTCCCCGTATACATCGCCCGGCCTGAGGACCTTCCCAGTGGAGCCAGCTGGTCCTCTCAGCCGTTTGGGTTAGATGGGTACTTCTCAAACTTTAAAGAGCATGTGAATGACCTGAAATATGCACCTTCTGATTCTGTTGTTTTGGGGATGGGGCCTGAAAATCAGCATTCCTGGTGATGCTGATGCTGCCAGGGGCTCGAGATTCTAACTTCCCCAGAGACGAGATGTAGCTCTCACTGTCCCAGAGCCAAAGGATCTATCTGTAAAATGATGGTAACAAAAATGGCCATTGATGCCATCTTGGATTTCTTGACTTTTCAACAATAGCTTTTGGGAGATTGGGAAGGGTTTGGGGACAGACTAGTTATAGGGAGGCTTATCTTGCACCTCATTTGATTCTTTGGTTCGAGGCAGGAAAGACAAAGTAAGTGATATTTGGTCCCAATCTATGATCACTTCTATTTTAGTCACTCATTTTAAAAATTACCAAATATATATCAGATGCCTACTGTATGCAGGCATCATGCTAGATGCTGTGGGTACAGTGCTGGCAAACAGCTCCCATCCCTGTCCTCAAGTGGTTTATACTCTTAGAGTCTCCAGCAGACAGCCTCAACCTTGGCTGCACACTGGAATCACCTGGGGAGTTTTTATAACTAATGGATGCCTGAGCCCCACTCCCAGAGAGTCACATTTAATTGGTTTGGGACGGGGCCTAGTCATCACTATTTTTGAAGAGCTCCCGAGGGGAATCTAGTGTGCAGCCAGGACTGAGGACTCCTGGCCCAAAGGGTTGAACCAGATGAGGAAGGATGTGGGTGGGCATTGTGAGAATTGCTGCCTCAGTATACACTCCAAAGTCAGGGGAGGACAGTGGGATGACCATGCAAGTGGAACTCTCTTCCCCTGTTAGCCTGCCTTTCTAGAGCGTCATGCTTTTTTTTTTTTTTTTTTTTTTTTTTTTTAAATTTTATTTATTTATTTTTGGCTGTGTTGGGTCGTCGTTTCTGTGCATGGGCTTTCTCTAGTTGCGGCGAGCGGGGGCCACTCTTCATCGTGGTGCGCGGGCCTCTCACTGTCGCGGCCTCTCTTGTTGCGAAGCACGGGCTCCAGACGCACAGGCTCAGTAGTTGTGGCTCATGGGCCCAGTTGCTCCGCGGCATGTGGGATCCTCCCAGACCAGGGCTCAAACCCGTGTCCCCTGCATTGGCAGGCAGACTCTCAAGCAGTGCGCCACCAGGGAAGCCCATGATTCTGAGTATTGATTCTGAATAGACCGTGGAAAGTTAAGTAGGGAGTTTGTAATCCACAGAGCAACCACAAAAATATTATACAAAGAGATATATTCAAATTCAGAATAGAAAATTAAAATGAAATACTAAAAGGCATTCAGATAAGCCAAAGAAAGGGGAAACAGGGTAATGAAAAACAGAGAGGACAAACAAAACATGCAAAATAAAGTGTAGAGCGTCATGCTTATCGTAGTGAGAGAGGAAATGGCAAACGTACCACGTGTGCACATCACGACTTTGTAGCATCACAACTACTTATGTGTCAATGACTTCACGTCCTGACTCTGAGTCATAGAATGTGGTGTCTCCCTGGCACTAGCCTTTTCCACCATTCAGCCGAGGCTACTTTGGTACAAAAGAGGGACGGGATTCCATTGGTTTTAGTTATGGTGACCAACTGTCCTGGTTTGTCTGGGACTGAGGGGATTCCCAGGATGCGGGACTTTCAAAGCTAAAACCAGGAAAGTCCCAGGCAAACCTGGATGAGTTGGTTACCGTAGTTCTAGTGCAATGGCTCCTGCTGTGGGGTTCTCTAGCTTGACACAAAAAAGGAAAAATTGAGAAATTGGACCTCACCAAATTGAAAACTTTTGCTTCTTGAAAGACTATGTGAAGAGGATGAAAAGGTAAGTACAGACTGGGAGAAAATATTTGCAAACCATATATCTGATAAAGAACTAGTATCTAGAATATATAAAGAATTTTTAGAATACAACAGTAAAGACTAAACAATGCAATTAGGAAATGGGCAAAAGATATGAACAGACATTTCACTAAAGAGGATATACAGATGGCAAATAAGCCCATGGAAAGATGTTCAACATCAGTAGCCATTAGAGAGATGGAAATTAAAACCACAATAAGATATTACTACATGTCTATCAGAATGGCTACAATGAAAAATAATGACATTACCAAATGCTGGTGAGGATGTAGATAAAATGGATCACCCTTACATTGACAATGGGAATGTAAAATGTTCCAGCCACCCTGGAAGACAGTTTGGCAGTTTCTTATAAACCTAAACATGCAACTACCATACACCCAAGCAGTTGTACTCTTGGACATTTATCTCGGAGAAATGAAACTTTATCTTCACAGAAAAACCTGAATGTGAATATTCATAACAGCTTTATTTGCAATAGCTAAAAATTGGAAACAACCTAGATATCCTTCAACAAGTAAATGGTTAACCGATGATTGTATTTCAGTAGATAAAATCTTTTAAGACATCGTTTGTGGGGAAAGAAAATAAAAGGAGTTCTTAGAGGTGAAGATGTTGGGAACTACTTTTTCAGTGCTTACTAGGTCTGGATGTTTGATTTTGGGATGCTTCATTCAGAGAGCAATTGGTCTGTGTGGTGTGATGGGGAGCTGGGTAAATAATGCATTCTCACAGAAAAAGAGGAAATGATAAAGTCCTCATTGCCTAGAGTCCAAGCAACTGGAAAATAAAAAAAGTAGAAAGACACACAAGTCGTGAGTAAATATACTCATATCAAGGATATTTAGTAAAAAAAAAGACTACTTCCAGGATATAGTTGAGGCAAGTTCAACTTTGTTATTCTTCTCTGTCTGCACCTCTACAGTATAGTAATAACTGATGTTCATAGTAATGATTCTGAAATATTATTGGATCTTGAAGTGCTTTCTGAGTTACCAAAATCTGTTTTATAAATGTTATTATAGGTAGACTCTACAGTATCACAGATTTTCTGCAAGTTGGTAATACACGGATGGTCTCCTTATGGCGTCTCTTAGTTAACGTTTGCGGATCCAGTGCATGCTCTTTCCATCCCCTAGATGTTCAGGAGTTGGAGGTACCTGGACAAAAGAGAACTCATGAGCTCTGTCTTAAATTGCTAATAGGGGGGCTCATCTATTGGTTCAGATCATCAGTCAGGTTGGATTTTTGGGTTCAAGCGTCCAGAAGTGCCAAGCCAAGGGGCTCATTTTGTGTTGGTGGTGCTAAAATGGCACTCTACTGTTACCCCCACCTCTAGTCTCGTAGAGACAATGACAGCTGACTCCTATGTAATGCTTCCCATGTACCACACACTATGCTAAGTATTTTACACATGTTAACTTATTAATTCTCCTTACAGCCCTAGAAGATAGGTACTATTCCTGTCCCCATCTTACTGACGAGAAAACTGGGGCACAGAGAAGTTAAATTGCCCAAGGTCATACAGCTTAGCAGAACCAAAATTCCAACCCAGCTTATCTGGCTCTGGAGTCCATTGCCTTTCAAAAACGCGTGCAAATGCATAGCCTTTATACTTCTATTTGAATGCTAAATATTTTTATTTTAATATGTCCCAAATTTTCTAGAATTTGTTTTGGTTCCCTTTACTGAATCAATTTACCAATTAAGTGTCTATATCACAAAGCCTGTGGATCTACATGCAGTATTCCAGTTTGATGAAATGGTAAGTCACGAAGGTAGGATGCATTAATTGTGGAGCCTCACAGATGGCAAAACAAGATCAAGATGGAATAATGTTATTCTAAATGTCATTGTGCATGTCAGCTGTTTTGTTGAGGCCTGCATAATTTACTAGCTACTGGTACTATGGAATAATTTGCTGAATGGTATCCTTTTCGTTTATTCAAGATTATGATTCAACATAATGTGTCATTTGTGTTCACGGGTTGCTCTTTCCTGTGGGCACCTTCGAAGATGAAGGACAAGCTTCCTATAGAAACCCTAATAAGTTTTAAGGGATTATCTGAAGTATATATCTGTTCTCTCCCTCCCCCAGGTTGTCAAATTACTACAGATGGGCTGACCTATGGACACCAGAATGTTTTTTATTTTATGGCGTGTTCACAGGCTTGGAGGGATTTGGTTGGCTCTAGATGTAATCACAGGCTGCTGTTTCTTGGTGTAGTATGTATTCATTTAAAAATGAAATGAGACCTCATTATCTTACAACTAGGTCTAAGGGATTTTGCTTGCAGGAGTTTGTTGTTGTCATTATTATTATTAGTAGTAGTAGTAGTAGTAGTATTGCCGAGACTCTTTTTAAAGTATTATTTCTGTTTCTCTATTTTTTGAGAAAAATCAGTGGCTGTACTTATGTAAGTTATATGATTTCCCCCTTTTAGTCACTCTGAACTTAGACTGCTGGGCTAGCTCAGTGGGGGAGCTAATGGCTGATAATTATCTCTTCGATAAATTACTGCTTGAAGAAAATGGAAGACACCTTGAGAGCTAGAAGTCAGTCTATTGAATAGTCAGTGGAGATGTCCCTGTAATTTTGTCATTTTGCAAATGATGTCAATAATGTTTGCTTGGCAATCTAAGAAATAGCCTCTCAAGCATGTGGGCATCAAAATTAGTAGGAAAAACCCCCTGAGCCATCATCAAAGTGTCTTCTCTTTGACTCAGAAATAAGGGGCAGCGAGAACAGCATCTGTCCCTGTGGCTTACCATAGACTTACCTTGTACATCCATCAATTATGTGATCCGCCAGAGCAATCTTAAGTATGATAAGAAAGTCACGCCCCAGCATCTAGCCAGATTATGGAAAGAAAATCTTTGTGTATTCAGAAACAACTGAACTATCATTGGATACTCTATTTTATCTGAGAAATCAGGCAACTGGCAGAAGATGGGAAAAAACATTTAAGGACACATTGTTGTAATGGAAGTGTTTGTGCAGAATGACAAGAGGACTTCAACCTTTTCTTATTATTTTAAGCTCTGTGTCAAGTCAACTTAAGCTGTTATTCTGTGTTTGTTACTATTTTTATGATATATACTATTTAAAGCTATTATTCTGTGTTTGTTACTATTTTTATGATATATACTATTTAAACTGTAATTCTATTAGGCATCTTAGAGATTTTAGAACTGGAAGGAGATTTGAGCTAATAATAGCTGCAATTACAGAGTGCTTCCTCCCTATCAAGGACCCCAATAAATGCTACGTATATTTTTTTCATTCTCTACAATCTAAGTTGGGTACAATTATGCCCACTTTACAGTGAGGATAAATGAGGCCTGGCAAGGTTAAATAACATGACCAAGGTATAATTCCAGCTCTAAAAAGGTAGAGCTGGGATGAAAATAGTAACTGCACTGACTCTAATGTATACTCTTAACACTTGGGTTCTAACTCCCTTGGGTGAATACCTGAGAAAACTGAGGTCAGGAGAAGTTAATTTACATAAAGTAACATCAACACACGGTCTATTTTCTGAATTAATTCAGTAGAGGAAAAAGGGGAAGGCCAGGGCAAAGCCCCTGGATCTCTGGAATGGAACTCTGTCCCCTCCAGGTCTTAGACACCAACAAGTCCCCATCACTGGGAACTCCTTTGCTGATCAGAGCACAAAGCACTTCCTAGCAATAAGCACTTATAAAGGAATAACAGCTTATTGAGATATAATTTATACTTTATAATATTCACTCTTTAAAAGTATACAATTCAGTGATTTTTAGTATATTCACAAATTTGTACAAGCATCACCACTATCTAATTCCAAAATATTTTAATCACTCGTCTACGGCCATACCACCCTGAATGTGCCTGATCTCAGCAGAATATTTTAATCACTCCAAAAAGAAATCCCACACCTACTGGGAGTCACTCCATTTTTTGCTTCCTCAGCCCCTGGCAACCATTAATCTGCTTTCTGCCTCTGTGGATTTGCCTATTCTAGATATTTCATATAAATGGAATCATACAATATGTGGCCTTTTGTTTCTGGCTTCTTTCATAAATTTAGTATAATGTTTTCAGGTTTCCTCCATGTTGTAGTATGAATCATTTGCTTTTTATGGCTGATAATATTCCATTGTAATGAAAATACCACATTTTGCTTATCTATTCATTAATCATTAATGGACATTGGAGTTGTTTCTACTTTTTGGTTATTGTGAATAATGCTGCTATGAACATTCATGTACAAGTTTTTGTGTGGATGAATATTTTCAAATTTTTTGGATGTATGCTTTCAAACTTTTAGAAGTGGAATTGATGGGTCATGTGGTAACTCTAGGTTTAACTTTTTGAGCAACTGCCAAACTGTTCTCCAAAGTGACTATACCATTTACATGTTTGAGGGTTCTAATTTTTCCACATCCTTGCCAACACTTGTTATTTTCTATCTTTTTGATTATAGCCATCTTAGTAGGTATGAAGTAGGATCTCCTAGTGGCTTTGATTTGTATTTCCCTAATGACTAATGATGTTGAGCATCTTTTCGTGGGCTTATTGGTCATCTGTATATCATCTTTTGAGAAATAGCTATTCAAATCCTTTGTCCATTTTTAATTAGGTTGAGTGGTAAGAGTTCTTTATATATTCTGAATACTAGACCCTTATCAGATATATAATTTGCATTTATTTCTTCCATTTTGTCAGTGGTCTTTTCTTTCTTGATGGTGTCCTCCAAAGCACAAAGTTTTTAATATTGATGAAGTCCAATTGACCTATTTTTCTCTTTTATCACTTGTTCTTTTTGTGTCATATCTAAGAAACCATTGCCTAATCCAAGGTCACAAAGGTTTACTCCTATATTTCCTTCTAAGAGTTTTGTTGTTTTAGTTCTTATTAATCATAGTAAGAACTATAATCTTAGGTCTATAATCCATTGTGAGTTAATTTTTGTATTTGGCATGAGGTAATAAGCATATTTCTATACAAATTTATGGGAGTTAATCAAGTTGGCACTTTGATTACTAAACTAATGTGTACTAGAACAATAGAGTCAATTACTTGAAATTATGTTACTACATTAATCTGATTGGGAAGACATATTAAAATTTTGGCTCCACATTTAAGATTGATTCTACCCTGTCTTTTCTAACTTTAATTTTCTTAAAGCTAATAATAGTTAAATATTCTGTGATTCTTTAATTCATATCTGTTAAGCCATTATAGTGGGGATGGGAAATAATTTTTTTTGAAGGGACTTTTGCTAACTCACAGGAAAAAAGAGCAATTCATGAATCACGGGAGTAAAATTAGCTCTAATTATTATTTTAAAGAAAGTAATAAGGTTAAAAAAGAGTCCATGAATCTAGTTCTTGTATTAGGAGCTGGCAATTGAAAGGACTATTTAAGCACTTCAGTATTAAGTATTTAAGTGCCAACTGCTGAGGAAGAGAAAAAAGATAGATGGGACTGGAGGGAAGGATGAGGGAAAATGACGACGAGAGAGAGAGAGAGAGAGAGAGAGAGAGAGAGAGAGAGAGAGAGAGAGAGAGAGAGAGAGAGACGAATAGTTAGGAAAGCCACACCCAGATGGCTGGTAGGACCTGGCAGTTCATTTGGGGTGTGAACAATGGGGAGCGGGGGACTGTAGCAGAGGGGAGACCTGCTCAGATGAATGGCCTCAGTTACAAACATGTAAAACTTCCTGTGCTCTTAAAGATACAAAGGTAGGCAGAATAAAAGAGGAAAGAAAGAGACTGGCATAAACATAGGAATTATTCACAGGAGTGAAGAGAAAACCAGGTTTCATAAGTAAGAAGCGTTTGGGAGACTGTGGTTAGGTCATTTAAAAGTGGGGGTGGGAAGGTTCCGTTTATACAATCCAAAGCATTTCACAAAAGATATCTTACCTTGGTACCATCACCCTGGGTAGGATGACTTTAAGTTAAGGGCCAGATTCAGCTTCACAGCTATGTCTTTTATCCTGGGAGGTCTCGCTCCTGCATCACAGCTAGACCACGGTGCAGAGATGGAATTTCTTCTAGGGAGTTCATAGGCTTCATTGTTGTATATTATTCTGCTTATTTAGTATATTTCATGCAGCCTGAGCACACCAGGCACTTATTAGGATCATATATAAATGACTCCTTTTTTATTTTTTGCTTTCAAGGAACTCACAGCTCTAATGCAGCTCAGTACGCAAAAGATTCTAGATTTTCAACACAGCATTAAACATGTAATATTACTACTGCAAGCTTTAATTCAGATTATAGACTTACTAGAATTCAGTTGTACTGAATTGACAGGAGCTACAGGCTCTGCAACTTGATAAAGGAGTTTGAAATGATTAAAACAAAATATTAATAAATAGCCAACAATGGGAGACTCTATCATTGTGTGACAAGCTTTAAATTTAAGAACATTACATTCGTTTGTATCAATTCCTTCAATAATATTAATTTTCAAGAACATTAAATTCTGTCTAGTGTACTGAAGCTGGTAATTATAATGTATGAAAATAGATGAATAACCAGGGTAGTGCCAATTACTCTGTCACTCATGAGTAATCAATTATTTTTGTGCGGCACAATATATATATAGTGCCTGCACACAGAGTGATAATGTACAGCACATAAATGAGAAATAATTTTTCAAAAGCATGGTGAGGCACACCTGAAAGCCTTAGCAGATTTCCTTGAGAGCTAGGTTATGTCTCTTCGAGGAGTGCTCAGTCGAATGGTTTGAAGAGATTTTGGTCCTGGGCTGGTTAATGTGTCAGCATCCCAGGGATCCTGGATACACAGCTTCCCTGTGCTTTAGATGACCCGTGATGATTGGCCGACCAAATGTCGGCTATTGAGTTTCTGTGTGATGAGTGGACTGTGTGATGGAATGGGTAAAACTACAGTGGGGATGATGGTGTCTGTATTAGGAACAGTCATCGTACCTCCAGGATTTCCCTGTAACTTCCCAGCAGCCACGCTATGAAGATAGGAGATTCTTGTCTGAGGCTGGTCATCCCCGGTGCATCTTTTTCATCTATATTCTTTTTTTAAAAAAATTTGTTTATTTTCCTTTATTTTATTTTTGGCTGCATCTTCATTGCTGCACACGGGCTTTCTCTAGCTGCAGCGAGCAGGGGCTACTCTTCATTGCGGTGTGCAGGCTTCTCATTGCGGTGGCTTCTCTTGTTGAGGATCACGGGCTCTAGGCACGCGGGCTTCGGTAGTTGTGGCACATGGGCTCAGTAGTTGTGGCTCGTGGGCTCTAGAGCACAGGCTCAGTAGCTGTGGCGCACGGGCTTAGTTGCTCCGCGGCATGTGGGATCTTCCTAGGCCAGGGCTCGAACCCGTGACCCCTGCCTTGGCAGGCAGATTCTTAACCACTGCACCACCAGGGAAGCCCTCATCTATATTCTGGTGTGCTCAGCAAACCCTTGACTTTTGGAAGCCCTCAGCAGGGAGCCTTTCAGATGTCTCAACACAGTCCCCTTCCTCAGTTACCGGCTCTTTAAGAAAGGAAGCTCAGGAAGAAACTGATACAATTCAGAAACAACAGGAGGACCACTTTGTAGTGTTGTTGTTAGAATTAAGTTAAGATGTTCATAGAGCATTTACTATGTGCCAAGCACTGGTTTAATAGACATTAAATTATTATTATTACTATTACTTGTTATGAATGATAATTATACACTGGACCTAATTGCTTATTTCATGCTCTAACAATCGATTTCCCCTTTATGGAAAACTACATAGTCACAAAGGAGGTAATAGGGAGATACTTCTTTTTGTAAGTGCTGTGTTTCATTTTAGTTTTATGCATAATTTCCATTAAAATCCCTCAAATAGAAGTACACACACTAAAAGTTGGACCCAGAGGTGCCCTAGAAGATTCTAGGTAGAGGATTATACAAAGCAAATTATTGGATTCAGGGGGTGGTATTTATTGAACATTCACTAAGGAGCTCTAATAAAAGAGTGAACCTCTATTCTTCCCTGTGGGAGTGTGTACTATAGCACAGCGGAGGGGAAAGAGTGTATGTCAGACACAAAGGATTTATTGCACATGCAAGCAGAGGTCTAGGACAAGGTACACAGAACAACGGGATAACTAATGTTGGAATAATCAGTCCTAGATGAAGCTAGACAAAAATTCACAGAAGCTGAGCTATAAGCAACTTGAAAGGGGGCGGGGGTAAGAGGGAATGGGAGGGGCTGGGATGTCAGGGAATTGTCAGCATGAGGACTGGGAGGAGGGCTTAAGTCAACCCTCTGTGAGTGTGAGTATGGGTGTGTGTGTGTGTGTTGGTGTAAGAGAGAGAGAGGCATTGGGTAATAAAAACCAGGAGAGGAGATTATGAGCTAGGGAGTAATTGGGAAGAAAGGATCCTAGTTGTTTTTATTGCCTGGTAAGCACTGTGCAACATGATGGGGATCCATGATGTGAACAGGCAGAGCCAGACTCTGCCTTCATGGAGCTTACAATCTAGAGGACACCCAGACATGACTAACGGCACAGAGATCAGCTGAGAGTCACCTGCAATAATCTGATGGTGGCTTGAAGTAGGCAGTGTCAGAGGGTGCTTTAGGCACTGTAAAAGATAAGCCCAGGATTCCCAGTGGCTTGACACAATAATAGTTTGCTTCATACTGTGTCACAGCCCAATATGTCTCTTCCTGGAAGGCAACCTTCCAAGTGCTCATTCAGAGACCTAGGCTCCTCTGTCTCGTGGCTCCATTATCCTCTAAGACCTAAGAGTCTACTCCATTCAGCTGGTGGATGGGGAAAGAGCCTTGGGAATGTACATCTGCTTCATAAATACTAAGTGGTACAAGTAACATCAGCTTACATTGCACGGGCAAGAACTAATCATATGCCTTCTTCTGCAGCCCAGATACTAGGGGCTTAGGCAGTAGTTGCCGTCTGGACAGCTCCTTCCCTGTGACAATTCCACACTACAGAGGAGGAGCTCAAATCTTGGGTTGTCAGACAGTGGTCTCTGCTACAGTTGGGTTGGTGAGACATGAATGAAAGAGAGAGTAACCCAGGGGCTGGAATCCACAGGGCAATTAATTAAGCTTCTGCGATGGATTGGATAGGATATCTGAGGGAAAGGTGGGAGTTCTGGATGACTCCCAGGTTTTTGACTTGGACAAAAAAAAGTCAACCATCTTTACATTTACAGAGATGAGAAACAGAGGAGAGGGAGGCAGGTTGTTGGGGGGGGAGAAAGGAAAGAATAGAAATTTGATTTTGGATACGTAGAGTTTCAGGTACCTGGTGATATCCAAGTGAAGGTGACCAATTATGGATTCTGTGGATTCTGTGGGTCTGAAGTTCAGGGGAGATATCTAGGCTGGAGAAGGGGATGTCTTTAGAACGTAGATGGTGGTTGGTGTCATGGAAGAGGATGAGCATTCTACTGTCTTTGTCCAAGCGAGAGGCTGTGGGACGGGGATAAGGACCCCTGCTGTGGGGATGGATAGGGAATGTTGTAGGGGAGAAGAGGGAAGAGCCAAGCCACAGCACCACATCCAAAATTGCAATTAAAGGGCCGGAAGGATAGCACTGCATTTGATAGAAATGGGGGAATTGGAAAGGAGTGGTGATTCAGGAGTGGGGTGATTCATTAAATTAAATTTAATGCTTTAATCCATAGCATTAAAGTAGGGACGTTGCAAGTAATCCCTCTTATTCTAAGTCATTGAAACCTCAGGAGATACAGGAGAGGAAAGGTCAGGGAGTGCTTCTTCTATGTGATATTGAACCACGTGCTTAGATACAGTCCCCTTGATACTGAGTGTCAGAAGGAGGGCTCTGGAGGACTGCACAGGGAGTCTTCCTGGATCCTCATAGGTAATGGGTAGAGGAAGAAAAAAGAGTGTGTAGGATCACAGAGAAGAGAGGAACACAGTGGAGGATGGGGTCAAGAATGGAGGATTAAAAAGGAGAGTCAAGTGAGAGAATACTTAGCAGGGTGAATGGCAGGAGGCCTTTACATGGGGAACACGTGACACATCAATAAACGTGTAATCTTCATAATTTGCATTTCAAAATTGTATCAGTAAAACGACAGTTCTCATTGATGGAGCTTGTGCATGGATTAACGGGGCTGTTGTATACACGGATGTTTGATTTTTGTTTTAGAAAAGAATTAAAATGGCCTAAAGTCTTGTTTCACAAGAGAGTTAAAGGCTAACACGAGAAGCCATGAACATGAGTTTGCAATCTGTTAGAAATGAAGGACATAACATACCTCAAATGGCTCAGGGCCAGTAAGAGATTTGGTTTAGAAGGAGTTGTTTTGCAGCCGCAGAGAAGGGAGATAGATTCAGTACACTTGTAGCCAACAGATGTCAGTGTTGTGATGCGCTACACAGCCTGGTTTTGGCGTCTCCTCTCATGTCATACTTTAGGCTTTGATTTAATATTATGAATATTGTTAGCTACCTCTCCCCCTTAAAATACACCAGCAAAAGTACATTATAATGAAAGCTCTTCTGTATCCAGAGAACTGCTTCTCACACTCTGGAAATTTCATCAGATCTTGAGAATGAACAAGAGTTAGTGTCATTTCGATGCATCTCTTTGCAACAACTGCAAAATTATGGCACTCGGGTGACACTGTATCTGATAATGAATGTCTTAGAATGAACAGGGGAAATAGTCAATGGTGAGGAATATATTGGCTAAATGTTAACACAGATCTTTTTTCTTTTGACACAGTCACCGTCTCTAAAGAGCGTCATCTTTATTCTTTCGTCAGGCTCCATTGTATCCTTTGAAAAATTATGCTTGTTTAAGAGATACAATAGCTACATAGCATGCTCTATCCCTCTTACTGCATGCCTAGGTGTCACGGAGGCTGGGATCAGTTGTTTTTGTGGGTTCAAGCAACCCCGAGAAGACTATGAGTTGGGTAGGCAGTTGATTTCTCCTTATTCTTTGGGGAGCCTGACACTGTGACCAAAAGCACATGTTGTCAGAGGCTGGACAGAGCTACACGTCTCACCAGGCTGCTTGTTTGTTTTTAGACCTTTTCCCAAAGTGGTGGCTTGGATATTAAACTTTTAACCCAATGATGATGAGCTTACAGATGGAATTCTTTTTGGCCCAGTCTAATTTCTTTTTTCCCTGTGGATGTGACAGAGTTGCTGACAGTGTAAACAACTGTCTGGTGACAGCACAGGTAAGGAGACGGGATGACACAGGGGTCAAAGTCACAAGAAGAGAAGCTATACTCCTGAAAAGCTGCAGCTGCCCAGCCATCTTGTATTTTCAAGTCTATTCAGGGATTTGGCCTTCCTTGTCGTCTGGCTTCCTAGATATGACCGACTGCTCTTTTGAGCAACGTTCTGCGGAAAGGAAGGGAACTTGAACCCTGACTGTTGGTACTGGAGAAAATAATTCTGATTTCCAGGACTCAGTTTACCTAGTTATAATACAGAGGTAATAGTGACTTCTGAGCAGTTGGAAAGATGCACACTTAATCATGATGACTATGAAATTGCAGAATGTAGTGGGAAGATTCAGCCTTAGAGAGCAAGGAAGCTAAGGGGGTCGCTGATGACAATGTGGTGCTCTCTGAAGTATTTAGTGGATGTGGCGCTGGGTCTCACTCTGTCATTTTCACTGTTAATGGCTGAGCCTGAGATAGAAACCAGAAATCTGGTTTTGGCTTTCTGAGTCATAATCAGAATCTGGGCACTTCTTCCACAACTTCTGGCAAATTTCTAGACTTTCTAGTATTACCCCAGCAAAATTCCTGGTGCTAAATGTGGGCAGTTGTAACTTTAAGGTCTATCTTCAGCGTCTGTTACCAGATTCCTGGTGCTGAATGTGGGCAGTTGTAACTTTAAGGTCTATCTTCAGCGTCTGTTACTAGGTTCCTGGTGCTAAATGTGGGCAGTTGTAACTTTAAGGTCTATCTTCAGCGTCTGTTACTAGATTCCTGGTTTTGCCCTTTTACAATCCCAGCCACCCCTCTCCCTCCTGCCGTACCTTCTGTCCCTAATATGTGCTCCATGAACAAACCTATGCAAACCTACACGCAACACAACTGTACAGAATCCAATACACACACACACATAGTAGATATAAAGCTTTCAGTTGAGTAGGGCATTCAGAAATGCATATGTGGCAAAAGTAAAAGCAAATACTTAGAGTATTAAATCATATCTGACTTAAGAATAGTTTTCTTCTTTTACTAAAAACTCTACATTCTTGGGCTTCCCTGGTGGCGCAGTGGTTGAGAATCTGCCTGCCAATGCAGGGGACACGGGTTCGAGCCCTGGTCTGAGAAGATCCCACATGCCGCGGAGCAACTAGGCCCGTGAGCCACAATTACTGAGCCTGCGCGTCTGGAGCCTGTGCTCCGCAACAAGAGAGGCCGCGACAGTGAAAGGCCCGCACACCGCGATGAGGAGTGGCCCCCGCTTGCCGCAACAGAGAAAGCCCTCGCACAGAAGCGAAGACCCAACACAGCCATAAATAAATAAATAAATTTAAAAAAAACCCTGTACATTCCAATATATAATTATTTATAATAAATGCAAAAGTAGTTTTACGAAAATACTGATAGTATTTGGTTGTATGAGGGACATAAAATGCCTATTAAAGAGGAAGGCATTATTTTAGTACACGGATTATAATAAATGCCTTTTTAATTGAAATTTTATTGAGTTAATTGTAGATTCGCATGCAGTTGCAAGAAATAATACAGAGAAGTCCCATGTACCGTTTACTCATTTTTTCCCCAATGGTAGCATCGTGCAAAACTGTAGTATACTATCACAACTAAGATATTGACATGGATAAAATCTACCTTTCTTATTCAGATTTCCCCAGTTTTATTTGTGTGTGTGTGTGTGTGTATTGGGTTCTATATAGTTTTATCACATCTGTGTATCCATCACTACTGTCAAGATCCTAAACAATTCCATCTCAAGGATCCTTCCAGCTGCCCTTTTGTAATCACACCCGCATCCTTCCCTTCTACCACACTTTCTGTCTCTAATCTGTTCTCCATTGTCATCATTTTGTCATTTCAAGAATGACAAATGGAATTATACAGTCTGTAACCTTTTGGGATTGGCTTTTTTCACTCAGTGTAATTCCCCCGAGACTCATCCAAATTGTTTTGTGCATCAATGGTTCATTCCTTTGTATTGCTGAGTAGTGAGTGTTCTGTGGTATGTATGTACCACTGTTTGTTTAACCTACCTATGGAAGGGCATCTGGACCATTTCCAGCTTTTGACTGTTACAAAGCAGGCTGCTTTGACCATTTGTGTACAGGTTTTTGTGTGAATACAAGTTTTTCCTTTCTCTGGATAAGCACCTAAGAGTACAACTGTTGTGTCATATGTTAGTTGTCTGTTTAATTTTATAAGAAACTGCATGTATTAGTTTCCTATTGCTGCTGCAAATTTAGTGACTTAAAACAACACAAATGTATTCTCTTATAATTCCTGAGGTCAGGCCTCTGAAATCAGTCTTACAGGGTTGGCAGTGTTAATTCCTTCTGAAGGCTCCAGGGGAGAATCTATTCCTGGCCTCCACCACCTTCTAGAGGCTCATCATGGTCTCTCCTTCTATGTTTAAAGCCTCTGCAGCATCTTCTCTTCTCTCTGATGTTTGGCTTTCCTCTTATAAGGACCCTTGTGTTTACACTGCACCCACTGGATAATCCAGGATAATCTCCCCATCTCAAGATTTTAACTTAATTACATCTGCAAAGTCTCTTTTGTCATATAAGGTAACATTTTCAGCCATCATTCAGCCTGCCACATTGTCAAAGTGTTTTCCAGAATGACTATGATTTTACATTCCCACCAGTCATGTATGAGTGATCCATTTTTTCCTGCAGCCTCACCAGTATTTGATGTTGCTACTATTTTTCATTTTAGTCATTCTGGTAGGTGTGTAGTGATATCTCTTTGTGGTTGGTTTTAATTTGTATTTCCCTGAGGGCTGATGATGTTGAACACCTTTTCATGTGCTTTCATGTCTTTTGCCCATTTTCTAATGGATTGTTCATTTTTTTAACTGTTCAATTTGGAGAGTTTAAAAATATTTTTTTACGTACTAGTCTTTTGTTAGATATGTCATTTGCAAATATTTTCCCCCAGTCTGTGCCTTGCTCTCCGTCCTTGTCACGTGGTTTTTTGCAAAGCAAAAGTTCTCAATTTGATATGGTCTAATTTTGTCAACTTTTCCTTTTACGGATTATGCTTTTTTGTGTCAAATCTAAGAACTTGTTGCCTACTCCTGGACCCGAAGTTTTTCTCCTTTTTTTTTGTTTCTAAAATTTTTATGTTTTTTTGTTTTACACTTAAGTCCATGATCCATTTTGAGTTAATTTTTGTAGGAGTAAATTCTTGTAATAGAAAAAATGGAATGATATGAGCAGATTTCAGAGTCTTTTGGTTCCTGAAGATTGTTTTCATCTTGTCACTACTTTAGTAAGACTGTCAATTGGTGCCAAAATAGGCATCCACTTTGCAGATAAACTGTGCCTGATGGTAGGTTTTTTTTTCTTTTTTAAATTAATTAATTAATTAATTAATTAATTTTTGCTTGTGTTGAGTCTTTGTTGCAGTGCCCAGGCTTCTCATTGCGGTGGCTTCTCTTGCTGTGGAGCACGGGCTCTAGGTGTGTGAGCTTCAGCAGTTGTGGCACGCAGGCTCAGTAGTTGTGGCTCGCGGGCTCTAGAGCGCAGGCTCAGTAGTTGTGGTGCATGGGCTTAGTTGCTCCACAGCATGTGGGATCTTCCCGGAGCAGGTATTGAACCCATGTTCCCTGCATTGGCAGGCGGATTCTTAACCACTGCGCCACCAGGGAAGTCCCCTGATGGCAGGTTTTAATAGCTAAACAAATCTAAACCGTTTCTGATTCCCCTGAGCAGAGCCCTGGGCTCTTTTTCATGTGTACATCAAAAAAAGGAATGCAGGCTTTGTAGTCTTTTTTGAAGAAAAATAACAACAACAAAAAAGATTCTATGACATCCTGCTAAGTTTATTTTGTTATGGGCCTGAGTCATTTTTAACTGTTGCCTTATTAGGAAAGAGCTCTGTGAACTGGTTTAATTTTCTCGGCACTGGTTGTTTCATTACGTATTCTTCTGGCTTTGGAAGTGGGAAGTGCCTTTTTCAGCGGTTAAGCATCCAGTTAAGTTTCATGTTATATTGTTGGACTATGGCTGGAAGGTACTGCCGAGGCAGGTAGAAGAGGGAATTTTGGAAAGGGATTATGGAGAAACTGGTAAAAGCTTTAAATAAGCATCTCGAAGGTTGGGACAGAAACCTCAGTGTTATCAGTATTATTGGTGAATAAGAGATCCGGTGAGGGTCTTTTACTCCACCGTGGATTATATACTAAAGAAGTAAATATAAACTTGTATCTCCCTTGGAGACATTCAGGAGTGTTCACTGTCATCATAAATCCTTGTTCTGGTAATTTTATATTACCAGTTCCATGATGGATTTCATACTCTGCCTATGGAAGGAAGAAATTCAGAATATTAATGTATGCACTCTGAGTTTCAAAAAGTCAGTATGGGAAATGAAGTGGCTTTTGTAATAAATATAGTAACTGGACTGGTAAAGATAATTATGGAGTGATTCTACCCTTGGCCCTTGAAGACAGATTCCACTGAAATCAATGAAATTACATGCATGGATCAAAGATCGAATGTTGATTAATTTTCACACGTCAAATTAAATCAGCTCACAAACTAGTTGCTACATGTGCTAGGAGAGCTATTTTTAAAATATGTAATCAGATCTTTATACTCTTGCAAAAATTATTAGTTTTAAAGAGAATATTTTACACATGTTATTTTGTTGTCAAAAATGTGATAAAATAATATGAATATTATTACTGCACACATATCTTGAAAATGATGAATGCATAATTTCAAGGACCTTGGTGATGTACTCGGTCTCCTCAATTGTAGCTTTGATTGTAGATCATCAAATGAAGGGAATAAGCCTCTAAAAATAAAGATGGCACTGTTGTAGTCTTTCTTCTTTCAAAGCAAAGAAGGAAGTGAATATACTAAAGGAAGGCAGAAAACCTGGATCTTCTTGAGCTAACAGTATCATCTCCTCCAGCCACCTGTACTCAACTTATATTGTCATTGTTCCTCATTCTCAGCATGAGAGAGAGCATGGAAATGTCATGCATGTCATGACCTGCAGTCTCCTCCCTACATGGCTGGATCACACCTCCTCAAATATCCTGTTTCAGACTTGAATCTAGAGACAAAGAGGCCCCATGTGACAGGCTAACCTCTTGACCAGAGTCTCTGCTTTTTTTTTTTTTGGTCGCGCTGCGAGGCATGCAGGATCTTAGTTCCCCAACCAGGGATTGAACCCATGCCCCCTGCAGTGGAAGTGCGGAGTCTTGCCACTGGACCACCAGGGAAGTCCCCAGAGTCCCTACTTTTATCTTTTTGGATTACCTGATCATACTTTCTGACTTTGCCTCATTTTCTTTTGCTTACAGACATTTCTGTGATAGGTATACCCTTCTTTTATTTTTGTATAATTTGTGCAAAGCTTGGTATGAAAGAGGTGGGACTGCATTCCTGTCCAGTGAACGAGTGTGACAGATGTTCTCTTTGGCCCAAAAGGACCCCTCTTGAGGTCCACACGCTTTCATGGCTTTCCTTGGCCTTATGGTTGAGGGCTGTGTTTGTCTTCTCTGGTCTCTCCTTGCAGAAGTACTAGCTCCCTCCTGTGAATTTCCTCAGCACCCTGTCTGATTCCATCTTAGAGAATGTCCAACTCTTTACCTTCCTCTAATTACCTATGCGGCAGTCAGATCTCTCAATAGACTGGAGGCCTCTAGAGGGCCCAGGTCATGTCATAGCTACTTTTGTGGTTTCACATGGCATGTGTTCGGGGCCCAGAGCAGACTAGGCACAGGATAACAGTGGACAGGTTGTGTTAATGCTTTCCATATATTCTAAAGTCTGAGTGAGGCATATCATGATACTTAGCTGAGCTATGTATGTTATAACATTTAATGACAAGAATTTTGTTGGTCTGGATTAGAGCTTTCAGATCAGTGGGTCTACTGTCCTTATGACCAAATTTTCTGTATTTACATCTTCAGAAGATATAAATTATCTCCTCTCTTTGCTCCCCGTTTTTATCTCCTAGGATGAGAAACATGCATATACATGCCCTTCTTGCTAATCACTACTTTGTGACTAATCATCAGGGACCTTAAATTTAGAAGAAAATGTGTAAAATTCATGCCCTGAATTTGTTTCTAGGGAGCCACTGGGATATTTTCTTGAAAAAAGAAAATCACAGTCTTAATCCTCTTATTATTAATATGAGATGATCCTTAGAATCAACATGTTATATAACGAGCATGAAAAACAACATGATATTCTTACAGAGGAGTTATCTTCCATAAAAGAATGCCTCCAGTTTTCAGGCAAAAGTATAGTATAAATCCAAAATACAATTATTATTATTTTATGTGTTTAATTATTATTAAAAGTAGGTCTATAAAGCGAGGAAGATATATGTTTTCCAAGAAAACAGGAAACAAATTTGCTTTCACTAATCATACCTAGTAGAAAGCTATTAATTTTCTTCCAAGAATAAAACAGGATTGCAAGAGGGTATTTAAAAAATGCATTAAAATGGCAATGTGCATATAATTTAAATGAGCCAAGAGCTGCTAATTATTCTGGCATGTGTTCAGTTACTTTTGTACTATTACTCCTCTAATGTAAACAAGAGAAATCCTCTTAATTGTCAAAAATAGCTTTTAGTAGATGTTGCTTTTTTCTATTTTTTGCTGTTCTTTTAGTGCAGTTTGCATATCTAAGAATTAGTCCCAAAGTGTGATTATGTAGAATATTAAAAAAAAGAATGCACCATTACCTATATTTTTCAGCTCTTAAAATCAAATTAAAGAGCTAATTAAGCTATTCATTTACTAGAGCGGAAAATAATCATGCAATGTGTATCTGGAGGGAAAAACGGCCTCATGTGCATCCAAATGAGGTAGAAGTGGGCTGAGACATACTTGTGTAACAGGGAACTTGGAACACATGCATAATGAAGAAGACAGGTCCTTCACTGTAGTGTATGTGATCATTCTTTTCCAGAAATGACATTGATTTGGGGGTGTGACAGCAGTATTCTTCACAGCTCAGGGCCTTCAGAATATGACTGAATACTGCAGACTTACTTTTTTAAAACTTTTTATTTTATATTGGAGTATAGCCGATTAACAATGTTGTGATAGTTTCAGGGGCACAACAAAGGGACTCAGCCATACATATACATGTATCCATTCTCCCCCAAACTCCCCTCCCATCCAGGCACTGCAGCCTTATTTTTAAGGCATTCTATCATACATTTACAACATTTAAATGAGTGAAGTTTATTAGCACATGCTCCTGCTTCCTCCGACATGGTGTACTAAATACTCAGCTAGATCCCGGATAAAGCATGCTCACTGATGAGTCACAGGGTGTTGGACTGAAATTCTTTCCACTGGGTTTTGACTGAAACACCAATATGGTGGATACCAAAGAGAGTTTGAATATTCTGTGAACAATGTGCATGAAGTAGTAGGTCAAGGATATGAAAAGGGGTTATTGCATGGAGTGAGGAAAGGGTTAGTGAGGAGGATACCTTTGGAGAAACCTGGGGGATCCATTGCACTGCCCGCCCCCACCCCCTAGGTGGAGACACTTCGTTTTTTATTTCAGGTCTGTAGCACCACCTGGAGGGCTTTGATGCATGTGGGCTGGAGTCTGATTCTGATGCCGGAAATCTGGAGGGCAACTAAAGGGCTGACTAACCACTCTTGAGGCAGATGTGGGGAGGGATTGGCTTTTTCTTTTCCCCCATATGCTGTCTCATTGTTTAAAAAAATCTAGTTGTGGGCATTGGGAAAAAGAGCCAGTGTGGTTTCTCTCAGAGCCTGCCATCTGCAAGAGGTGAGAAATCAGAAGATAGAGGCTGGTTATGTACCACTGGTGTACAAAGTCTAGGTGGGAATTATAAAGACCACTCAGGTTAGAAATGCACCCACCTGGGGCCAGAAGTTGCAAGAGAAAGATGTCCATTGATAATAACCTCTGAAGAGCTCATTGACCCTCAGATCATGAGGTTATCAGTTAAGTGAGAACATTTTGTCCCATTCCTCTTCTCTATTCTCCTACTTTGACCCTGAAGGCCTCAAAACTTCAGCTTGGAAGAGGGAAGACAGAAGAAGAAGGATGAGAAGAGAAGCACAAGGCAGTGAATTAGGGAAGAAGCCAATCAGCCCCTCTTTCTCATGGAAAGCTTGTAGCCTGAAGCAGAAGCAAGCTGGGAGAGGAAGAGATTGACTGCTAAGTCACACCCAGAGTTATAATTATTATACAGAATTGGACATTCTAGTTACTGAATCAAGACTGTGTTTTAATCCAGGTGCAGGGAAACATTACCGCTACTAAATAAAACTTGTAGGAACAGTGGGAGGCAAAAATAAAGTTGGGTTTTGATTCTATTATGATATATTATATATGTACTTAAGTAACATCACAACTTCAAATGCAGGGCTAGGTTGGTAGGAAATGAGGGAAATGTCCAATGGTGAAAAAAAGAGAATAGTTTGTTGAAATGTGAGTAGGAGATGCAGTGAGCAGTAAGCAAATGTGATCAGGAGACTAAGTTTTGTACCCAAAGCAAAGGTGAATGAGTGGAATCTGAGACTATTATGTTAGTGAGACCCTGGGAGGGGGGTAAGGTAGCCCCAGGTCTAGAGTCCTGGGCCTCCAGCAGAAGAAGGGGAAACCTGCTCTGGATGAGGGCAACCTCAGTGGGACTTTGGGATTCCTATAGGTTAAGATCTACCAAATATAAACTCACAGCCAAAGATCACCAAAATGGCAGAAGAAAAAACCTCTGTCTCACCATGAGGAAAGTCAGCAGAAACAACGAACAAAGGATTCAGAGCATTAATGAATTCAGATTTTGGAATTATCAGATGTAGAATATCAAATGATAAGGTATGAAATGTTTAAAGAGATAACCTCTCATCTTATAGAAATGAGAAAGCAATAAGGAACTACCCAAAATGAGTGGGAAGATTTGAGAAGAAACCAAATAGAAATTTCCAAATGGAAAAATATAATGGTTAAAATTTTAAAAATCGATGAGTTGGTTAAGTAGCAGATTAAACAATTGAAGAGAGAATTATTGATAGAGGATTAAAAGAAATTATCCAGAATATAGCACAGAAAGACAGGGAGATGGAAAATATGCAAGAGTTTATCACAACAAGCCCATAATCAAGGAACTTCTAAAACATTTTGATCTCAGATCCCCTTTACATTCTTAAACATTATTGAGGACCCCAAAGTGCTTTTGTATATGTAGGTTATATCTATTGATATCTACCATATTAGAAGATAAAACAGAATTTTAAAATATTAATTCATTCAAAAATCATAAATCCATTTGATGTTAACATAACTAACATAGTTTAAGAAAAATAGCTTATTTTCCAAAACAAAAATATTACTGAGAATTTGTGTTATATTTTTGAAAATCTACTGTCTGGGTAAATAGAAGATAGCTAGATTCTCATATCTGCTTCTACATTCATTCTGTTGCTATATGTTGTTTGGTTGAAACGTATGAAAAAAATCTGGCCTCACACAGATATGTAGCAGGAAAAGGAAGAAGTATTTTAATACCCTTTTCAGATAATGGTGGATATTACTGTTGATATTACACCAAAACTCAACCAATGATAGTTTTCTAATGGTTAGTTGCAATGTGGAATTTGAAAGCCATACCAATAACCTTTTCATATTCTTGTTACATCAAAATTTATTTGCCTGTGTTAAACTTTAAATGGATATTTCACTTATGTATGACTTTGTAACATCGTGGACTGGTGATTTGGAAAATATTGGTTCATTGAATAATACAGATCTTCCAAATATTGGTGCAAAAATCACACTCATTAACATCACTGCCAATCTTGATAAAAAAGTCCCTGTACTGAGAAGCTGTCATGCTCATGGTGGGAAGTACAAGTTTTCTAAAATTCTAACTTTTGCTTGTAAACTTGAATTTTATCATTGGCAACAAATTCTGTCAGTTGTTTTCCTTGAAGTAACAGGCTCAACTTCGTTCAATTTTGAGAAAATGTCTGGCAGTTATCCAAGTCTGAATAGCCATAGTTCATCTGTCAGTCATCCTTTTAAGTAAAGATGGTGTTCCATGAAAAAACTGGTTACGTCAGCTTGAAACTCAGTCACACAAGTGTTTTTCCTTGAGACAACCACCATACTTCGGTATTCAGCAGAAGTGCTTTTTGTACTTGCCCTTTGGTCACAGAGACTATTAAAAAGACATTGCTTACCGGTCAAGACTTAATAACGTTAATATTATTTTTCCTGCTTCACCAAGCACACTGTTAAGTGAAACTGGCATTTTATTTTATTTTATTTTATTTTATTATTATTATTTTTTTAATTTATTTATGTCTGTGTTGGGTCTTCGTTTCTGTGCGAGGGCTTTCTCTAGTTGTGGCAAGCGGGGGCCACTCTTCATCGCGGTGCGCGGGCCTCTCACTATCGCGGCCTCTCCCGTTGCGGAGCACAGGCTCCAGACGCGCAGGCTCAGCAATTGTGGCTCACGGGCCCAGCCGCTCCGCGGCATGTGGGATCTTCCCAGACCAGGGCTCGAACCCGTGACCCCTGCATTAGCAGGCAGATTCTCAACCACTGCGCCACCAGGGAAGCCCCGAAACTGGCATTTTAGAAAATTTACTGTGAGGGCGTGACAGTGACAACACAGTGATTCCTGGCCTAGTTTGGTGACACTGCCTTGATTCGTGCTAAGGCACCAGCACTTTTAACCATTGTTGCTTTTGCACCATCAGCGTGTGTGTCAACGCAGTAGAAAAGACAAATAACACCTCAGTATTATTATGGAAGTAGTTTTGACCTTTTGGACCCCTAAAAGTGTCTCGGGGACCCTATATGTCCATAAATCACACCTTGAGGTTGCTATTCAAAAGAACTGAAAAAAATGTCTCCAGAAGTAAGGTCTGAAATAGAAGAAGGTCTGATGAAAAGAAAACGGTAATCTAACAAATCTTAGCTATATAAAATAATAATGTTTTATTTGTGGGGATTAAAATATTAGAGTTAAATTATAGGCAGCAGAGCCATACAAATTGGGAGGGGTAAAAATCGTATGTGAACTGGGAAGGATGAAGGATATTCAGGAGGGAATGTTACGGTATTGGTTATCTTTTGGATTTTGTTTAAATATGAAGGAAAAAAAATTTTTTTTTTTCAAACATCTTTATTGAAGTATAATTGCCTTACAATAGTGTGTTAGCATCTGCTTTATAACAAAGTGAATCAGTTATACATATACAATATGTTCCCATTTCTCTTCCCTCTTGCATCTCCCTCCCTCCCACCCTCCCCATCCCACCCCTCTAGGTGGTCACAAAGCACCGAGCTGATCTCCCTGTGCTATGCGGCTGCTTCCCACTAGCTATCTATTTTACATTTGGTAGTGTATATATGTCCATGACACTCTCTTACCCTGTCACATCTCACCCCACCCCCTCCCCATATCCTCAAGTCCATTCTCTAGTAGGTCTGTGTCTTTATTCCCGTCTTGCCACTAGGTTCTTCATGGCCTTTTTTTTTTTTTTTTTTTTTTTTCCCTTAGATTCCATATATATGTGTTAGCATACTGTATTTGTTTTTCTCTTTCTGACTTACTTCACTCTGTATGACAGACTCTAACTCCATCCACCTCATTACAAATACCTCCATTTAATTTCTTTTTATGGCTGAGTAATATTCCATTGTATATATGTGCCACATCTTCTTTATCCATTCATCTGTCGATGGACATTTAGGTTGCTTCCATGTCCTGGCTATTGTAAATAGAGCTGCAATGAACATTTTGGTACATGACTCTTTTTGACCTATGGTTTTCTCAGGGTATATGCCCAGTAGTGGGATTGCTGGGTCGTATGGTAGTTCTATTTGTAGTTTTTTAAGGAACCTCCATACTGTTCTCCATAGTGGCTGTATCAATTTACATTCCCACCAACAGTGCAAGAGTGTTCCCTTTCCTCCACACCCTCTCCAGCATTTATTGTTTCTAGATTTGTTGATGATGGCCATTCTGACCGGTGTGAGATGATATCTCATTGTAGTTTTGATTTGCATTTCTCTAATGATTAATGATGTTGAGCATTCTTTCATGTGTCTGTAGGCCATCTGTATATCTTCTTTGGAGAAATGTCTATTTAGATCTTCTTGAAGGAAAAAATTTTAAGGATGGGAATGTCTAGTTAAACCATATGGATAGATTGAATGCATTTATTTTCACTCTCTTCTCCAAATCACAAGCTTGACAATAAATGGATGTTTTTAAAAGTTACAAGCCTACAGGAACAAGTAAGGAGCCAAATTTAGGAAGGCGGGAAGCAGCTGGATGCATGGCAACTGTCTTAGAGAACCTGGGGAAGCCGAGTTCCAAGCTGCATGAGGAGTCAGCGGCAGCAATGAAAAATGATTTAGATTCCTAAGAACTTCAGATTTTAGAATTACGAGATGCATAATAGAAACTGTATGAAATTGCTTAAAGAAATAACATATGATCACTTCATGATGTGTGTAAGTCAAATCATGATACTGTACATCTTAAACTTATACAGTGCTGTATTATATCAATTATATCTCAATAAAACTGGAAGGGAAAGAAGGACATAACATATGTATTCACATAAAAGGAAAGCAACAAGAAACACAATGTGGACCTGGAAGAAATAAATGGAATCGTGTGCGTCCAGATGGAGAAAGCTGAGGAGCATCTTATTTGTGCTGAGGGATTCACAAAAGGTCCTGGAGCGGGTGTCATTAGGAACTTCCTGGAGGTGGAGGTTTGGTGAGGGTGCAAAAGGAGGAGTGGTTGAGAGGTTTTCTACAAAGAGGCTAGCCTACCAGCTTTCCTTCCCACCCTAAAGATTTCCTCTGGATGGGATAATTCCTGTGACTTCTGAGCTGGGCAGTGGTAGGCACAGTTGGGAGTGGAGTCTATTAAACCCTGTATACTGAAGTGTAGGTACTGAATATGTGTAAAACAGCAATCCCTATCTAAAATTCAAATAGGGACCTACCTGGTGGCGCAGTGGTTAAGAATCCACCTGCCAATGCAGGGGACATTGGTTTGAGCCCTGGTCCGGGAAGATCCCACATGCCGCGGAGCAACTAAGCCCATGTGCCACAACTACTGAGCCTGCACTCTAGGGCCCACAAGCCACAACTACTGAGCCCACGAGCCACAACTACTGAGCCCGTGTGCCACAACTACTGAAGCCCGTGCACCTAGAGCCTGTGCTCCACAACAAGAGAAGCCACTGCAATGAGAAGCCCGTGCACCGCAACGAACAGTAGCCCCCGCTCACCTCAACCAGAGAAAGCCCACGTGCAGCAACAAAGACCCAACACAGCCAAAAATAAATAAATTAATTTAAAAAAATTCAAATAGCTATATTGTGAAGATTGAAGGGTAGTGTTTGTGTGTATATGGTAGGTTTATGAGGATGTAGAGTATGTGTGAAAGTGTATTAAGTTCTTGTTTTCCAAGGTGGGAAGGTAATAGATAATGCCTAAAACAGAAAAACCAAGAAGTAATAATATAAGCATGTTATGTAAGCTATGGATATAAATATCAAAAGAATCAATTAAAAAATTGAGAGAATTTACCTCTGGGAATCAGGAAATGGGGCTGCATGTATGGGTTAGGAAACTGCTGTTTTACATATCAAATTCATAGAACTATTTGACACTAAGCTATATCCACATGTATCTTTGATAAAAATAAAAAGTCTAAAAATTACAAAGGTTACTACTAATAGAATAGAAATAGATTCTATAATTTCAAACTCATCAGAGGAAAGAGATAGAAAAAGGAAATGAAATAAGTAGTTAAAATCTTCCCATTAAAAAATACCAGGCCCAGATTTTTTACCAAACGTTAATGAACAAGTCATTCTGTCTTATGCTAATGCTTCCAGAATATAGAAAAGGAGCCAATACTTCCTCACTTATTCTGTGAACCTGGTATAAATGTAAAACCCCCAAATTTGACAAGGATAGTACAGGAAGGAAAATTACAGGCCAATCTCATTCCTGAACATTCAAAAATTCTACACTAAATATTAACAAGCCAAAATCCAGCAGTGTATAAAAAAGATAATGTATTATGATTTAATTGGGTTTATCTTAGAGATGCAAGGGTGGTTTAGCATTCCAATATTTATAAATAGCATTCATCCTATCAAGAAATTAAATGAGAAAAAATTAATTCAATAGATTCAGGAAAAATATTTGATAAATTCAAAACCTGTTTATGATTTTATTAAAAAATCTCATGAAGCTAAATATGGAAAGATATTCCCTTAACCAGATAAAAGGTATTAAAAGAACAGCAACACACTTCAGTGAACATTATTCTTATTTTTTAAAACTTTTATTTATTTATTTATGTATTGAACTATAGTTGATTTACAATACTGTGTTAGTTTCAGGTGTATAGCAAAGTGATTCAGTTATACATACACACACATATATGTATATGTATGTGTATATATATATATATATATATATATATATATTTAAAGGTTATTTTCCACTATAGGTTTTACGAGATATTGTATAGTTCCCTGTGGTATACAGTAAATCCTTGTTGGTTATCTATTTTATATATAGTTGTATGTATCTGTTAATCCCTACTCCTAATTTATCCCTTCCCCTCCTTTTCCCTTTAGTAACGGTAAATTTGTTTTCTATGTCTATGGGTCTGTTTCTGTTTTGCAAATAAATTCATTTGAATTATTTTTTAGATTCCACATATATGTGATATCATATATTTGTCTTTGTCTGATTTTCTCCACTTACTATGATAATCTCTAGACCATCATGTTGCTGCAAATGGCAATATTTCAGTCTTTTTCATGGCTGAGTAGTATTCCATTGTAAATATACACTGCTTCTTCTTTATCCATTCATCTGTTGATGGACACTTAGGTTGCTTCTGCATTTTGGCTATTGTAAATAGTGCTGCAATGAACATTGGGGTGCATGTATCTTTTTAAAATATGGTTTTCTCTGGATATATGCCCAAGAGTGGGAATGCTGGATCATATGGTAGTTCTATGTTTAGTTTTTTAAGGAACCTCCATACCGTTCTCCATAGTGGCTGCACCAGTTTATATTCCCACCAACAGTACATCTTATTCTCCACACCCTCTATAGCATTTATTATTTGTAGACTTTTTGATGATGGCCATTCTGACAGGTGTGAAGTGATACCTCATTGTAGTTTTAATTTGCATTTCTCTAGTAATTAGTGATGCAGTGAACATGATTCTTAATGGTCAAATCTTAGAAACATTCCTTTTAAGACCTGGCAATGACACTTGGCAAAGCCAGTGACATTCACTATTGTCAGTTCTCATCAACATTTTATTGGGTTTTTAGTAAGGCAAGAAATAAGTAAGCAAATTAGTCATTATTTGCAGATAATATGATTCTCTACCCAGAAAGTTCAAAGAATCTATAGGCTTGTTACAGAATTAATAAGAAGGTGGTTGGATCTAATGTTATTATACAAACTATTTGCCATCAACAAATATAAAATATAACAGAAGAAAGAATATCCCATTTATGATAGCAACAAAAATATGGTACTTATGAATAAATCTTCCAAAAGATATATGTGACCTTTATGAAGTAAATTATAAGACTTCATAGAAAGACATTAAAGGAGATCTAAAAAAATGGAGAGGTATACTACGTGATATAAGATTCAATATCATGAGACATTGATTCTTCCCCAAATAATTCATAAATTCAATGCAATTCTAATCAAAATCTGAAAGGGATTTTTTTCATTTTTGGTGGAACTTGAAAAATTGATTGTAAAATTTATATGGAAGAGCCCTAAACCAAAGAGATCCACAGTACTCTTGAAGAAGAGCAAGATGGGAGACTTGTCCTACCAGATATCAGGACCATTTATAAAACTACAGTACAATTAAAATTATTTAGAACAGTAGCTGACCCAGAGTAAGTGCTCAATAAATGTTAGTTGTTATTATTATATTGTTCATACATTTTTGAGGTTTATTTTCTTTGCCATATTGCAAGGATGACTTCTTTCACCCAGTACTGGAATTTCAAAACTTATGCCCTGGGGTAATTTTGACTATTTGTTAAGGCCTGGGTTATAGCTGTAGTCCAAATCATGTGGCTCCTGACATTATGGAACTGAGTTCTCTATTTCCTTTGCTTCTTCTTCCTCCTCTGACTTGAGTCTGGATAAAAATGGAGTGTTTTGGGAACAGCGTATGTCTGCAAGGGACTAAGGAGGTAAGAAGCAGTATCCAGAAAGCTAGTAACATAACAGTGGAAGAGGTATATACTTAGTAGACAAGGCAGGAGTTGGTCAAAAGTGGTAAACTGCTGAATGAAAGTCACACCATTCGTTCATTCATTCAACAAAACTCTACATATTACCTATGTAATAGGTACATAGTGCCACTGCGGCTGGCACAAGAGCTATACAGATGCATCAGAGAGGCCCCTGTCTATGTGGCATGCACAGAGAAAAGGGCAAGACATATCTGGAAAACATTAAAATATAGCATTCCAACTACTAGACTATAGGAGGTACCAAACAGAGTGCTTTCAGACCAAGGAGGCTGAAGGACTAACTGTACAGGGAAGTACAGGCAGTTTTTTCCAAGGAAGTATCGTTTATGCTTGGCCTTGGTTATCTGTGTTGCTGGGGTAGGAGATGGCTGAGGTGTAGACATAAAGACTCAGAGAATTTTCCAAATGTGTTTTAGTAATCACAGTCAACCTCCGTCCCCCAAGCATCATCAAAATTTTATAAAAGTTGTTCACACCGTACAGTACATTGTTTATGAATTTTAAACTCCTGCCTTTCTTTCTTCCTACCTATATTTTGAGTAATGACTAGCCAAATGGCCAAAAATTGGGCAGTAGTGGGGAGGAGGTAGAGAACCAGGATTAGGGGTTATAGGTTGACTCCTGGGTATGAAGTAAAGGAGAATTCAGCATTACAACTTCCCTGATCTGCACTATGTAAATGTCTAGAGAATGAAGTAATTTTGTAATTCTATGGTACCTGTGATTTAGTGTGTGGTTTCTTTCTTAAACTGTAAACAGCAAGTCATAGCAGGCTGAAAATTAGCACACATTTTATAAGTCACCTTTCATTTTATTTATTTTTATTTTGGTTTTTTTTTGGCTGCATTGGGTCTTCGTTGCTGCACGTGGGCTTTCTCTAGTTGCGGCGAGTGGGGGCTACTCAGCAACTCTTCGTTGCAGTGCGCAGGCTTCTCATTGCAGTGGCTTCTCTTGCTGTGGAGCACGGGCTCTAGGCGTGCAGGCTCAGTAGTTGTGGCTCGCGGGCTCTAGAGCACAGGCTCAGTAGTTGTGGCTCGCGGGCTCTAGAGCACAGGCTCAGTAGTTGTGGCGCACGGGCTTAGTTGCTCCGTGGCATGTGGGATCTTCCTGGACCAGGGCTCGAACCCATGTCCCCTGCATTGGCAGGCGGATTCTTAACCACTGCGCCACCAGGGAAGCCCTTGCCTATTTTTAAAGTGGGTTGTTGGTCTTTTTCTTACTGATTTGCAGGAGCTCATTTGAATATTTTCTCCCAGTCTGTTGCTGTTTTTTTTTCTTCTTTATTTGTTTGCTTGTTTGTTTGTTTTTATCTTTTAAAAGGTACCTTTTATTATTTAAAAGTTTAAAATTTTTATATAGTGAAATGGTCAATATATGGCCTCTGGTTCTGATAAAAAAAACTTTTCACCCCAAGATTATATTAAAATAATCTGTACTTTCTTAGGATGCTTTTATAGTTTTGTTTTTACATTTAGCTCTGTATGTGGAATTTATTTTTGTGCAACACAGGAAATAAGGATCTAATTTTGTTTCCAAATGGTTAGCCAATTGTACCAATGCCATTTAATGTAAAATGCTGCCTTTGTCATAACAGAAATTATGAATTTGTGGCTGCTGCTAGATTCTCTCATGTCCTCTGTAGACTACACCACGTTTTAATCATTAAAGCTCTATGTTTTGAAACCTGGTATGGTAAATGCTCCCTCATTTTTTCAAATGTATTATTATACGTTTTTCTCTTTCAGATGAACTTTATAAAAAGTTTGTAAGTTCTGTAAAACACTATGCTTGGATTTGATTGGTGTTATAGGTTGAGTGGCTTTATAATTTTGAGTTTTCCCATTCTGAAATATGGTATATTTTTTCATTTTCTCAGGTCTTCTTCAATATATCTTTCAGAAAAATTTTATATTTTTATTTATATGAGTTTTATCCATTTCTCATTAGGGTTGTTTGGATATCTCAGTTTTTGCTATTTCTGTGACTGGATATTTTTTCATTACATTTTCTAATTGGTTATTGCAAGTAGGTAGGAAATTTGTTGAATTTTTTGTGTTGATAGTGTATTTAGCCACCTTCATGAATTTGTATTAATTACAAGTTGTAATTAATTACAAATATAATAATATATTAATACTTTTCAGTTGATTCTATTGAGTTTTCTAGCTTGACAATGATATCATCTCCAAATAATGAGTGTTTACTTTTTCCTTTTGAGATCTTTACCACTTATTTCCTTTTTCTTAAAAAAATTTTTTTTTTTTTTTTTGTCTTATTGCACTGACTAGGATGTTATGGTAGCATTATATTTCCCTGGCATCTTTTTCTCCTTCTGACAGCACCTTGATTGATTGATTGATTGATTTTGTGGAATTACCTCTCCCCCACTGTGGGCAGTCATAGAAGATTGGTAAATCCTGGGACCCTCCTTTCCTATTATGCAGGTAGAAGAGACCCTTGGACATTTTTTTTTTTTTTTTTTTTTTAAAGGATTTTCTTATTTATTTATTTATTTATTTATTTATTTTTGGCTGTGTTGGGTCTTCGGTTCGTGCGAGGGCTTTCTCCAGTTGCGGCAAGCGGGGGCCACTCTTCATCGCGGTGCGGGGACCGCTCTTCATCGCGGTGCGCGGGCCTTTCTCTATCGCGGCCCCTCCCGTCGCGGGGCACAGGCTCCAGACGCGCAGGCTCAGCAATTGTGGCTCACGGGCCCAGCTGCTCCGTGGCATGTGGGATCTTCCCAGACCAGGGCTCGAACCCGTGTCCCCTGCATTAGCAGGCAGATTCTCAACCACTGCGCCACCAGGGAAGCCCCTGGACATTTTTTTAATTAGATCTTTCCCATCAGTGCACCTGCATAGTCAAGGGGCAAGTTCGTGACTGGAGCTTAGCCATTTGGATTTACTGTCCTAGGGCTTCGGCTCTTGAAGAAGTGACCCATATGTAAGCAAGCAAGAAAAACTGGAATTCATTGATTCCAGAGACCAAGTAATTCCTGTCTGTTTTGGAGCTAGGTTCTCCAGGCTTCTGGTTGATTTTGAGAACTTTCTAAAAGCTTTCCAATAAATTCTCCCTCCCTTTGTATCAAGTTAGTTAGAATTGGTTTCAGGCAATTTCTTTCAACCCAAGAACTGTTATGTGATACATTTTCTTGGTATTGTCTTCAATTAGAATACCTCTAGTAGTTCACCATCAGAAGTAATTTGCATGTTTCTGATGGTTAACTTCTATCTAGGAAAAGGAATTTTTTTCTGTTCTTACCTCATAAAAGGTTTTTTAAAATTTAGAATGGGATTTTTATTTCAAAAAGCTTGCTGTATTCTATCAAATGCATTTTTTATATCTATCAAAATGGAGAAACTCCTGATATTTTCTCCTTTGTTAATGAGGTTTCCTAATGTTGAATCATCCTGGCATTCCTGCAATAAGCCTTATTTGGTCATTACATATATATATATATATAATATATATATTTAAGATATATTTAATATACTGCTGTGTTTGATTTACTAATACTTGGTTTAGGATTTTTGGATCTATATTTTTGAATCATATTGTCAGTAACTGTCTTATTCAGCGTGCAATTTTTGTCCAGTTTTGGTAACATGGTTATATTTAATTTGTAAAATGAAGTGGGAAAACTTTTCACCTTTTCTATACTCGATCTGGAGTTGTTTGTCTAAAACAGGAATCACATTTTTTTCCCTAAAAATTTTACTAGAACTCACTAGTAAAGCCATCTGGGTCTTTTTGATGCCTTTTCAGGGATAGATTTTAAAAATTACATTTCTATTTTCTCCAGTGGTTATTGATCTCATGTTTTGTGTCTTCTCTTGAGTCAATTATTTCATGTTTTCTTTGAAAATATCCATTTACTCTAAGTTTTCAGATTTATTGATAATAACCTGTATGTAATATTATTTTAAAAATAAGAATTCTATCTATAGTCATGTTCCTTTTCTTAGCCTAAAAGGTGTTTGTGTTTCTTTTTTCTTGCTCTCTCCTTAATCAAGTATGATAAAAGCTTGTCTATCTTTTAAAAAATCAAGTCTGATTTTTGTTTTCCATTTTGTTAATTTTTCTATTTGTTTTAGTTAATTGCTTTCTACTACTTTCTTTGGGCTTATTTTGTTCTTGAGTTGATAAGTCTTAGTGGGAGGCAAAGCCTGCCTTTTCCATAAAAGCTGAAAATGTTGTTCTGTCTTGCAGCATGGATACAGGCACATGATCTAGGCTCCAAGCATAGGTATGCTATCCCGGTTTTGAAATGAGAGTTAGCAGTGCACAGAAGTGACAGCAGTAGCACTGGCAGCAAGACCAAGTTCTTGGGGCAGGACCACCAGGGAAGTCTCAGCATCCATGGCTGTCAGAATCAGTGGTGCAAGAAGCAGCTGCTGGCACCTGGTGGTGGCAGGAGCGTTGTCCTCTCCAGATTGCTTCAGTGGCACTGTGGTGGGCATTGTTCTAACTGTACAGCCCTGAGTCTAGTTCTGCTGCCAAGCCAGTGATTCTGTAGGCTAATCAATGTCCTGTTAATAAATTCATTTTCAGCCAAAGTCAGCCAGAGTTGGTTTCTATTGCTTCCAACTCAGAATCTTTTTTAAAATTTTTACTTTTTATTTATTTTTAATTTTTAAATTTTTTTTTAAAGGATTTTTTTTTCTTTTTTATTTATTTATTTATTTATTTATTTATTTATCTATTTTTGGCTGTGTTGGGTCTTCGGTTCGTGCGAGGGCTTTCTCCATTTGCGGCAAGTGGGGGCCACTCTTCATCGCGGTGCGGGGACCGCTCTTCATCGCGGTGCGCGGGCCTTTCTCTATCGCGGCCCCTCCCGTCGCGGGGCACAGGCTCCAGACGCGCAGGCTCAGCAATTGTGGCTCACGGGCCCAGCTGCTCCGTGGCATGTGGGATCTTCCCAGACCAGGGCTCGAACCCGTGTCCCCTGCATTAGCAGGCAGATTCTCAACCACTGCGCCACCAGGGAAGCCCAATTTTTAAATTTTTTTTTTTTTTTTTTTAAATACAACTGTCAACATATTAGATTTTTTTTTTTTTTTTTTTTTTTTATAGGGAGCATTTTCTTTTTTCAAATTTTATTTATTTATTTTATTTATGGCTGTGTTGGGTCTTCGTTTCTGTGCGAGGGCTTTCTCTAGTTGTGGCAAGTGGGGGCCACTCTTCATCGCGATGCGCGGGCCTCTCACTATCGCGGCCTCTCTTGCTGCGGAGCACAGGCTTCAGACGCGCAGGCTCAGTAATTGTGGCTCACGGGACCAGTTGCTCCGCGGCATGTGGGATCTTCCCAGACCAGGACTCGAACCCGTGTGCCCTGCATTGGCAGGCAGATTCTCAACCACTGCGCCACCAGGGAAGCCCCCAATTTTTAAATTTTTTAAACATCTTTATTGGAGTATAATTGCTTTACAATGGTGTGTTAGTTTCTGCTGTATAACAAAGTGAATCAGCTATACATATGCATATATCCCCATATCCCCTACCTCTTGCATCTCCCTCCCACCATCCCTGTCCCACCCCTCTAGGGGGTCACAAAGCACCGAGCTGATCTCCCTGTGCTATGCGCTGATCTCCCTGTGCTATGCGGCTGCTTCCTACTAGCTATCTATTTTACATTTGGTAGTGCATATATGTCAGCGCTACTCTCTCACTTCGTCCTAGCTTACCCTTCCCCCTCCCCGTGTCCTTAAGTCCATTCTCTACGTCTGTGTCTTTATTCCTGTCCTGCCCCTAGTTCATCAGAACCATTTTTTTTGGTTAAGATTCCATATATATGTATTAGCATATGCCAACTCAGAATCTTGACTGAATACGTGCTTTCATTGTCGTTCCTTTCTAAATAGTGTTTCCTAAGTAATGTTCCTAAATAACATAAATAAATAAATAGTGTTTCTAAATAACATTTTGAGTTCCTCTTTATTCCAGGAACTATTTAGAAGCATGTTCAAAATTTGTCCCAGTTGATAAATATTTTGGTTGTCTCTTTTCATTAATTTCTCTTTTTATTGTGATGTGGTCAGTTATTATGGCTTGTAAGACTTCTGACTTCCAGCATTTATTGAAGTTTTACCTGTGATCTAATATATGTCAAATCTTGTTACTGATCCAAGAGTATATTTTCCTTTTGTGAGTATGAAGTTTCCACTCTGAATGTAGCCATTCATGGATTTGACAGTTTTACCTTACATTTTGAAGAGTTATCAATCTTCGTGATTGATTGCACCGTTTTTTAGTATAAAATATTCTTTTTTGTTCCAGCTACTGTTTTTTGGACTTGAATCCTATTTTGTTTAACATTACTATTGCTACATTTTCTTTTTGTTACCAATTGTATATTTTCCATATCTCTATTTTTAATTTTACCTCATAATTTCTTCCCTTCCTCCTTTCCTCCCTCCCTCTCTTCCTTCTCTACCCAAAGTGCAATTTGTCTTTTAAAGGAGGAATTTAATATATTTATGCTTATTATGATTATTGATATGGTCGGTTATATTCCCACTACTTTATTTTATTGGTGTTTTATCCTTTTGGGTCTTTTGTTAGATTTATTATGTTTTTGTCATTTAATTTTTATTTCTCTTTTTCTAATCATTATCCTTTAAGGTTTTTTTTTTAGAAATGTATTTATTTATTTAATTTATTTTGGCTGCGTTGGGTCTTCGTTGCTGCGCGTGGGCTTTCTCTAGTTGCAGTGAGAGGGGTCTACTCTTTGTTGCGGTAGCTTCTCTTGTTGTGCAGCATGGGTTCTAGAGCGCAGGCTCAGTAGTTGTGGCACATGGGCTTAGTTGCTCCGCGGCACGTGGGATCTTCCCGGATTAGGGCTTGAACCCGTGTCCCCTGCATTGGCAGGCGGATTCTTAGCCACTGTGCCACCAGGGAAGCCCATCCTTTAAGTTTTTATCCCCTATATTTAAACTTAAAATTTGACTTCAACCTCTAGAGCAGTACTGTGCAATAAAAAATTCTGTGATGAAGGAAATGTCTTATATCTCTAACACTGGCTAGTAGGGTAAGCACTAGCTACATGGGCTATTGATTACTTGAAATGTGGCTAGTGTGACTGAGGAACTGAAGTTTTAACTTATTTAATTTTAATGAATGTAAATTTAAATAGCCATATGTAGCCAGAAAGTACCATCATATTAGTTTGCTCAGGCTGCCATAACAGAATACCACAGCATAGGTGGCTTAAATGACAGAAATGTATTATCTCACAGTTCTGGAGCCTGGAAGTCCAAGATCAAGGTGTTGCCAGGTTTGGTTTCTCCTGAGGTCTCTCTCCTTGACTTCTAGATGGTTGTCTTCTTGCCGTGTCCTCACATGGCCTTGCCACTGTGTGCACACATCCCTGGTGTCACTTGTGTATCCACACTTCCTCTTCTTACAAGGCCACCAGTCAGATTAGATTAGGATTCACCCTAACAATGTCATTTTAACTTACTTGTCTCTTTAAAGGCCCGATCTCCAAATACAGTCACATTCTGAGCTACTGAGGGTTAGGGCTTTAATTTATGAATTTTGCGGGGACACAAATCAGCCCATAACAACCATGCTGGAGAACACAGGCCCAGAGTTAATTTGTGTTTATTTCTTCCTCTCCAGATACACTGCTACTCACCTTAGGATACTTTGATTTTTCTGCTCCTCATCCTACACCACTATCTGCCTTACGGTAATCATCTGGAATTCTACTTCCAGGTTTTTGTTTTTGTTTTTGTTTTTTTGATTTCTGCATTAAGAATTATTAGAATTAACTTAACATTTTATGTATTCCTTTGTTTGTATTTTTTCTTGTATACCATGCATTTCTCTTTCTTGAACTCATTTATCTTGCTGCTCCAATATTGCTCTCAAGTAATTCTTTCATAGAGAGGCTAGAGGGCCAGGTATAGGGTTCTAGGTTCAAAATAAATTTCTCTTAATAATTTGAAAACATTGTTTACACTGCTGGTGTCCCTCTGAGATCCCTATTAACAGGCAAGGGCATCCATCCCACAGCTGCCATAATCATTGGCTACTAACAGCTCACTCCTGCTCCCTTGTCTGGAGAATTCCCCTTTGCTCAAAGAGAGCTAATTCATTTGGTAAACTACCCACCCACTTTCCCTGGGGGCAGCCTCCAGCCCTTGCCTGGTAGGCGTGTACAAAAGGCTTTCTCACTGCCTCAAGGTGAGACCAATTCTGTGGGAAATGATCATGCTCCAGAGCTCTCCAAGGGATCAAGCTGAAGCCAGTCCCTTGCTAACACCACATCTTAATTCCTTCTCCAGCCTTATTCTGTTTCTCTTATTCTCTCTCTCTCTAAGGAACTCCCTTAATAAATCACGTGCACCCAAACCCTTGTCTCAGGCTCCGCTTCTAGGGAACCTGATCCAAGACACATTGTTTCAGTATTTTCTATTGTCCTATGCCCTCTTGCTTAGCCCAGGACCCAATGCCAATTAGACCTTCAAAAAATGTTCACCAAATGAACAAATGAAGTCATCTTCCCTGGGCAGCAAGCTGATCACATTACACTTCCTTTCCAAACCTAACTTCTAATTATGAAATTAAAATTCCTGATTTTGGGGACTTCCCTGGTGGTGCAATGGTTAAGAATCCACCTGCCAGTGCAGAGGACATTGGTTCGAGCCCTGGTCCGGGAAGATCCCACACGCCGCGGAACAACTAAGCCCATGTGCCACAACTACTGAGCCTGCGTTCTAGAGCCTGCGAGCCACAACTGCCAAAGCCCACGTGCCTAGAGCTGGTGCTCTGCAACAAGAGAAGCCACTGCAATGAGAAGCCTGCGCACTGCAACAAAGAGTAGCCCCCGCTCTCTGCAACTAGAGAAAGCCCACGTGCGACAACGAAGACCCAACGTAGCCAAATAAATAAATAAATAAAATTTTAAAAATGACTGATTTTGGCCTTAAAGCCTTGCACTAGTGGCTCATTCACATCAAGCCCATCTACCTTTATTTGTTAGTCTACTGTGATTTTTTTTTTACTACTTTTATGATCCCAAATGTATTTTTTTACCTCTGAATTATAAACAGTCTTACATTGCTTATACATGTGTCTTATTTCCTCAGCTGGAACACAATTTTATGGACTTTCTTTTTCTTTATGGCTTAGGACCTAGCGCCTTGCTAGATATATGGTGCTTAATTAATAATTGTATAATGTTTTTATGACAGCTTAGTTTAAAGGGATTGTATTTGAACACAATTTTTTTCTTAGAAAAATCCTTTTTTTCTTTCTTTAGTACTCCTGGATCATTTAATCCATGTTTGGGAACTCTATTTCCATAGCAACAGATTATCCTAACAGAAAGAGGACAGTATAATCTTTACTTTGAATGACCAGAAAGAGAAGGATTATGAGAAGAAAACTTGAAGTTACAAAATTGTGGATAAAATGAATGAATCAAACAGAGGAAACAGTTAATGCAAAGAAGGATAAATCATTTCTAACAGCATTAATAGTATTATTGTACTTCAAGATGATTAAACTAGCCAGCAGAATCCAGAAGCTCAAACATTAGCAACATGATAAACTTCAGAAGCTGAAGGCAAAACCATTAAGTCAGTCCCAGGGGTCCTTGCTGGCTTCAAAGCAGTGCCCTCTATTTGATCAGTGAGGGCAGTGGAACAGAACCTAAGCTCTTTAATGATTTGCAGTATCATCAAGTCTCCACTAAGCCTGTATTTGAGAGTTGCCTGAGGTGACTTTCTCTTTAATTTGCAAAAAGTGCTCAATATCTAAGTAGTGACAAATTGAATCTGGCCCACAAAGAGGAGAGAAAAATAATGCGGCACAAAATAAGCTTCTCTTTGGAGAACATAAATAGAGTTCAGGACAAACTCCAGCAGCTGAAATTCTGTGGATATTTCTTTGGCTTTACATGGCTAGATATTTAAAAATATTCTAGGTGGATGTTGCCATCAACCAGACTCTCTCGTCATTGAGCATGCTCTCTTATTCTTGAAGTGAAGAATTTTTGACTGGAAAAAAAGACTGCTAGAGAGATGAGACCACACCTAAGTTTCGACACTGAACCAGTCTTGGGAGTGCCGAGATTCAGAAGAGGAAGCAGCATGGAAGAGGGCACAGGACATGCTACCCAGCCAGCCCTCTGCTCCCTGGGTCTTGGTGACCACCTGAGAAATAGGAGATTCAGTAGTTGGGATGATGATCTCTGAGGATCCCTGAGCTCAACAAGTCTACAGTTTTAAAATAAGAACAAAAGCTATTTGTATTCTCTGCATTGCTAGTGGGAATTTCTTTCTCAACCTCACTATTCTTTGTGTTAACTATAGTTCTTTGTATATTGTATATTCTGGATATTAGTCCTTTGCTGATTATACATACATGTTGTAAATATTTTTCCTACTCTGTGGCTTGTCTTTTCATTTTTTTTATGGACACAAATTCTTATTTAATGTAGTATAACTTATCAATCTTTATTGTTACAGTTATGTTTTTTATGTCTTATTTAAGAACTACTTCTCTGAGTATACCTTGAAGTCATAAATATATTTGCCTTTATTATTTTTTAAGGTTTTATGTTTTTTTCTTATTGTATTTAGATTTTTAGTCCATCTGGAATTGATCCTTATATATAATGTGATATAGGGATACAATTTAATTTTTTCATTTGAATAGCTAACTGTCCCAGGACCATTTATTGAAAACACACTTGTCTTTTCCTAATTGATCTGCCATGCTCTCTCTCTCTCTCTCTCTCTCTTTTTTGCATAAGATGTGAAGTTTAGATCAAAGTTCATTTTATTGCATATGGAGGCCCAGTTGTTTCAACACCATTTATTGAAAATACTTGATTTGCCTATTTTCCTATGCCAAATTTCCTTTCCTACCTCTCTTAACTATTTATATATGGGTGTATCCTTTTCTGGACTCTCCCATTTGTTCTATATGATTGTTTCTGTACAAAAACCAAACAATCTTATTTGCTATAGCTTAATAATAGGTCAATATCCGTCAGAGCAAACTTTTCTATTGGTAATTTTTTTAACAGTCATGAATGGATGTTAAATTTTATCAAATGCTTTTTTTTGTATGCTTACTGAGCATATAGTGAATTATGCCAGTTAATTTTCCTAATGTTAAAATAACCTTTCTTCCTAGAATAATCTAATTGTGTTATTGTATAAGTTACCCATTGCAGCAAGACAAACACCCCCAAATCTCAATGGCATCCAACAATAAACATTTATTCCCAGGCATCTTGGGTCATCTGGGTTTTGGCTGATCTAGGCTGCATGGCTTTGTCTGATGCTGTGGCAGTGGGGGCAGCTCATATTTTCTTAGGACTGTGGTTGGGTTGAGACAACTGTGCTCTGCATGCCCCTCACCCTTCTTGGATTAGCAGAGTAGACAGGACATGTGCTTTTCATGGTAGAGGCATTATCAGGGAATCAACAGTGATCCAGTACTGTTGTCTACTCTGTGTACTTTATTCAAATATCACCATCTGTCTCACTGCTATTCTATACAGCAAAGGAGAAAAACAATTTCTGGTCCAGGATCCAATTCAGGACCACACATTGTATTTACTTGTCATATTTCTTTAGTCTGTTTGACCAGAAACATTTCCTCAGTCTTTCTTTCATGTTCTTGATATTTATGAAGGGTAGAGGCCATTTCTTTTGTAGATACTTTTGTATTTTAGATGTGTTTTCTTAAACAGTCTCTAAGTGGATTTTGTTTATTGTTTTATACAGTTGGAAAACATATTTCTTCCACTAGATGCTTATCTATTTACATTTATTATTGATAGTAGTTATTGATATACTTGGATATATTTCTACATCTTATCATGGATTTTCTATTTGTCCTACCTTTTTAATGTCCTTTTTCTCTTTTTTTTCTTGCATTCTTTTGAACTGAGTTTTTTTCTCATTCCATTTTCTTCTTTATTATCTGCTTTGTTTCTGTTCTTTTACTTGTTATCCTAGATATTTTAATATACATATTTGGCTTATCAAATCCTAAAGTTAATCATATCATCGCCCTCTTCTCTAGTAATACAGTTATCGTAAAACATTTAATCATGCCACTCCTGAAATGTATTATTTTTGGCATCCATTTTAAGTTTATTTTGTTTTTCTTTTAACTCCATAAGACAATATTATCATTATTTATAAAATCAATGTTTATTTAGTTTTATCCACATATTTACTACTTTCTTTCTTGATGATTTCTTTTTGCATCTTGGATCTTCCATCTGGGATCAATTTCCTTCTGCATAAAATATATATCTTTTAGAATTTCCCTTATTGAGTGTCTGTTGGTAGCAGTCTGTCAGGCTATTTGTGTTTGAAAATACCTTCCTTTGTCCCTTTTTTAAAAGACATTTTGAGTTTACAGTTCTAGAGTGTCAGCTATTTTTTCTCAGCCCTTTGAAAATATTGTTCCATGGTCTTTTGATTTTCACTGTGTCTGTCTTTGTGCTTTATCTGAAGGTTAGCTGTCTTTTCTCTCTGGCTGCTTTTAAGAGATTTTCCTTGTCTTTGTTATTCTGTGCTTTCTCCAGGATGTATCTCGGCATAGGTTTCTTTTTATTATCAAGCTTGGGATTCATTAGGCTTCTTCAACTTGTGGAGAGGTGTCTTATCACTTCTGAAAAATTTTTAATCATCAATCCAAATATTCTTTTTTCCTATTTTTTTCTCTGTTGTCCTTTTAGAGGTCTGATTTCACATATCTCTTAGTCTCTCTTTTGTAATTTCTGTCACGAGCTCTCTATGCTGCCTTTGGGATGATTTATTTGATCTGTCTTCCCATTTCACACTTCAGCTTTTTCTAGTCTGTCTGTTAGGCTTTAATTTGTTTTGTTCCAGAAGTTATATTTGTTTTAGTATATGTGCTACCAAAACGAGTACTACATATATATATATGTATTAATATGCTCCATCATTTCTACAGTGGCTTTTTTTTCCCTCATAATTTTTTTTTTTAAATTTATTTATTTTATTTATTTATTTATTTATTTTTGGCTGTGCTGGGTCTTCGGTTCGTGCGAGGGCTTTCTCTAGTTGCGGCAAGTGGGGGCCACTCTTCATCGCGGTGCGGGGACCGCTCTTCATCGCGGTGCACGGGCCTTTCACCATCGCGGCCCCTCCCGCTGCGGGGCACAGGCTCCAGACGCGCAGGCTCAGCAGCTGTGGCTCACGGGCCCAGCCGCTCCATGGCATGTGGGATCTTCCCAGACCAGGGCTCGAACCCGTGTCTCCTGCATTAGCAGGCAGATTCTCAACCACTGCGCCACCAGGGAAGCCCTCCCTCATAATTTTAAACCATTCTTTAATTTATTTAGACAGAAAGCCTTTTATTTATTTATTTATTTTTTTTTTTTTAAAGGATTTTCTTATTTATTTATTTATTTATTTATTTATTTTTGGCTGTGTTGGGTCTTCGGTTCGTGCGAGGGCTTTCTCCAGTTGCGGCAAGCGGGGGCCACTCTTCATCGCGGTGCGGGGACCGCTCTTCATCGCGGTGCGCGGGCCTTTCTCTATCGTGGCCCCTCCCGTCGCGGGGCACAGGCTCCAGACGCGCAGGCTCAGCAATTGTGGCTCACGGGCCCAGCTGCTCCGTGGCATGTGGGATCTTCCCAGACCAGGGCTCGAACCCGTGTCCCCTGCATTAGCAGGCAGATTCTCAACCACTGCACCACCAGGGAAGCCCAGAAAGCCTTTTAGACATTTTTTTCAGGTCTGTTCTGATGGCTTGTGCTTGGGCTTCATGGTACTGTTTTTGTCCTGTTATGTTTTGTGTCTTTTTTTTTTACTGTGACTTCATATTTCATTTTTTGTTTTGCGTGAGTTCTTTGAAACTGTGATAAAGCTAAGACTCCAGAGAGGATTTGAATTTGTCAGGAACCTGGAGGAACTACCAGCCCAGGACAACTTTAAACTGACTTCTTAGCTTGTGATTTATGGGACCTCCCCACCTGCCCCTGCCCCGGTAGTATGACTTTGGCATGAAGACTGGCTTGTGGTTAAAAATTTTTAGGGAAGAGTCCTGCCCTCGCCAAGGCTAACTTTCTAGGTAGATAATTTTGCTTTCAGTGCCTTCTTTTTCTAGTTCCCTCTTACACTGGAGCTGTGGCCCTTTGCAGTCTCAGCTTTATGAAGTGGGCTCTCCAATTAAACCTCCCACGTTGGGTGAATCGTGGGCTTTGTGACCTCTGTTCTGTGGCTTTATGGGACTGAGAAAACCAAAAAAGCAAGCTCATTCATTTTGGCAAATGCTCCCCAAGGCAAAAAAAAAAAAAAAAAAAAATCATTTCTCTGATTACCTCTCTGGGTTCCTACTTTCACTGAGTTCTCCTTACTAAATAGCCAGATAATTGATGTATTAAAATTTTTTTATTGTATTTTATCCAGTATTATGTTTTCTGCAAGAGGGCCAAGCAATTTGGTACCTTGTTAACCAAATTGTTGGAAATAGAAATCTAGATATCAACTTGAAATTATAGTTGACCCTTGAACAACAAGAGTTTGAACTGGGCAGGTCCATTTATATAGGGATTTTTTTTCAATAGTAACTGCTACAGTACTGAACCATCCAAGGTTGTTTGAATATGTGGATGAAAAACTGCAGATATGAAGGAGCTGACTCTAAGTTGTATGAGGATTTTCCACTGTGGGGGCCAGGGAGGGGGACAGGTGGTGCCCTAACATCTGCATTGTTCAAGGGTCAACTGTATATTGGGGAAAACTTTCTTAATACTGAATAACTGGATAGCATTTGACTATCACAAGGTAAAATGTATGACAGTACTTTTCATAGAAAGCTAATAAATGTATAGCCAGCAATAATATTGTAAATACATAAATAAAATAGTCAAGCAGTATTTGATCAGGATGTTAATGCAAACATGTACATTTGATTTTATCATTTAATACATTATTTATGTTAATGATTGTATAATAGAAAGAGCTGGCGTTTTGTGGGAGTGAAATATCATATTTTCCTGCCTTCCACTCTCAAAGATTCTCTAATACCCTGAATGCTGACCTGGCAATGAAGGCTCTTCAAAATAGGCAGAGCTAATTTTGCTTCATTTTTCCTCTCCTCTCCTTGTAGAGACTTGTACCCTGAACTCCACCAGATTGCACCACCACTGGATCCCGACCAGGCTCTTTGCTTTGCCACCTCAAAGCCTTTCAACTTGTCCTTCCTTCTTCTCCCACCTAGGCCTTGATTATTTTTGCAGACAAAGAGTGCATCTTGTGTTTTCTATCTCTATTTCTACTTTGAGGTATTTTTGGCAAAGAGTGCATCTTGTGTTTTCTGTCTCTATTTCTACTTTGAGGTTTTTTTTTTAGAAAGCAACCTCTAGAAACCTCACCCTGACAAGATGTGATCTCTTTTTTTGCTACCCACAGCCTTTTAAACATCTCTTAAAGCTCTTCTATTCTGCCTTGCATTATCATTTTTTTCTTACCTTTTTTTTTTCTTTTTTGGTTCGAATGGAAACTTCTCGGATGCAGAGAATCTTATTCATAAGTGTGTTCCTCCCCAAATGCCAAACCAGTGTCAAATACATTTGGTGTAGGTACAAGAAAAGTACTAGATGTAATACAATCAAAAAACATCTATTTAATTGGATGAAATAGACTAGTTTGAACACAGAGCATTCTTTTTTTTCAGTATTAGTGCATGCGAAGTTATGTATGGAGATAATAAAATGGTATGGGAAAAATGTGTGGCTGTATGTAAATGGGATTTGGAAACCTTGTGCTATGTGGAAGAAAGAAAATCATTTTTCACAATGTAGGTGAAAGAAAGAGAAATGATTGATTTGTTATTATTAACCTTGTGTATAAGTCTTTGTAAGTGGGTCTTTATTAAATTTTGCAGGATTATTGTCATGAATGAGAATTAGAGGAATTCTTCTAGGATATAATTAAGCATGGGCTAAATGCAAATTGCATAGTTTGAAGTCACCCAAGGGTAGCTTAAGTTTAACGTGATAATATTTCAAAATACTATTTTCTTATGTGAGGACTCCAGAATAACTGTGATCATTTTTTTTTTTTTTCAGGTGGCAGACCTTTATTTCTGCTCCCTGTTAGATTTCTTGTGTTTTAAAAAGCCTCTGCTTTTATGTGAGACATCACCTGCAGCCTCGCGGTTTCACCTTTTCATACTTTTCACCAGATACAAAGCACTTTGGTTTTGCTCTGCATTTTTAACTTTTTCAAAGCATGTTTACATTTGTTTATGCTTGTAACTCTGTGAAGTAGGAAGGATGAGTCTTTCTACTCACCTTTTACCGACGACAACCGTGAGCCACAGAGCGGTTAAACTGTGGCTTAAAGGCAGTGGCGCTTCCAAAGCAGCCCACGCTGCTTCCCTTTCCTGAGTGAAATTACGTGGGCCCACAAGTTCTACTGGAACAAACACGGGGCCAGGCTAGGCAGGGCTGCTTGACACACCTGTGTGATTGTGCACTCCACTGTGTGCACAGAGGCCTGCAGGAAAATTAATGGGTCAGAGAAAGCTTGTTTATGAGTTCACATGTTTTATCTACTCTGTCGTTTGAACCAGCTTTCATAATGACCTCACATCATCACACTAAGAGTTATTCTCCAACTGACTTGGAGATCAGTTCACTTAATTTATGTCACCTGCTTTCTAACTGTTTTACATTCAGATGTGAAAATTTTAATTTTAAAATTAGGTTTTGGGCTCCCAAGCCCCCAACTTGGAAGATCAGTTAACATGCCTTTTGTTAATAGCCGAGTAAACACATCTCCAGCTGAGAAGCAGGGGCTGCTTTCAAATCATTTGCTTCATCTGGAACTAAATCCATGAATTAGCCCAATGGGGATGATGATGTTATTCAAGAATCTGGGGAAGAAATGAAGGATGAAACTGTTCATATCTTCTTACTCTTTCGGTAATTCATGTACAACTTCCCAAAAGGTGAGATTTTTCATAATACTCCTGTCAGAGGCTTATTTACCCCAAGATTTCCATTTTAATGTTGTGTTCAGCTTTGTGGCCTGTTTTCACAGTTTTGTCATTTAACTTCATTTCATTCTTCACTTTTGCATTAAAGAATTAATTTAACTATAATGTTCTCTGTGAATAAGACCTTCAATTCCAAAATCTGTTTTTCACTAATGAATTTCTTTAATCCTTAGATAGTTGTCATTTTCCTCCAGACCAAATAAGTTTTTCTTTTTTCTCCATTATGATGACCTAAGTCAGGACTGCAGGCCAGAATATTCATTTTGCAAGTGAAGTAACCTCAACTTTTACTGCTTCCATTAGCTGTATTCAAGTGGTTCCCTTAAAATAATTCCTGGCCTTAGTTTTTGCATAATGAAAGTAATGAGGTGAGGTCACCAGCAGAGGGCGGTGGGATGACTCTTATCCTCAATAAAGGGCTGCTGGAGGTTGGTAACTAGGTCAGCAAATGGGGTCTGGGGAGAACTAGGGTCGTCAATGATGCTTTACTAGTTGAATGGAGGGTGTGTAGATGCAGTTTAGAGTAGGGCAGAGGTGCTGAACCTGGGGAACAGACTGAAGTTCTAGACCCTCTTTGGCTGCTTTCTAGCTCCAAGACCTTAGATAAATTACCTAATCTCTCTGAAGCTCATATTCCTAACTTATAAAATAGGAACAATAACAACATCTCCTAGGGTCATTCTGTGTATCAGTTATCTGTCGCTAAGTAACAAACTATCTCAAAACTCGGTGGCCTAAAACACAATAATTTATTTGCTCACACTTTGGGCTCAGTTCTGCTGGGCAGTTTTTCTGTTGGTCTTTTCCGGAGTCACTCATGCAGCTACAGTGGTCTGGTGGTTTACCCGGTGGATCCAGGATGGCCTCACCCTGATCTGGCAGTCAGCTGGGACTGTCAGCAGAACGCCTCAGTTCTCTACGTGGCTGCTTCAAAGTCCTGCAGCAAAGTCCAGGTTTCTTCCATGGCAATGGCAGTAATTCCAAGAAGGCAAGTCCCAGTGTGCAAATGCTTACCACGTGTCTGCTTATGTCACATTTGCTAAATGTCTTTGGCCAAAGCAAGTCACGTGACCAAGCCCAGAGTCAGTGAGGGTGGGAACTTTGCCACAGTATGGAGGCTTGATATATGTGGGACTATTAGTGTAACAATCTGTACATTCTATTGGCCAAACGTGACAATGCATGGGAAATTATTTATTTATTTATTTATTAAAAATGGACTTCTCTTTTTTTTTTTTTTAATTTTATTTATTTATGGCTGTGTTGGGTCTTCGTTTCTGTGCGAGGGCTTTCTCTAGTTGCGGCAAGTGGGGGCCACTCTTCATCGCGGTGCACGGGCCTCTCACTATCGCGGCCTTTCTTGTTGCGGAGCACAAGCTCCAGATGCGCAGGCTCAGCAATTGTGGCTCACGGGCCTAGTCGCTCCGCGGCATGTGGGATCTTCCCAGACCAGGGCTCGAACCCGTGTCCCCTGCATTGGCAGGCAGATTCTCAACCACTGCGCCACCAGGGAAGCCCGGGAAATTATTTTTAAAGTGTTGTATCAGTGTAAGTTTTGTGTGGTATGTATGCACGTGTAGTGGCAGGTGGGGAGAAGACATAGTACCTGAAAACTTTAACAGATATTGAATTTGCAGTCCTGAAAATAATTATTTAGTTTTTAATCTCTGACTTCCATTATTAAATTAAAATTAGTTAACTCAGGTGGGCTCAGAGGTATAGCATGCTGGAACCTGGATCATGTGATCAGTATATGAAGCTTGGAGAAAAGGACTCAGCTACAGAGAATTGGCACTGCAAGAGAATTGGTTCAAGGATATATCAAATTTATGGATGAATGAGTCATTCATCAGAACCTGAAGGTCTATTCTAAGTGAGTTCAACTTGAAGGTCAGGATAGCCGTCAATGTCATGAGAGCTCACCACACATCCTGCCTGTGGATGGAGATTGTAAAGATGAGGATTCATCTGAGACAGACTGGTGGGAACTAGGAAAGCACCATCCCTATACTAGAGGGGATCGGGGTAGGGCAGGGGACATAAGGAGGCAGAAATCAAGCCTACTTCTCTGGACTAGACAAAAATACATGGGGAGGGAGGGCAAATAGCATATGAATTTGGGAGTACTGTGACTCAGGGTAGGGTGAGGCAGGTGCTTAGAGTTTGTGTGTCATGAGTGCCCTTAAAGTTGGTCTTTAAGGAATCTTGGGATGCAGAGGGAGGATGTGGGAGGTTAGCAACCATCCTGAACCACTGGGTCCATTGTACAGGCAGGGCTGACTGTGAGGCTGAGGCTATTAAACTTCCTAAGTCAAGACCAACTTAGGAACTGAAGTGAAAGTCGCAGGTATCAATGGACCCAAATGAAAAGTTTGAGGAGGCTGATGCAGATGCCCTGCGGGATAGTGGGTCTCAAATGTCAGTGAGCACAGAAATTTCATGGTTAAAAGTACACATCCCTGGACTCATCCCAGATATTGTGACTTAGTATATCTGACATGGTGCCCAGGAGTTTGCATTTTCAGGAAACAGCTTAGTGCTAATGATCTAACCTGTGCTCTACAATATGGTACATGTGTGGCTATTTAAATTTAAATTAGTTAAAATTAAATAAAATTAAAAATTTAGTTACTCATCTACTAGCCACATTTCAAGTGCCCAATAGCCACATGTAGCTAATGGCAACAATATTGAACAGTGCAGCATTAGAACATTACCATCACTGCAGAAAGTTCTATTGGAGGTGCTGGTTAAGCCACTTACTCAGTAATTCCTTTTCTTTGGACCACATCTGGGTCGGCTAGGCCTTCCTGGTTTTGTGCCCCATCCCACGTCCATAACCACATCTACTTCCCAGATGAACAACCCTAACCTGAACAATGGTTCAGGACCATGGACAACAGCACACATGGCCATCTCTCCCCTCAAATAGTTTGTCACAGAGTACTTAAGTCTAAGCAGGTGAAGAGCCAAGAATGGGAGTCTAAATTTAAGGAATCCAATGGGGCAGCAAGCCATGTTGACATGAGAGTCTTTGAACCATACTGAAATCTTCAGCTCATAATCCCTTAGCTCAATGGTAGTGACTCTGGCTTCTGGCCACATCAGCTCTTCTCAAGGAGAGGTAGGGGGAAGAGAGCCTTGAGCTGCTGCTATTTAGAATGTATCATTAACAAGCACCATACCTCTAGGGCAGTGAAGTAGGAGATAAGAATAGAAAGAGTCAAGTGGGACTCTCTAAATTCTGGACTACCATTTACTTGTGATGCAACCATGGGGATGTTACTTAACTTCTTTGAGTCTCAGTTTTCCAATCTGTAAAATGGCTATAATAATATTAATGTTATGAAATGATAAAATACTTGTAATGCACCTCATGTAAGGTCTAGCACACAGTAGGCATTCAATAAATATTAGTTCTATTTCCCTTCTTGGTAATTTGGACTTTATACTCTTTAATGTGGCAGTCCCCAATTTACAGTGCAGAGTCTCTGCTTTCTGGCAGCAGCGTCAAAATTTAGGGACAGAGGTGACTTGGTAGGCTATCATTTTTTGTCTGTTCCCAAGTAGGATCTTGTAGAGCTATGTAATTCAAGTACCCAGAATTTCAAATAATGATCTGGAATTAGACTATCATGGCAGATTCTCTTTCTCCTCTCCCCTCCTCTTCTCCCATCTCTTCTTTCCTTTCTCTCTTCTTCTTTCACCTCTATCTCTTCATCTTGCTTCGTCCTCCTACTTTTTCTCCTCTTCTATTTCCTTCTTCCTCCTTTTCCTCTTCTTTTCCCTCTTCTGTCTTCCTCCTTTTCTTCTTTTTCTTCCTTTTCCTCCTTCTTCAGCTGCTGCTATGAGAACTGCCGTATGTACATATGTACAGAATCACAATCTCATTATCCATTGGAGCTTAGTGAGCTTTGTTAATGCAGTTTTTTTTCCCCCAAAATTTCAAACTGTTAGTGTGCTGATGTATTTGAGAACATAGGTATATCATTTTCCAAAGGTATCTCTTTTACATAGGAATCAGGTGGTTTAAACTCATCAATTAAGATTAGTTTGAGGGCTTCCCTGGTGGTGCAGTGGTTAAGAATCTGCCTGCCAATGGAGGGCACACGGGTTCGAGCCCTGGTCCGGAAGATCCCACATGCCACAGAGCAACTAAGTTCTTGCGCCACAACTACTGAGCCTGCACTCTAGAGCCCGCGAGCCACAACTGCTGAGCCCATGTGCCACAACTACTGAAGCCTGCGTGCCTAGAGCCCCTGCTCCACAACAAGAGAAGCCACCGCAATGAGAAGCCTGTGCACCGCAACGAAGAGTAACCCCCACCCGCTGCAACTAGAGAAAGCCCGCATGCAGCAATGAAGACCCAACACAGCCAAAAATAAAATAAATAAATAAATTTATTAAAAAAAGATTAGTTTGAAATTATGCTTTCTTTTTTTAGCTTTATTGAAGTATAATTGACAAATAAATTGTTTAAGACATTTAAAGTATTCAATATGATGACTTGATATATGTATACGTTGTGAAAGGATTTCCCCCATCTAGTTAATTCACACATCCATCACCTCACATATTCCCTGCCCCCTTTATTGGTGAGAACATTTAAGTTCTACTCTCTAGCAAGTTTTGATTATATAATACAGTGCTATGAACTATAGCCACCATGTTATATGTTAGATCCTCTTATGGACCTTACTCAACTTATAATGATAGTTTGTGCCCTATTACCAACCTCTCCCTACCCTATTTCCCCTCCCCCACCAAGCCAGTGGCAATCACTTTTCTACTCTCTGGTTTCTATACCTTGGCTATTGTGAATAATGCTGCAGTGAACATGGGAGTACAGATATCTCTTTGAGATAATGGTTTATTTTCTTTGGATATATATCCAGAAATGGGATTTCTGGATCATATGGTAGTTATAGTTTCAATTTCTTGAGGAACCTCCATACTTTTTTCCACAGTGGTTGTATCAGTTTACATTCCCACTAACAGTACACAAGGGTTCTCTTTTTTCCACATCCTCCACAGCGTTTGTTATATCTTGTCTTTTTGATAATAGCCATCCTAACAGGTGTGAGATGATATCTCATTGTGGTTTTGTCTTGTATTTCCATGATAATTAGGGATATTGAACACCTTTTCCTCTACTTGTTGGCCATTTGTATGTCTTCTTTGGAAAAATATCTATTCAGGTCTTTTGTCCATTTCAAAATTGGGTTATTCGGTTTTCTGCTATTGAGTTGTATGAGTTCCTTGTATATTTTGGATATTAACCCCTTATTGAATATGTGGTTTGCAAATATTTCCTCCCAGTCCATAGGTTGCCTTTTCATTTTGTTCATGATCTCCTTTGCTGAGCAGAGCCTTTTAGTTTGATGCAGTCCTACGTGTTTATTTTGTTTTTGTTGCCTTTGCTTTTGCTGTCATATCCAAAAAATCATTGCTAAGACTGATGTCAAGGAGCTTACCCCTATGTTTTCTTCTAAAAGTTTTATGGTTTCAGGTCTTATGTTCAAGTTTTAATCCATTTTGAGTTGATTTTTGTGGATGGTGAAGATAGGGATCCAATTTCATCCTTTTGCATGTGGCTGTTGAGTTTTCCCAACACCATTTATTGAAGAGACTATTTCCTTTCTCTATTTTTGGCTCCTTTGTTGTAAATTAACAACTATATATGGATGGGCTTATTTCTGGTCTCTCTATTCTGTTCCACTGATCCATGTGTCTGTTTTTAATGCTTATACCATACTGTTTTGATTACTATAGCTTTGTAATATAATTTGAAATCAGGAAATGTGATGTCTTCAGCTTTGTTCTTCTTTCTCAAGATTGGTTTGGCTCAAAGTTATGCATTGATTCTTAATTGATATATTATCTTTATTGAATATTTCATTTCTGAAATGTTATAGTTAACTGTAAACAATAATATTTAGAAATGCCTGCTACTCCAGAACATTTGCCTTCATCACCCTTTATAATATTGTGAGGGTAGTATCTATATAATTTGGAAGGAATCTACGTTCTAATTAAATTTAAATAACAGAAAGACATTCTTTTAGAGTAGAACATTTAAAAAAATGATGGTGTTTGGGGGACATAACAAATTGTTTGTCCCCTAGCAGGCACTGCTGTATTAAAGTTGTTATAATCCAAAGGCCATGTGTTAACTGACATAGTATAAATATGCATAATAACATGGAAGCAGTGGAAGATCTAGATTCCAATCCCCATCTGGCCATTTGCCACGAATGCAGTGCTGAGCAAGTTGCTCAACTTCTCTAAGCCTCAGTGTCTTCATATATAAAATGGGGATAATAACAACCTGCATGGATTTTTAAGGATCAGAGATAATATACAATGCTAGGCACAAAAATGCTAGAATTGATTTTACGTTACTTATATTTACTCTTGTCCAGGAAAAATTTAGAGAATCTAGTATTATATTCATAATGACAATGAGCATTACTAGGGAATCCTATTAATTTTATTAAAAGCAAACATAAACTTGCATCATATAATGTTGATTTCATTCTTTGCATTGAAGATAGTTATTTTAAATATATATAATAGAAGATCACATGATTCTGGAATGTATTGCTTGTAAAATTAAAAAGAAATGGAATATGTCAAACTACCAATTTTTAAAAATAAATAGTTATGAAGTTTCACAACTGGAGAAAAGTATTTCCCTTTCAAATTGCTCTGAAAGCATGGTTTTACTTACCTGATGCATAACTTACTGTCTCATTTTAATCGGATAAAAATGTGCCCTCCAGAGAATGAATTTTAATTTACTTTGTTTTGACTTAATATGTTACCTGTTAAAATAACTAGTAGTGAAACCTTGGCTTTGATATGAAGGGAGAAAGGATCATGATTTGAAGTTCTTTTTCTTCAATTATTTTGACATCAACTTATAGTGAAAGGGGAGAAAAAACCCTAAGAAGTCTTTCTGCTTTGCATTTATGCCAAGTAGAAATCAAATATACTTCACTTGGATTTTTCTAATTATCGTATTTACTTTCTTTGTGAAGGTGGAAAACTTGATAATTTTAGAACGCTTTACCCTCTTTTGCTCTAGGATATCTATATTACAAAATAGAATGTACTACTTAAAAGAACTATTTACTTTTCTAATGATTTCCTTTTTCCACACTGGAGTGGTGCAATTTTCCTTCCCTTTTCATTACACCTGTCTTCAGTATCAAGCTACAAACACATTTTTGCTGGCCTTTTTTTTTTTTTTTCACACACACACACTGTATTTTATTTTTACGAGAGATAAATAGACTGACACCAAGCATTGTAAATGGATGACCACAACAAAAGCAACAATGATTGCAATTACCAAACATGAAACACACTCATACTATGTCATAATATTGACATTCAGTCCAGTAATCCTCCACTGTAACAGCTCCTTTACTTTGCAGTGAAAATTGATTTGTATATTCTTTGCCTCTGAGTCCTTGTGGGATTTTTTTTTTTAATTCAAACAGAAAGTCACAAAAATTATAATCATCCTCATCAGTTCACTCAGTCCCATGTAATTAATTTTTTTTTTCATCTTGATCTTTTGTTTTTGCTGGCCTTTGTACACAACAAATATAGACAAATTTGTTCATAATGGAGCCTGTGGTTACCCTTTCTACACAGGTATGGCGAGTCTTTTGCTCTTATTTATTTATTTTTATTTATTTTTTACTGACGTATAGTTGATGTATAATATTATATGTCATAGGTGTACAATATAGTGATTCACAATTTTTAAAGGTTATACACCATTTATAGTTATTATAAAATATTGGCTATATTCCCTGTGTTGTACAATATATCTTGTAGCTTATTTTATACATAATAGTTTGTACCTCTTAATACCCTACCCCTATATTGCCCCTCTCCCTTCCCTCTCCCCACTGGTATCCACTAGTTTGTTCTCTGTATCTGTGAGTCTGCTTTCTTTTTTGTTATATTCACTAGTTTGTTGTATTTTTCAGATTCCACATATAAGTGATATCATACAGTATTTGTCTTTCTCTGTCTGACTTATTTCACTTAGCATAATGCCCTCCAAGTCCACCCATGTTGCTGCAAATGGCACAATTTCATTCTTTTTAATGGCGGAGTAGTATTCCATTGTATATATATACCACATCTTCTTTATCCATTCATCTGTTGATGGATGTTTAGGTTGCTTCCATATCTTGGCAATTGTAAATAATGCTGCTATGAACATTGGGGTACATGTATCTTTTCGAATTAGTGTTTTTGTTTTTTTGGGGATATATACCCAGGAGTGGAATTGCTGGGTCATATGGTAGTTGTATTTTTAGTTTTTTGAGAAACCTCCATACTGTTTTCCACAGTGGCTGCACAAAGTTACATTCCCACCAACAGTGTACAAGGGTTCCCTTTTCTCCACGTCCTTGCCAACATTTGTTATTTGTGTTCTTTTTGATGATAGCCATTCTGACAGGTGTGAGGTGATAGCCCATTGTGATTCTGATTTGCATTTCCCTGATGATTAGTGATGTTGAACATCTTTTCATGTGCCTGTTGGCCATCTGCCTTTCCTCTTTGGAAAAATGTTTATTCAGCTCTCCTGCCCATTTTTTAATCGGTTTTTTGTTTTTTTGATTTGGGGGTATATGAACTATTTACATATGTTGGGTATTAACCCCTTATTGGTCATATCATTTGCAAATATTTTCTCCCAGTCAGTAGGTTGTCTTTTCATTTTGTCAGTGGTTTCTTTTGCTGTGCAAAACTTTTAAGTTTAATTCGGTCCCATTTGTTTATTTTTGTTTTTATTTCCTTTGCTTTAGGAGACATCAAAAAAAATTTTGCTGCGATTTATGTCAAAGAGTGTTTTGCCTATGTTTTCCTCTGGGAGTTTTATGGTATCCGGTCTTACATTTCGGTCTTTAATCCATTTGGAATTTATTTTTGTATATGTTGTTAGAGAATGTTCTAATTTCACTCTTTTACATGTAGCTGTCCAGTTTTCCCAGCACCACTTACTGAAGAGACTGTCTTTTCTCCACTGTATATTCTTTCCTCCTTTGTGGTAGATTAATTGACCACAAGTGTGTGGGTTTAATGAGTCTTTTGCTTTTAAAGCAATGTATCTCATAGTAGCATGTGGTGGTGATTTTTTAAAAACCACTTAATTAAGGTATGACTGATACACAAAACACTGTATGTGTTTATTGTATACAACTTGATGAATTTGGAGATAAGTATACACCTGTGAAATTATCACCATAATCTATACCATAAACATATCTATCACGTCCAAATGTTTCCTCTCACCCTCTTTATTATTACTATTGTGTGTGAATAAGAACATTTAACATAGATCTACTGTTTTAGCAAATTTTAGAATATACAATACAGTATTATTAGCGATGGGCACTATGCTGTATAGTTGATCTGTGATGCTGATTTAAAAAATAATACGCCAGGGAAAACTGGAGAATCATATATTTCACCTAAATAAGTTAAAATAGTAATGTTATTTCATAGACATTCTTTAAAAATGCAATAACCTATTTTTTTGTGTAACAGATTTTCAAACACTTATTAAAGCCAGTTACCCAATGGGTTTCGGTGTTAGCTGCTCAGGGTGAGGGCAGGAGCATTAATCAGCTTACTTCACCCTGCCCGGCCATGCTAGGATGGATGACGGGAAAGCAGTTAACAGATAACTGCAGTGTGACAAACTAGCTACAGGCACTGAAATATGCTAGGAGGACCATTGATATGGTTAGCTGTGTAAATGATGCATTTTTAGTTAAAAGAAAAATAACAAAATGAACTCCCACCCAGGCCAAGAAATAGAATTTTGTTCTGTACCGGGTACCCCCTGTGTGTTTCTACCAGGTCATATTCCTCTCCCTCCTGGCTGAATTTTGTGTGATATTGCCTTATTTCATCATAGTTTTATCCCTCTGTATGCATTTTAGTGAACATCAGTGGTTTCTGCTTTATATAAATAGAATCATACTTAGGTATTCATCTGTGACTTGCTCCTTTGCTTCAGTTTTGGATTTTTGAGATTCGTCCTTGTTGATGCATGGTGTTCCAGATATTCATTTTCACTAGTGCAGATTATCCCAGTATATGAACACACTACCACTTAGCTATCTGTTCTACTGTTGATTGACATTTGTGCTGTTTCCTCTTTCTTTGGTATTACTTACAGTGAGATTATAAATATATTTGTATTCTCATGTACATGTGCATGAGTTTCTCTAGGGGATTTAACTAGTAGTGGGACTGGGTCATGCAATATATGTTTTCAAATAAGTGTTTTCCAAATTGGTTGTAATAATTGTAACAACTAACAATCCTATCAGCTGTGTATGAGAGCTCCTATTTCTTCACTTCTTTGCCAACACTTGTTATTTCTCTACTACATTTGTAGTGTGGCTATAGGCTTTAGATCTATAGTGAACCTGGCTTCAAATCCTGGTTATAGCCTGTGACCTTGAACTAATAATATCAGCTTGCTGAGTTCTTATAACGAATAAATGATACAATGTATTAAAAGATGCCTATGCATCTTTACGCTTGTAACCATGAATTATTATTGCTATTATTACATATTCCTTGTAATAAGCTTTAGGACTCTTTAAGAAAATTAAAAATAAAAAGATTCATTCTCTATCATATGTTATTTAGAACAATCCCAACTTCCTTTCTAACAATGTCATTTGACAAATGCATATATAGTATGATGCATACGTATTTTACACACATTCACCTACATATGCAGGTAAATTGAGGAACAAAGCACTTCTATATGTGGTGGAGAATATTCTGTTGGTCTGGCTAAAAACAGAAATATTCAGATATGTAGAACTATTTATCTTTCTTATTGAATAAATATTTAGTCCAGGAAAATTCCTTTCTGGTTCTCCTTAAAGGCAGACAAGGGTAGTTTTCCATTCCTGACAGTTTTCTGAGGGCATCTGTGATGGATTAAAGATAGCTTCAAGTTGTTTGACACTTCTTACATTGAGAAGTGCATTTCTCCTCCCCTTGAATCAGGGCTGGCCTGGATTGTTTTGATCAACAGAGCGCAACAGAAGTGATGATGCCAGTTCTGGGGCTAGACTCGAAGAGGTCAGACAGGCTTCTCCTTTGTCTCTTGGAGTCCTGATCACAAGTCAACCATCAGGTAAGAACTCTAACAACCCTACTGGAGAAAACATGTGGAGAAGTCCTGAGATTATATAGTGAGGCAGAGGAGCTCAACTAAACCCAGCCATCTGCAGCACTGATAAGACATTGGGCTAGTGAGGGAAGCAGCTCCAACTAACCTCCAGCCTAGCCCAGCCTCTGGCTGAATAGCACATGTGACCCCACTGGATGCCATATGGAGCAGAAGAATCGTCTAGCCCAGCCCTTCCCAAATCATAAATATAATAAAAAGGTGCTGTTTTAAGCCACTGGGTTTTGGTAGTTTGTTACACAGCAGTAAATAACTGAAAGAGTAAGTTTTCAAGGATGGTGCCCGGGGTGGTGGAATGCTGCATTATTCCATTTCTGGCCAACGTGAGTTCTCATGTCTGACTCCAGAAATGGAGATTCCTTGTATATGTGAAGGACCAACAGCTATTCTAACAGTGACTCAAGGGTTTTAATCAAATCTCAAAAAACTAAGAACTGCAGTATTTGGCAACACAGATGATTTGTCCAACTCAGCCTCTGAAGTAGTACCAATGGGTAGATTGTAAAAAGCTTAGATGACTTCCATGGTGTTGGTCTCAAAATGTTTAAGATTTTTCTCTCAGATATCCTACTTTCCTTTAATTATATTTTTTATTTGCTAAACGTGCATAAGCTTATTTGTGTTCTTAGCTAAAACATTCTTATAAAGTATACTTCCTTTTGTTGGAATTAAATTACATCTTTTAAGCTTTAAGTGGCATCTTCTAGTTCTAGCATTCTAGGGTTTAGTGAAAAGTCCCTACAACACTATTTATACCTCTAAGGATTTACAACCTTCAAGTCTCCAATTTGATCATATTTTGGTCTCTTGTTTTCATACATTTTCCTTGAGTGTCTAAAAAAATAATTACCCTTCTCTGGATTTTTTTGAATTTCTAATAGTATTTTTTTGCAATTACTATATAGAATGGAAAATTTTAATCTTCTATGCTCTGTTCCTAGCATTCTGTTGGGTTTATAATTCAGAGCAGCCTATTGGGATGATGTGGTGAAACTTCGCCTTCCCAGTGATTATAGATATTCCCCAAATGATTTCTCATTGGCAGGAATCCTGGAAGCTCACCTTTCCTTTTCCTTTACTTCTCCCCAGCATATTGAACACTATCTCTTATACCCTCAGTTTCTGCCTGGGGTCCTAGTTCAAATAGCACAGAACCAAATTAGCTCAGAATCATAAGCCTGTATCCACCAGATTTGGGCATCACCTCTGCCCAGTGATACCCACTATACTTACCATCCAAGCACATCAAATCCTCCAGAGAGGCCCTTGGCATAGAATGGATGAGCACCCTTGGTGATTCCGCCATACCACATCCCCTTGACTTGAAGGATGTGTTTTCAACTTCTCTTCTCGCCCTTATGGAACATGTAGCATAGTCCAGGACGACTCCAGGCCAAGATTCTCCCCCAGGAAACTTAAAAAAAAAAACCCTCTTTATTATGGAAACGTTCAAACATACACAAAATAGAGAAAATAGAAAAGTAAATCCCCTGTACTTACTTACTTACTCACTTGGCTTCAACAATTATCAGTATGTGTCCAATCTTGTTTCCTCTATGTTCCTAACTATTCTCACCTCTTACTTCTTCTAACTCTGCTGGATTATTTTAAAGCAAATCCCAGATGTCATATTACTTCATTGTAAAATCTTTAGTATTTACCTCTAAAAGATAAAGAATTTTTTTAAACCATAATACCATTATCATGTCTACAATACTTATTAATAATTTCAGGTAACAGTGTATCCTGGGAAAATATCTTGAGCCTATATAATATTATTAATGTAGGTTTGAATTGCTTTTCTTAAAATGCATTACCTATCCTTGTTCACACAGTATAAAATCATCCAACAATTCATCTTCATTCATTTGGCATTCACTATTGAAAGAAATTTAAGGATCATCTACAAACTCTGCTTCCTATGCAATCACCTTCTTTATTTTAGCATTGAATAAGATTGATTTGAGTACTAATCACTCAGGGAAGAAATCCTGTTGTTGACACATCTCCACCCAAGGAAAGGGATATTTAGTATTTACTCCTTTGTCTCCCATCTTTTTGAAGTCAGTTCCCCATCCACATCAAAATATTACTTTTAGGGACTTCCCTGGTGGCGCAGTGGTTAAGAATCTGCCTAACAATGCAGGGGACATGGGTTCAATCCCTGGTCTGGGAAGATCCCACATGCCGCAGAGCAGCTAAGCCCATGCGCTGCAACTACTGAGCCTGCGCTCTAGAGCCCACAGCCACAACTACTGAGGCTGCATGCCACAACTACTGAAGCCCACACACCTAGAGCCTGTGCTCTGCAGCAAGAGAAGCCTGCACACTGCAACTAAGAGTAGCTCCTGCTCGCTGCAACTAGAGAAAGCCTGCATGCAGGAATGAAGACCCAATGCAGCCAAAATAAATAAATAAAAAAATAAAAATACTACTTTTAGCCCCTATTTTTAGAAATGAAAAGAAGCTATTATCAAAAGGGTTTCTAATCAGCTTTATTGAGGTATAATTTACATACAATAAAATTCACTTATTTTAAGTGGATAATTCAATGAGTTTTGAAAAATGCATGCAGTCATGTAACAGACACCACAATCAAGATACAGAACAACTATGTCATCCCCAGAAGTTCCCCTACGTCTCCACCAACACTCTACCGCTTGGCCCATGGCAATGACCAACCTATTTTCTACCACTATACTTTTATCATGTAATGTAATCTTTTGTATTCGGCTTCTTTCACTTAGCATAATGTTTTTGCAAATCATCACCTGTAACAGTAATTATTCTTTTTATTGCTGTGTATTACTCCATCATAGAATATGCCAAAATTTGTTTATCCATTCATAGTTGATGGATATTTAGATGGTTTCCAGTTTTTGGTTGTTGTGAATAAAGCTTCTATGCAAATTTGAGTATAAGAAGTCTTTGTGTAGATTTATGTTTTCATTTCTCTTAGGTCAATACCTGGGAGTGGACGTACTGGATCATATGCTAAGTGTATGTTAACTTATAAACTACCAAACTGTTTTCTATAGTGGCTGAACCAATTTGCATTTCCAACAGAAAACTATGAAAGTTCCAGTTTCTCCACATCGTAGAAAACTGTCAGTATTTAATTTTAGCCATTCTAGGGATTGTGTAGTGGTATCTCTTGGTTTCCCTAATGACTAATGATGTTGGACATCTTTTCATGTACTACTTATTTGCTATTCGTGTATCTTCTTTTATGGACTTTCTGTTTTTAAAACTGAGTTGTCCATCTTATTGTTGAACTACAAGAGTTCTTTTTATTCTGGACATAAGTCTCTTGTCAGATACAAGTATTGTGAATATTTTCTTCAAGACTGTGGCTTACCTTTTCATTTTTAAACAGTGATTTTTGAAGAGCAAAAGTTTTAAATTTTGGGGCTTCCCTGGTGGCGCAGTGGTTGAGAGTCTGCCTGCCAATGCAGGGGACACGGGTTCGAGCCCTGGTCTGGGAAGATCCCACATGCCGCGCAGCAACTAGGCCCGTGAGCCACAACTACTGAGCCTGCGCGTCTGGAGCCTGTGCTCTGCAACAAGAGAGGCCGCGATACTGAGAAGGCCCGCGCACCGCGATGAAGAGTGGCCCCCGCTCGCTGCAACTAGAGAAAGCCCTCGCACAAAAACGAAGACCCAACACAGCCAAAAATAAATAAATAAATAAATAAATTAAAAAAAAAAAATTACTTGCCTAACCCAAGGTCACTAAGATTTTCTCCTATGTTTTCTCCTAGAAGTTTCATAGCTTTAGTTTTACATTTAGGCCCATGATCCACTTTGAGTTAATTTTTGTGTATGATGTGAGGTAAGTGTTCAGAATCATTTTATTTTTGCATATGGATATTCAATTTTTACAACCTCATTTTTGAAAAGGTCATCATTTCCCTATTCAATTGTCTTGGCATCTTTGATGAAAGTCAGCTGACCGTATATATGTGAGTCTACTTCTGGACTGTATTCTGTTTCATTGTTGATCTTTATGTTTATCTTTATTGCCTATATTCTCATTCTATACGTTTGTCTTTAGTCAGTACCACACTATCTTGATTACTGTAGCTTTACAGTGAAATGTGCAAAAATTTTGCCAGGATTTTTGTTGGAATTGCATTGAGTCTATAGATCAATTTGGGAGCAAGGACAGTAGATTGGAGTAGCCGTCTTGAAGGCTGCCATCACCAGCTTGTTGCTATAATTCTACTATCTCTTTTTTTTTTATTTTTAAATTTTTTTATAGACTTTTACTTTTTTTTTTAAAGTATTTGTTTATTTATTTATTTATGGCTGTGTTGGGTCTTCGTTTCTGTGCGAGGGCTTTCTCTACTTGTGGCAAGCGGGGGCCACTCTTCATCGCGGTGCACGGGCCTCTCACTATCGCGGCCTCTCTTGTTGCGGAGCACAGGCTCCAGACGCGCAGGCTCAGTAGTTGTGGATCACGGGCCCAGTTGCTCCGTGGCATGTGGGATCTTCCCAGACCGGGGCTCGAACCCGTGTCCCCTGCATTGGCAGGCAGACTCTCAACCACTGCGCCACCAGGGAAGCCCTACTATCTCTTTTAAAATGGAAAATAGAATGACTGGGCACATCTGTCCAAATTTCATATCTGTACTTGGTATGTCTTGACCAAATGCTAGTGAGCCTCCAGCCTTCCTTAATAAGACAGTGTGGGATGTCTTCCCAGAAGTTTACAAGGGCAAATGTCAAAATTTGGATGTATGCAACTGTTATTCAATCATTCATTCTACAAATATTTATTAAGGGTGTACTATGTGCCAGGTACAGTTCTAGGTGCTGGGGGTATAGCATTTAACAAAGCAGACAAGTATCCCTGCCTTAAAAGGGCCTATCTTCTAGCCTAAAGAACCATAAGTATATAGGATTGATTAAAAGTAGAACCTTAAAAAGTATTTTACTTCTTGATCTAGTACTATCTCTTCTAAGAATTTATCTGAAGAAAATAATGAGATGTTGTCAAAAGTTATGTAAAAATGTTCATTGCAACATTTATGATAGAACCATCCCCCCTCCAAAAACTACATAGTTAATATAGAGGAATGATTAAATAACTGGTGATATATGCATTTGATGAAATATTATGTAATCATTAAAACTTTAAATTTTAGAAGACTGTAAGACCATGGGATAGATAATTTAAAATGTCAAATCATTTCCTGGTAAGACTGAACCAAGTTACGTCTACCAGCAGTGTTTGAGCATATCCGTCTAACTTTACCCTTGCTGCAGTGAGTACTTTGAAAAAACAGAATGTGTAATAATCTTGTGTGTGTGTGTGTGTGTGTGTGTGTGTGTGTGTGTGTGTGTGTGTGTCTAATTACACAGTAAAGCCAGAGCCAGTTTGGATGGCAAAAATGGTATCTCATTTTAATTGACAATTCTTTATTACTAGTGACAATGAATATTTTTGGTCATCTGTTTAGGCTATTTTTGTATTTCTTTTGTGAACTGTTTTTCTTTTTAAAAGGAATCTGGATAAATTCTTCAGGTTTAATTTGTTGACAAGGCACCCGGTTAGTGAGGTTTTTGTTCTTGTATTGAGAAATCTATTTATTGTGCTACAATGTGGCTTATGAAAGATGCTTTAAAAATTTAAAGTATTCTTTAGGTTTACTTGGAAAGGCAGTAACTTAATGATACTTTAAATTAGAAAAAGCTCACACCAAACTAATTTGAGCAGTAAATACTCATCATTCTTTTCCCATATTTCTTTGCTATTTAAAAAGCTTACTGATAGGTAGGGCAAAACTTGATGTTTTGTTGATTTTGCCTATTGTTTTAGATATTTTAAAATATGTATTTCTTGCATATTTGAGCACTATATATTCAACTGCTCTACTCTTCCTGTTTTTGGAAACATCTGCTTCTATAACTTTTGACATTAAATTTTAATTTGAGGGAATTCCCTGGTGCTTCCACTGCCGGGCCAGGTTCAATCCCTGGTCGGTGAACTAAGATCCCACAAGCCACGTAGTGTACCCAAAATAATAACAATAATAAATTTTAATTTGAGAAATAAAAAATAAAACTAATAGCCTAGGGCCAAAAGAAAATTGTTAAATGTACATCTAAGAAATGGAAAGCACTCACCATCTGTCACTGAATTGCTTTTCTAAAATACAATGAGAGGACTTCCCTGGTGGCTCAGTGGTTAAGAATCCACCTGCCAATGGAGGGGGCACGGGTTGGAGCCCTGGTCCGGGAAGATCCCACATGCTACAGAGCAACTAAGGCCGTGTGCCACAACTACTGAGCATGCGCCTTAGAGCCCGCGAGCCACAACTCCTGAGCCCAGGTGCCACAACTACTGAAGCCTGTGCACCTAGAGCCCGTGCTCCGCAACGAGAGAAGACGCTGCAGTGGGAAGTCCGTGCACCACAACAAAGAGTAGCCCCAGCTCGCCGCAACTAGAGAAAGCCTGCACGCAGCAACGAAGACCCAACCAAAAAATAAATAAATAAAAAGAAAAAAAAAATGAGAAGATGTAGAAACATATTACATCATTGTGTTCAAGCAAATGCAAAGAGTTGGAGTTAGTATGACATGTTTGGAAGACATGAGAGATGGTTCACGGAGAGAAGGGTGTTGGCATTGAAGAAAGGTGAGGAAAAGCTGGGTGGACAAGGTGGGACCAGATCATGGGAACCGTAGGTGTCATGCTGAGGAGATTGAAATTCTTTTTTTTTTTTTTAACATCTTTTTTGGAGTATAATTGCTTTACAATGTTGTGTTAGTTTCTGCTGTATAACAGAGTGAATCAGCTATATGTATACATATATCCCCATATCCCCTCCCTCTTGTGTATCCCTCCTACCCTCCCTATCCCACCCCTCTAGGTGGTCACAAAGCACTGAGCTGATCTCCCTGTGCTATGTGGCTGCTTCCCACTAGCTACCTGTTTTACATTTGGTAGTGTATATATGTCCATGCCACCCTCTCACTTCATCCCAGCTTACCCTTTCCCCTCCCCGTGTCCTCAAGTCCATTCTCTACATCTGTGTCTTTATTCCTGTCCTGCCCCTCGGTTCCTCAGAAGCTTTTTTTTTTTTTTTTTTTTTAAAAATCCCACAAGGACTCAGAGGCAAAGAATATACAAATCAATTTTCACTGCAAAGTAAAGGAGCTGTTACAGTGGAGGATTACTGGACTGAATGTCAATATTATGACATAGTATGAGTGTGTTTCATGTTTGGTAATTGCAATCATTGTTGCTTTTGTTGTGGTCATCCATGTACAATGCTTGGTGTCAGTCTATTTATCTCTTGTAAAAATAAAATACAGTGTGTGTGTGTGGAAAAAAAAAAAAAAGATTCCATATATTTGTGTTAGCATACGGTATTTGTTTTTCTCTTTCTGACTTACTTGACTCTGTGTGACAGACTCTAGGTCCATCCACCTCACTACAAATAACTCAATTTCGTTTCTTTTTATGGCTGAGTAATATTCCATTGTATATATGTGTCACATCTTCTTTATCCATTCATCTGTCGATGAACACTTAGGTTGTTTCCATGTCCTGGCTATTGTAAATAGAGCTGCAGTGAACATTGTGGTACATGACTCTTTTTGAATTATGGTTTTCTCAGGGTATATGCCCAGTAGTGGCATTGCTGGGTCGTATGGTAGTTCTATTTTTAGTTTTTTAAGGAGCCTCCATAGTGGCTGTATCAATTTACATTCCCACCAACAGTGCAAGAGGGTTCCCTTTTCTCCACACCCTCTCCAGCATTTATTGTTTGTAGATTTTTTGATGACGGCCATTCTGACCAGTGTGAGGTGATACCTCGTTGTAGTTTTGATTTGCATTTCTCTAATGATTAGTGATGTTGAGCATCCTTTCATGTGTTTGTTGGCAATCTGTATATCTTCTTTGGAGAAGTGTCTATTTAGGTCTTCTGCCCATGTTTGGATTGGGTTGTTTGTTTTTTTGGTATTGAGCTGCATGAGCTGCCTGTATATTTTAGAGATTAATCCTTTGTCAGTTACTTCATTTGCAAATATTTTCTCCCATTCTGAGGGTTGTCTTTTTGCCTTGTTTATGGTTTCCTTTGCTGTGCAAAAGCTTTTAGGTTTCATTAGGTCCCATTTGTTTATTTTTGTTTTTCTTTCCATTTCTCTAGAAGGTGGGTCAAAAAGGATCTTGCTGTGATTTATGTCATAGAGTGTTTTGCCTACGTTTTCCTCTAAGAGTTTTATAGTGTCTGGCCTTATATTTAGATCTTTAATCCATTTTGAGATTATTTTTGTGTATGGTGTTAGGGAATACCATACACAATAATTTCATTCTTTTACATGTAGCTGTCCAGTTTTCCCAGCACCACTTATTGAAGAGGCTGTCTTTTCTCCACTGTATATTCTTGCCTCCTTTATCAAAGATAAGGTGACCATATGTGCATGGATGTATCTCTGGGCTTTCTATCCTGTTCCATTGATCTATATTCCTGTTTTTGTGCCAGTCCCATACTGTCTTGATTACTGTAGCTTTCTAGTATAGTCTGAAGTCAGGGAGCCTGACTCCTCCAGCTCCATTTTTCTTTCTCAAGATTGCTTTGGCTATTCGGGGTCTTTTGTGTTTCCATACAAATTATGAAATTTTTAGTTCTAGTTCTGTGAAAAATGCCACTGGTAGTTTGATAGGGATTGCATTGAATCTGTAGATTGATTTGGGTAGTAGAGTCATTTTCACAGTGTTGATTCTTCCAATCCAAGAACATGGTATATCTCTCCATCTGTTTGTATCATCGTTAATTCCTTCCATCAGTGTCTTATAGTTTTCTTCATACAGGTCTTTTGTCTCCTTAGGTAGGTTTATTCCTAGGTATTTTATTCTTTTTGTTGCAAAGGTAAATGGGAGTGTTTTCTTAATTTCTCTTTCAGATTTTTCATCATTAGTGTATAGGAATGCAAGAGATTTCTGGGCATTAATTTTGTATCCTGCTACTTTACCAAATTCATTGATTAGCTCTAGTAGTTTTCTGGTAGCATCTTTAGGATTCTCTGTGTTTAGTATCATGTCATCTGCAAACAGTGACAGTTTTACTTCTTCTTTTCCGATTTGGATTCCTTTTATTTCTTTTTCTTCTCTGATTGCTGTGGCTAAAACTTCCAAAACTATGTTGAATAATAGTGGTGAGAGTGGGCAACCTTGTCTTGTTCTTGATCTTAGTGGAAATGGTTTCAGTTTTTTACCATTGAGAATGATGTTAGCTGTGGGTTTGTCATATATGGCCTTTATTATGTTGAGGTAAGATCCGTCTATGCCTACTTTCTGGAGAGTTTTTATCATAAATTGGTGTTGAATTTTGTCAAAAGCTTTTTCTGCATCTCTTGAGATGATCATATGGTTTTTATCCTTCAATTTGTTAATATGGTGTATCATATTGATTGATTTGCGTATATTGAAGAATCCTTGCATTCCTGGGATAAACCCCATGTGATCATGGTGTATAATCCTTTTAATGTGCTGTTGGATTCTGTTTGCTAGTATTTTGTTGAGGATTTTTGCATCCATGTTCATCAGGGATATTGGCCTGTAGTTTTCTTTCTTTGTGACATCTTTGATTTTAGTATCAGGGTGACGGTGGCCTCGTAGAATGAGTTTGGGAGTTCCTCTCTCTGCTATATTTTGGAAGAGTTTGAGAAGGATAGGTGTTAGCTCTTCTCTAAATGTTTGACAGAATTCGCCTGTGAAGGTGTCTGTTCCTGGGCTTTTGTTTGTTGGAAGATTTTTAATCACAGTTTCAATTTCAGTGCTTGTGATTGGTCTGTTTATATTTTCTATTTCTTCCTGTTTCAGTCTTGGAAGATTGTGCTTTTCTAAGAATTTGTCCATTTCTTCCAGGTTGTCCATTTTATTGACATATAGTTGCTTGCAGTAATTTCTTATGATCCTTTGTATTTCTGCAGTGTCAGTTGTTACTTCTCCTTTTTCATTTCTAATTCTATTGATTTGAGTCTTTTCCTTTTTTTTCTTGATGAGTCTGGCTAATTGTTTATCAATTTTGTTTATCTTCTCAAAGAACCAGCTTTTAGTTTTATTGATCTTTGCTATTGTGTCCTTCATTCCTTTTTCATTTATTTCTGATCTGATTTTTAGGATTTCTTTCCTTCTGCTAACTTTGGGGTTTTTTTGTTCTTCTTTCTCTAATTGCTTTAGGTGTAAGGTTAGATTGTTTATTTGAGATTTTTCTTGTTTCCTGAGGTAGGCTTGTATAGTTATAAACTTCCCTTTAGAACTGCTTTTGCTGCATCCCATAGGTTTTGGATCGTCGTGTTTTCATTGTCATTTGTCTCTAGGTATTTTTTGATTTCCTCTTTGATTTCTTCAGTGATCTCTTGGTTATTTAGTAATGTATTGTTTAGCCTCCATGTGTTTGTATTTTTTACAGTTTTCTTTCCTGTAATTGATATCTAGTGTCATGGCATTGTGGTCGGAAAAGATACTTGATACGATTTCAATATTCTTAAATTTACCAAGGCTTGATTTGTGACCCAAGATATGATCTATCCTGGAGAATGTTCCATGAGCACTTGAGAAGAAAGTATATTCTGTTGTTTTTGGATGGAATGTCCTATAAATATCAATTCAGTCCATCTTGTTTAATGTGTCATTTAAAGCTTGTGTTTCCTAATTTATTTTCATTTTGGATGATCTGTCCATTGGTGAAAGTGGGATGTTAAAGTTCCCTACTATGATTGTGTTACTGTTGATTTCCCCTTTTATGGCTGTTAGCATTTGCCTTATGTATTGAGGTGCTCCTATGTTGGGTGCTGAAATTCTTTCTGTAGTTAATTGTAGCAATGAAGAATATGAATTTAGAAAAATGAAGTAATGAGGGAATTCCCTGGTGGTCCAGTGGTTAGGGATCTACACTTCTGCTGCAGGGGGCCTGGGTTCAATCCCTGGTTAGGGAACTAAGATCCCACACGCAGCATTGATGTAATGAGAATAACATAAAAAATATTTTGTTGGTAGTCTTGAGTCTGTCTATTCATAGCCAGGCTGTGAAGTGTCTGTATCTTAGTATTGGAGTTATTCCTTTTCCCTGCAGATCGCTTGTGTTTGCTCCAGTGAGTTTGACCAAAGCAAACTGAATGATTCCAATCACCACTCACTTAAGCAAAAGGAGACTTAATGCTTTTAACAAAAAGGATGCCTGTTACAGCCCAAAATATTACTGAGGCCAGCAAAGATGAGTTCTGAGGTGGCTTGTCTGGGCCTTTATCACTCCAGTCCTGCCATAGCTGCGTGATCCTTGATGGACTGGCATCCATTCTCAGTGTCCACCCACGGAAGGACATGGAAGTGCCCCTCTGATGGTGTGGTGACAAGGGCCCTGTACACCCTTATCCCAGTGACTCAGTTTCTTCGAAACACTAAAAATTAGCTTCTGTAGAACTAGAAGACTCTCACTTTAAATAATAAGAGAATTCAACCATGTGTATAATTATCCCTTGAAAGACAAGCAAGGAAGGACCACTGAAGTCCATTCTTGGTTGTAGTTTATGCAACAGGGAAAGGTCTAAGACGAGCTATTCCTTTGCTGCACTGATTAGCAACTCCTCTGTAAAAGCAGGGAGATAGTCAAGATTAAAGACTGGAGGAGATGTATGTGATCCTGCTGTTTGTGTTTGACTGAGATATTCCTATAATATTTCACTGGACTGAGAACCAGGGGTCATTTCCCTGGTTTCAGAAGGCCACACTTAAATAAGATGGGACATACTCTCAGAAAGATAAAAATTTGAGTGTATGTGAATGTTATTCAATTATTTATTCAACACATATTCATTAAGGGTATACTATGTGCTGCATACTGTTTAAGAATCGCAGCATTTAACAAAACAAATGAGAATCACTGCTTTATTAAAAGCCTATGTTCTAGGCTCTGTTTTTATTAAAAACCTTGTATAGAACCACCAGTATATAGGATTGGTTAAAAGGAGAAAGAGAGAGAGAAAAAAGAAACCAGCACGTAAAAACATTTGTGCTTCAGTGGACACCATCAAGAAGTGAAAAGATAACTCACAGACTGGGAGAAAATATTTGCAAATTGTGTATCTGATATATATATCAAGAGTAAAGAATATATAAGAAACTCCATAATAAAAAGACAGATACTCTGCTTTAAAAATGGACAAATAAAAGAAGACATACATTGTCCCAGAGAAGATATACAGATGGCCAACTAGTACATCAAAAGATGCCCAATGTCATTTGCCATCAGGGAAATGCAAATCAAGACCACAATGAGATACTACTTCACACCCATTTGGATGACTATAATCAAAGGGAAACAATAACAAGTATTGGTGAGGATGTGGAGAAATTGGAACCCACATATGTTGGTGGTGGGAATTTAAAATGGTACAGCTGCTGTGGGAAATAGTCTGGCAGTTTCTCAAAAGACTAAACATAAGAGTTACTGTATGACCCAGAAATTCCACTCCTACTTATATATCCCAGAGAAACGAAAATATATGTCCATATAGAAACTTGTACATACATGTTTATAGTGGCATTATTCATAATATCCAAATGAAGAAGCAACTAAGTATCTATCAACTGATGAATGGATAAATAAAATGTGGTAAATCCACATAATGGAATACTTTTTTTGGCAATAAAAGAGAATGAAGTACTGATACATGCTACAACATGGATGAACCTTGAAAACATGCCAAGTGAAAGAAGTCAGACACAAAAGAAGTCAGACACAAAATATTGTATGATTCTATTTATAGGAAATTTCCAGAATAGGCAAATCCATAGAGACAGAAAGTTTATCAGTGGTTGCCTAGGGCCAGGGGCAGGGGGATGGTGGTGATGCCGTTGGGGAGAAATGGGAACTGGCTGCTTATGGGCTCAGGGTTTCTTTTTGGGGTGATGAAAGTGTCCTAAAATTGTGGTGATAGTTGTACAACCCTATGAATATACTAAAACTATTGAATTGTGCAATTTATATGGCTGAATTGTATTGTCTGTGAATTATAGCACAGTAAAGCTGATATACATACAAGTGGTAAGTGGTAAGAGATGTCCACAGCAAGTGGTAAGAGATGGCCCAGTGACATCATTTAAACAATTTTTACTACAATTTTTTTCAGTTCTTAATTTTATTTTATATCATTATTCTTAGCTCCGGCCTAAATGCTTGGATATATGTAAAGAGGCATAGAATGGGTCGTGGGTGAATGTGTCAGACTCGCTGTGGGTTACTGGCAGCTACAAAAGCGAAACAGTTCTGGAAAGGAAATTCCCATCCCGTTTTGTTAGTGGGGATGGCAGCTCCATGTCAGACCCACTTGAGTTAACAGCAACCCTAAGATCTAAGATCTGGATCTGTCCTCCATTCCCTAAGATAGATAAGGCTTGGCAGTCTGGGCTCAGCCATTTGTGGGAAACACCGACCTTACTTTCATCCCCGATTAGATGGCTAAATTCCCCCTTGTGGCCTGGGAAATTCCTTTTCACTGAGACATGGGGACCAGGGTGAAGAGGGGGTTAGAGACAGGCTGGTGGACAGTGGGATGGGAGCAGAGAAGAGTGCACCCAGGTTTTGTTTTGTTTGATGAAGGGACATATTTGAGAGAGAGGAGATAATCTTTCACCTCTTGCACAGAATGTGGAAGCATAAATTACAAGTTTGCTTTCAAAACCCAAATAAATAATATAATTTATTATATGCTTTACAAGTGAAATAAACTTCATGTTATTTTCCAAGTCACTTCCAAATTCATACACTTATATAGCACGTCTTTGGTTGGCCAAAAAGTTCGTTCAGGTTTTTCCAGACAATGTTATGGAAAAACCCAAATGAACTCTTTGGCCAACCCTAGATATATATATATATATATATATATATATATATATATATATATATGTATATATGTATGTATGTATATATGTATGTGTATATATATGTATATATATATATACTTTTTAAATTGAAGTATAGTTGATTTACAATGTTGTGCTAATTCCTGCTTACAGCAAAGTGACTCAGTTTTACACATATATACATTCTTTTTTAATATTCTTTTCCATTATTATTTATTCCAGGAGATTGGATATAGTTCACTGTGCTATACCGTAGGACCTTGTTGTTTATCCATTCTAAGTGTAATAGTTTGCATCTACTAACCCCAAACTCCCAGTCCGTCCCTCTCCCTCCCCCCTCCCCCTTGGCAACTGCAAGTCTGTATGTCTGTGAGTCTGTTTCTGTTTTGTAGGTAGGTTCCTTTGTGCCATATTTTAGAATCCACATATAAGTGATATCATATGGTATTTGTCTTTCTCTTTCTGCCTTACTTCACTTAGTATGATAATCTTCTAGTTGCATCCATGTTGCTGCAAATGGCATTATTTTGTTCCTTTTTATGGCTGAGTAGTATCCCATTGTATATATGTACCACATCTCCTTTATCCATTCATCTTTTGATGGACATTTAGGTTGTTTCCATGTCTTGGCTACTTCATATATTTTTTAAAAATTACAGTGATTCAAGAAAGCTTCCAAATTGTTACATGAGGAGTATTAATAAACGCTCTATCAGAAAACAAAAAAGGAATGGAAGCAATTCAAAATGGGTGTCATATTCTGAAATAAAACCAACATCAGTTAGGGCTGAAAAAATTTTAATGCAGTTGGTTTTAAACGGTAACAGAGTATATAGACTCTCGATTTCTATCCATAAAAAGGGGTGAAAAAAGACATCCCATTTATTTTCAGCTAGTCTGGAATCAGTTCTTACAACATTCTTACCAAGCTGAACCTGTGGGACAATTCACTAGCTTCCATTCCTGGTGGTGACTCTCAGCTCTAGACTTCACTGCCTAAAGTATCACAATTCTTGCCTCTTCTTATGTAGGCGGTATTTGATTTGAGCTGTTAGCACTTGTGGGGGAGGTTTTGCCTAAAATATTTTAATCAGCTGTAATCGGTACAGCTCCCAGCATTTGCTTCTGCATACCACACCAGTATTTCCCAAACCCTGCTGCACATTGGAATCTCCTGACAGTCTTTAAGTATACTGACACTTTGTTCCCACTTGTAGATTTTTTTGGCTTAGCAGGTATAGGATGCAGCCTGGATGCTGGAATTTAAAAAATTCTCCCAATGTTCCTCATGTGCAGCAAGAATTGGGCACCACTGTACTAGACTATTATTTACGGACTCTCGGTGTAAGCCACTCTCTGACTAAAAGGGAAAAGCATTAAGCCACACACTGGTACAAGAAGCATGTGACTATTAAATTGCTCGGTTGAATCTAAAGGCAAGTGGTAAGAGATGGTGCAGTGACATCATTTAAATAATTTTTACTACAGTTTTTTTCAGTTCTTAATTTTATTTCATATCATTATTCTTAGCTCGAGGCTGAATGCTTTCTCTTTCTTCCTGACATTAATATCTTTTACATATTTTTGTAACTTTATCTCTTAACTCTGTCGTCTCTTGGCAAGTTCAGCATATTTCATTTCTTGCTCTTTTTTTGATGAATGAATCCCCGAAGGCTCCTATTTATATGCTTTGCTAGATGAAGGTTTCTTGTGTTCCCAATTTGAACATTACCTGGGACTAGATGGTCTCAGCAAGCAGTGAGGAAAGGCAGTCTTGCCTCGATACCCAGTCCAAATCAGCACTGACCTGTTTCTCACTGACGTCATTGGAAACTAATCTCTAATTTGTTTTCCATTATCATTCCAAGATCTCCCCCCATTTCTCCACTGCTGTTCTTGCCATTTGTTGCTTTCCAGGCTTCTCTATTATTGAATAACTATGCAGAAAAGAATTTCCCCAGAGGTTTTGGATTGAATTTTTTCAAGATTTAAAAAATGTCCTTCTTTATTAATGAGCCGTGTGGGCAGTTTGTGTCTGGGTTGGCCTGTTTTTGGAGCCCTCCCTATTGCTTTGCCAAGATACTATTTGAAATATGACTTAATATGCCTTGAACTTCCTTTTGGAAACTACTGATATATATAATGTCAGAACCAAAGCAACAATAGCCCACATCACAACTGCCTTAAATGGATAGGCTTAGGGCTTTTTATGTTTTCACACACAATTCTACCTAATGCCTGCGTTTCTTTGAAATTACAGGATAATATTTTTTTAACTGAGAGGGACATCACCTGTAATTATGCTGACATAACTACTGTCAATATTTTGGTATATTTCTTTTTAGTCTTTTTTCTATACATTTTTTTCAAGTTTTTATGATAAAAAATTTAAGCATATAGAAAAAAATGAAAGGCTAGCATGAAGGACCATATACCTACCACCTAGATTCAATGGTAATTAGAATTTTCCATAAATAATTCCTTTCTCTGTCTCTTCTGGCTCTGTTTTTCTGTAGCTCTCTCCATCTCTGTCTATCTCTGTCTCTTAGGAGAGTGAGCCATGCTTCTTTACTTTCCAAAATATAAAACATTCTCTTATGTAACATAAATAACATGATCATCAAAATTAGTAATAGCTCCCAAATACAATATAATACCTAATCTGTATTTAAAATGTCCTCAGTTTCCCCCAGATGGTTTTCCAAACCAGGATACAGTTAAGGGTGGCCATTGGGTTATTACGTTTCTCTAGTTTCTTTTCATGACATCACCTTTTGAAGAGACCAATCTCGTAGAATGTCTCACATTTTGATGAGGAATTGTTTCTTCCAGGTAATAGTTGACTTGCTCTGTTCCCTGTGTTTCCTACAGACTGGAAATTAGATCTAAGGCCATGGCTAACATTTTTGGCAAGACTGTTTCATAGGTGACGCTGTGTAGCTCATATTAGTTGATGTCAAGAGGCATATAGTATCAGAGTATCTTGCTAGGAGCAATGCTGTTTGATTCCCCAATTAAAGTGATGCAGTCACATACTTGCATTTATTTTCCCTTTGTGATCGGCAAGTAGTCTGTGGGGTGAAATTTTGGTACTTTCAAATAGTATCCAGTCCCTCATTATCTTTTCACCTAATGGTGTTAGCATTCACTGAGATTCTTGCCTGAATTATTTCACTGGGGATTTCAAAATGGTGATTTTCTAATTCTATTCTTTCCATATTTATTAGCTGGAATTATTCTCTATAAATGAACTTTCCCTCATAAATTTTTTCCCTCCTAAAATGACAGGGTAAGTGCCTAATGATTTTCTTTATTTACTAATTTTCAGAGCAAATAATTAGTTTAATATTTCATAGTTTTTTTAAGGCACAAAGTTGAGATCATAAAGCATATACAGTTTCTGTGTTTTTGAGTTAGTGTACTAGTGTACTAGAGTTAGTATTTTCTCATAATGATTTGTAAATATCTCCTCTAATGGCTATGTATAATTTTTCTGTGTAGTTGAATCAAAACTCTACTAAATATTTAGGTTGTTTCCAGTTATTCAGTGGTGATGAATAATGTTTTAGAACATTCTGCACCTGAAGTTTTGCTTAAATATTGGATTATTTCCTTAGGATAGAGTCTATTATCTTAAAACCCCAATTAAGCATGTAACTATGTAGAGCATGCTGGTCAGTGATTGGCTTAGGGATATATAATGCACCTTAGTTAAACGCTGCTCCCCCCACCCATCCCTTTAGATTAAATGCTCATCTAGTGCTGTAGTTTTCCTCGTGCTACCTTGTATTTCACTTCACTTTAAATGTCTGTGTTCTCTTTCTCAATTATCTTACAAACCCTTTGAGGTCAGATATTGTGTTCCATTTCTCTGTGTATCCCTAACATCATGCATTATGCTTTTTATTCATCATAGACACTGAAGAAATGTTTGTTGATGCTGGTGATTTCATGATATTTTGCCTTATTGTGGCAAATTTAGTAGCTTTAAAGTGTTTAGAGCTGTCTGTGATTTTGGAGGCTTATGTCTAATTAAAGACTCATTTTGGTCTATTCCTCCTATTAAAAAGCTCCATCATTTTGTTTGTGAAGTATGAGATTGGTGAGGGTGTTGCTAATGTGTTTCCTAAATTACTCCCAGGTCCGGAAGTGATTCTTTTATTTTAAAGCAAAATCTATTGCATCATCTGTGGTGTGCTGCTGAGAGGTCATAGGTATGGACCAATTAGTGAGCAATGTGGCTGGATGTCTCCATAGTGTGGCAGTATCTTCTCCTGGGAAGATTTCATTGACAGATGACTCTGCATAAAAGTGGTGAACATTTAGCTTGGGACACACATGTTAGGGGAGATAAAACCTTTATTACCTACAGTGGTTGATATTTATTTGGTATTGCTAGACATCAATGATGGCCCTCAAACTACTGCTATTTTTTTTTAATCAGTTCTTTTTTTTTTTAACATCTTTGTTGAAGTATAATTGCCTTACAATGTTGTGTTAGTTTCTGCTGTTTAACAAAGTGAATCAGCTATATGTATACATATATCCCCATATCCCCTCTCTCTTGCATCTCCCTCCCACCCTCCCTATCCCACCCCTCTAGGTGGTCACAAAGCACTGAGCTGATCTCCCCATGCGATGCAGCCGCTTCCCACTAGCTATCTATTTTACGTTTGGTAGTGTATATATGTCCATGCCACTCTCTCACTTCGTCCCAGCTTACCCTTCCCCCTCCCCCTGTCCTCAAATCATTCTCTACGTCTGCATCTTTATTCCTGTCCTGCCTCTAGGCTCTTCAGTACCTTTTTTTTTCTTTTTTTTAGATTCCATATATATGTGTTAGCATATGGTATTTGTTTTCCTCTTTATGACTTACTTCACTCTGTATGATAGACTCCAGGTCCATCCACCTCACTACAAGTAACTCAATTTCATTTCTTTTTATGGCTGAATAATATTCCATTGTATATATGTGCCACATCTTCTTTATCCATTCATCTGTTGATGGACACTTAGGTTGCTTCCATGTCCTGGCTATTGTAAATAGAGCTGCAATGAACATTGTGGTACATGATTCTTTTTGGATTATGGTTTTCTCAGGGTATATGCCCAGTAGTGGCATTGCTGGGTGGTAAGGTAGTTTTATTTTTAGTTCTTTTAAGGAGCCTCCATAGTGGCTGTATCAATTTACATTCCCACCTACAGTGCAAGAGGGTTCCCTTTTCTCCACACCCTCTCCAGCATTTATTGTTTGTAGATTTTTTGATGATGGCCATTCTGACCGGTGTGAGGTGATACCTCGTTGTAGTTTTGATTTGCATTTCTCTAATGATTAGTGATGTTGAGCATCCTTTCATGTGTTTGTTGGCAATCTGTATATCTTCTTTGGAGATGTGTCTATTTAGGTCTTCTGCCCATGTTTGGATTGGGTTGTTTGTTTTTTTGGTATTGAGCTGCATGAGCTGCCTGTATATTTTGGAGATTAATCCTTTGTCAGTTGCTTCATTTGCAAATATTTTCTCCCATTCTGAGGGTTGTCTTTTTGCCTTGTTTATGGTTTCCTTTGCTGTGCAAAAGCTTTTAAGTTTCATTAGGTCCCATTTGTTTATTTTTGTTTTTCTTTCCATTTCTCTAGGAGGTGGGTCAAAAAGGTTCTTGCTGTGATTTATGTCATCGAGTGTTTCGCCTAGGTTTTCCTCTAAGAGTTTTATAGTGTCTGGCTTTACATTTAGGTCTTTAATCCATTTTGAGTTTATTTTTGTGTATGGTGTTAGGGAATGTTCTAATTTCATTCTTTTACATGTAGCTGTCCAGTTTTCCAAGCACCACTTATTGAAGAGGCTGTCTTTTCTCCATTGTATATTCTTGCCTCCTTTATCAAAGATAAGGTGACCATATGTGCATGGATGTATCTCTGGGCTCTCTATCCTGTTCCATTGATCTATATGTCTGTTTTTGTGCCAGTCCCATACTGTCTTGATTACTGTAGCTTTGTAGTATACTCTGAAGTCAGGGATCCTGCTTCCTGCAGCTCTGTTTTTCTTTCTCAAGATTGCTTTGGCTATTCGGGGTCTTTTGTGTTTCCATACAAATTGTGAAATTTTTTGTTCCAGTTCCGTGAAAAATGCCAAACTACAGACCAATATCTCTGAGGAACATAGATGCAAAAATCCTCAACAAAATACTAGCAAACAGAATCCAACAGCACATTGAAAGGATCATACATCATGGGGATCAAGTGGGGTTTATCCCAGGAATGCAAGGATTCTTCAATATACGCAAATCAGTCAATGTGATACACCATGTTAACAAATTGAAGGATAAAAACCATATGATCGTCTCAATAGATGCAGAAAAAGCTTTTGACAAAATTCAACACCAATTTATGTAGAAACTCTCCAGAAAGTAGGCATAGAGGGAACTTACCTCAACATAATAAAGGCCGTATATGACAAACCCACAGCCAACATCATTCTCAATGGTGAAAAATTGAAACCATTTCCACTAAGATCAGGAACAAGACAGGGTTGCCCACTCTCACCACTATTATTCAACATAGTTTTGGAAGTTTTAGCCACAGCAATCAGAGAAGAAAAAGAAATAAAAGGAATCCAAATCAGAAAAGAAGTAAAACTGTCACTGTTTGCAGATGACATGATACTAAACATAGAGAATCCTAAAGATGCTACCAGAAAACTACTAGAGCTAATCAATGAATTTGGTAAAGTAGCAGGATACAAAATTAATGCCTAGAAATCTCTTGCATTCCTATACACTAATGATGAAAAATCTGAAAGAGAAATTAAGGAAACACTCCCATTTACCTTTGCAACAAAAAGAATAAAATACCTAGGAATAAACCTACCTAAGGAGACAAAAGACCTGTATGCAGAAAACTATAAGACACTGATGAAAGAAATTAACGATGATACAAACAGATGGAGAGATATACCATGTTCTTGGATTGGAAGAATCAACATTGTGAAAATGACTCTACTACCCAAAGCAATCTACAGATTCAATGCAATGCCTATCAAACTACTGCTTTTTAATGGCTCATTTTCATGAATGACAGTATCAGTGGCAAAACTTGTTCTCTGAGGATTCTTTGGTTTTGTTTCAATAGCATTAAAGTTGAAATTTAATTCAACATTAATACTTATAATCTATTAAATCATCTTTCTTGGTTGTACTTCACATACATTCTTTTTTTTTTTTTTTAGAAAATCACATTAATTTTTTTTTTTAGTTTGAAACGTTTTATCTTCAGGAATGTTTAGATCTAGAAGTATGATGTTTTTTAAACTAATAGTGGTAGATGGACAGAATTATTCTTCTCTATGAGCAAACTGTACCTCTGTTGCATAGATCACAGAATAAACTTTGAAATGCATGAGTACATTTTTTTCATTGTTTTGAGATGAGAATTTCTTTAATAGACTTCTATCAAGGACAGGAATCATGTCTTATTAAAAAAATCAAATCTCCAGAGCCCAGTATAATGCCTAATGGGTGCTCAATAAATTTTTCTTGAGTCAAAGAATTAATTTTTCTCTATTGCTGTTGGTGGGGCCTAATAAAAGAACAAATAGAGTAGCTCCATTAGTCTCCAAATAACATAAAACCCTTTGCAGTTCTTAGAATAGATGATAATAATGCTTCCTTATAACTTAAAAAAAAAGAGGTACTTTAATCTCTGTCTTTTGGTCCAACCAAGTGGACATTCTCATTTTTCTTTACAACCTGTTTTTCATAAAACACACACGCATACACAGACATCATGGAAAAATGCATAAAAATTAATTAGACTTAAGTATTTTCAGTGCTGTGTAAGCGTTAGTCCCATTTACAGTCATAACATCCTTATAAAATGAGTATGATTATCTTCTGCACATAGGTGGGTAAATTGAGGGACCATGTTTGCAGTGACTGAGTTGAGTCTTTAATGTCATAGAGTTTTCTCACTCTTCTCTTAGGCAAACAGAATCCATCTGTACTTTTGCTGGAATGCTATTTTCCATTGTTACTAATTGCAGTTAGTACAAAACAATTTCTTAATTCTGGGAAAACACCAAACAGATTTTTAACACAGAGAATAGAAGGTAACTGAAGTATACTCTGGTGGACAAAGGTTTTAATTAGCAGAGGAAAGAACACAGTGAAATAGGAGAGACTAACCACTACATAGAAATCTGTCCTGTATCTGTTCTTACCAGGGCCACCCTGTCATTGTCAGACCCATTTCAGATTCCCATGTTAGTGGCCTAGACCTGTTACTTTTGTCCTCCTTCTCTAGTTACCCTAAGAGTCAGACCTTCCTGCACACATGGTCCTGTCTGACTTCTCAAGTCCAGAGGTTGCTCTGGGACTGTGTCTTTCATCCATTTCACAAGATCCATCTGTTCCTTACTTTTCAATACTTCATTTATTCCCAGGAAACTAAGTGACCCTATATATACCTAAATGTACACCTGCATAGCCATCCATCTCTTTTTACCCCATTTCAGAAACCCTATCTTATCCACAAAGTGGCTTGAGGAAAGGATGTACCAGTGATTTTTGGAGGGAAAACATACAGGTTGAACAGATAGTTGAAGTGCTAAGGGAGTGTTTAGATTTTGTTTCCTTCTAGGATTTTCTTTTTTTTTTTTTTAACCACCAGCCTCCAACCCCACTCTAGAAACTCAGTATAGAAACTCCTCCGAGGCCTGGTTAAAAACCTTCCCAACCAAACCACCTGAAAAACACTGTGAGCTGATAAAAACCACAGAGCATGTAAGTAAAGGGTGTGTATGTAGCAGAGAGGATGTGATCAAGAAAAGTTCTATGCTTAATTCTGAAGGCAAATTTTATTTCTTTTGAATTATACTCTTTCCATTCCCTTCTTTTGTTACTTCATGATACCTGGGGCACTTCAGTCAGGACAGAAAACAATAACCATAATTACTTTAAAATTTTATGGTCTTACTATTATTTATTTTTAAATCCCTGTGATGTAGTTAATATCACTCCCATTTTATAGCTGAAAAATATGGAATACAAAGAAGTTAAGTGATTGATAGAATTAGTAAGTGGCGGAAACTGAACTTAATCCAGGGCTTCCAATTCTAACTCTGTGCTTCCTTTACTAAACCACAGTGCGAAGACAATAGCACGGTATATGGGAAGTGACAAAAATGTACCTAAGGAAGAAAGACCGTACTTAGGATTTCAAAAAATTAGTTTAACAACATTATATACAGAGTCATTATTTCGGTAGAAAACTGTAGAGAAATAAAATGCCAAAGTTTCTTCTAACTCACTAGATTGGTACATGTCAGCCCTATAAAAGGCTATGCTTCATTGATTTCAGAAATGACAACTATAGCAATAGTAAGAAAGGAGGCCCATAAAATTCACAGGAAGTACCTAAGGGAAATTTAAATGAAAAACATTTAAAAATGAAAAAAATAGATCTATGTTGAGGAAAACACATCTTAAAGAATCAAAGTGAGGAAAATAAAAAACTCCGATCTCAGTTGCTGCAATAAAGAGTGAGTAGCTAAAATATGAATCTCTTTTCATTACAATATAACTACTAATCAACCAAAGAGAGTAACAGCCCACGGAACTGAGGACCATTAAGCATGACAAGGGGTTATGTACAGTGACTGTATTATAAAAAGATTTTCTCTGTAGATTCCAAAGTATACTCTTTATTTAGAGTAGAAAACATTTCAACATTAAAAAAAACTCTGTTACAATTAAGATAAATCTATTTCGACTTTTTCCCTAGAATAATTCCTAATTGCCATGTAATATAGTCAGTCCATCTGTCACGTGTTAGAAGGAAAAGAGAAAAGTGATGGGAAAAAAGTCTCTGTTCAATCTGGTTTATTGAAAATACATTCTATGTCAATTTATAAAAATCTTTCTTTACCTATAAATAGTGGATCTGGCTGCAAACATTATAATGATGGATTTCTCTCAGGTTTACTAGAACCTCATATGCTTATCTAACTTTACCTTAATATTTTTTTAAAAAAATATTAATACAACAGTATAAAGAAAAGAATAAAATTCATCCATAATTCCTCTGCCCAGAGAGAAACACTTTTAACATTTTGGTGTATTCCTTATTTAGATTTGAGAATGCTAAGTGGAATAGGTTATGGTTCAGGAGGATATTTTCATAGGAATGGCACTCTTAATTTTAAGAGAATGGGATATTAAAACTTTGAAAAAAACTGAAGTACCAATTATTTGTAATTACGCAAGTATTCAATCAGGAGATTGTTCTCTCTCAATGCTCACGGACTCTAGGTATTGAAAGGTACCTGAGGCCAGAATACAGTATCACTTCAATAGGTGGTGTTGAGTCTTTGACAGAACATGATTTAGTAATTACTTGGGTCATTCTGACAACTCTCCTTTTTAAATCATTTTACTGATTAAAGATTTTAGAGTTCAGTATTTAAGACTTTTTCAAAGTTTAAAAAATATTTATTAGTGCTCGCTTTGGCAGCACATATACTAAAATTGGAACGATACAGAGAAGATTAGCATGGCCCTTGTGCAAGGATGACATGCAAATTCGTGAAGCGTTCCATGTTTCTTGGGTCATTTATAGAGACATGGATGGACCTAGAGACTGCCATACAGAGTGAAGTAAGTCAGAAAGAGAAAAACAAATATCGTATATTAATGCATATATGTGGAATCTGAAAAAATTGGTATAGACAATCTTATTTACAAAGCAGAAATAGAGACACAGATGTAGAGAACAAACGTATGGATACCAAGCGGGAAAGGGGGTGTGGGTGGGAAGATTGGGAGATTGGGATTGACATATATACACTATTGATACTATGTATAAAATAGATAACTAATGAGAACCTACTGCATAGCACAGGGAACTCTACTCAGTGTTCTGTGGTGAACTAAATGAGAAGGAAATCCAAAAAAGAGGGGATATATGTATACGTATAGCTGTACATTATAAACTAACACAATATTGTAAAGCAACTATACTCCAATAAAAAAAATATTTATTATAGACCAGTGGTTGCAAAACATATGTACTCAACAGAATCACCTGGGCAGGCTTATAAACACAGATTTCTGAGTTTCTGATTCAGTACATCTGGGTTGGGGCTTGAGACTGAATTTCTAACAAGTCCCCACCCCAGGTGAGGCTAGTGCCGCTGGCCTGGGGAACCACACTTTGAGAACCACTGATACAGAGGCTACTTACATGAAGACAGTTTAGAAGAGGCAATTTTCCCTTAACACTGCAAAAAGAGTTTCATCCTTACAATTTAGCATCTTCCATTTGGGATATTTCACACCACAGTGATGAGTTCTAGGTTTTATTTAGGATTTTTAGCATGAAATTTTGTAGTCTGATTTTGAGTATGTCAGAATGAGTATGTCAGAAACAAGCTCGAGTATAAACTATAGGAGTTCAACGTAGATCTCTACAGGCATGAGAGAGGAAAAGCAATTTTTTTTTTTTTTTTTCAATCAAAGGAATGCTTTATTAAAAGAAAAGAATTGATAAGGCATTTCTCTCTTCCATAGCTAAAATCACAGGGCTTAAAAGTTGAGCAGGGCATTTCCCAGTATGACACCGTGTCAGTCCTTGGATGAAGAGACTCTTCATGCTGGGACTCGATTGGCCTGACAGTGTCCCACAGTCCCCATTGCTGCTTCTAGAATACCTGTTTGCTTCACTAGAGCCTCTGACAAATTGCCTTGTGCGAGGAAAAGCAATTTCATCAAAAGAAAACCTCAGAAATTCTAGAATTTCCTATTTACATGCAGATTGCCTATAAAAGCTTATAAATCTGTTATGTATGGTGAAAATTTCTGTTTCTCATGTTCTAAACCCCAACTATTTTATTTTCTTCTTCAAACTCTAAATCTTGCATGTGAGGATGATCTGGCTGCAACATCTGTCACCCCTTTGATTGCCAGGGTTGATTGGGCTGATCTGGCTGGCTAAGCAACTGTCCTCTTCCTCCCTGTCCACTCCATCACATGTGTCCCTCCTGAAGCTGCATGCTGGTGGAGAAGGGCAACCTTCCCCGATAGAGGTGGATCTTTCTTCCTTCAAGTGCAGGCAGGTAGCTGTGCTCTCCTGCTAGGACCTCCAAACAAGCTCTCATGGTCCATTTGTAGGACAACATAGGACAGTCAAGCTACCAGGACTCCAGATACATCCTAACGAGGGCTCTGCAAGTGGCAGTCTGCCTTTCTTAAAAAAATAAATAAACGTTGGGGCTTCCCTGGTGGCGCAGTGGTTGAGAATCTGCCTGCTAATGCAGGGGACACGGGTTCGAGCCCTGGTCTGGGAAGATCCCACATGCCACGGAGCAGCTGGGCCCGTGAGCCACAACTACTGAGCCTGCGCGTCTGGAGCCTGTGCCCCGCAACGGGAGGGGCCGCGATAGTGAAAGGCCCGCGCACCGCGATGAAGAGCGGTCCCCGCACCGCGATGAAGAGTGGCCCCCACTTGCCGCAACTAGAGAAAGCCCTCGCACGAACCGAAGACCCAACACAGCCAAAAATAAATAAATAAAGTAGCTATACAATTTAAAAAAAAAAATAAATAAATAAATAAATAAACGCAACCCCCCTAAACCTCATTAGCATGGCTCTTCCTCTTCTCTTACCCACGATCAGTATCCAGCCACTCTCACAGATGTTCCTAGTCCAGAAGCCTCACCCATTTTCCAATCTTCTGATGCTGTGTAGAGCATCTGCAGAGTATGAGACAGGAAAAGGAGGTCCAGTGGGTCTCAGCCCTTTGCCAGGCCACCCTGCACTGACGCGAGAACTCTGTAAAATTTTGTGTTTCAAAATGTCTTGCAGTCATCGAGGCAGGATACTGGTTTGGGAGTCAGGTGACCTCCATTCCAGCTCTAGTTCTGCTGTGAGTCAGAACAGCAGGCAAATTGGTTAACAGTAGGCAAATTGGTAAACTCATTCTGGCGAAATGTCCAAGAGTTTAGGACTTTGGTGTCAAGCAGACCTGGGTTTGAACCCCGGTTTCTGATAGTCACTGGCTCTGGGAATCCGTAAAAATGGGGACAATAGCCATGCATACACTGAACAGGGTTGATGTAAATATCAGAATATAGATATCCGTCCCAGTCCCACACTGTAGGCACCCAATACTGCGAGTTATTATTACTATACATAGAATGATAGGGTTGGCCTGCATAATTGATACTCTGGCACTTAATTGATGCTTTGGGCACAGTGCTATGATTTTAAGTAAAATGTACAGTTGAAAAATAATGATGGCTGTATTAGTCTGTCAGGGCTGCCATAACAAAATACCACAGACTGGGTGGCTTAAACAACAGAAATTAGTTTTCTCATAGTTCTGGAGGCATCAGGGTGTCAGCAGGTTGGTTTCTTCTGAGGCCCTTCTCGTTCTCTTGTAGGTGGCTGTCTTCTCCCTGTGTCTTCACATGGTATTTTCCTGTGTGTGTGTTTGTGTCCAAATTTCCTCTTCTTGTAAGGAAACCAGACATATTGGATTAGGGCCCACCCTAATGACCTCATTTTAACTTAATTACCTCTTTAAAGACCCTATCTCCAAATACAGTCACATTCTGGGGTGCCAGGAATAACGTAGGAATTTTGAAGGGAAACAATTCAGCTCATAACAATGGCTAAGCATGCAATTTGGGCCTTTTTTTTCTACTGGGTTTGATGAAGAATTGTGATGAATTGATCTTTAATTTTGGGTTTTCAGTTTCTGTTTTGGTGAGTCATTTCATGGTGAACCTTGGGTAGTCAAAGACAAAAAACAAAAGAAATCAGAAACACTACCACCATCACCACCACTGAAACCCAGAGGGAAGCAGTGACATCAATCATGTCAAAGAAAATAATTCTCAAACCACTACTTAACATGAGAATGTACATTTTATTTTTAAATTTTTTTCATTTTAATAATATATTTCATTTGACCTGATATATTTTAAATTATTTCAACATGTAAACAATGTAAGGAAATTATTAATGAGATGAGAATGTACATTTTAAATGCTCACAGATTTACCTAATCCTGTCTTGTTTTCTGAGAATTATTAGCCTGACTCCATAATATCTGGCTTATTCAATGGTGTTAATATTGGTTGTGGCTTTGTTTTTTGTGCCGACATCTGCCTCAGAACTGATGGCCTCACTTTCTGCAAAAGAATACTGATCACCCACAGATTAAATACATTAGTGGCAAGAAACAATTTTCACATTCCATATTTTCTGCTGTGTGGGCATGTATTGACTGATAAATTAATGCCCTTGTGGGCAGTTGCCTGGCAAAGCTCTGAGATCCCTTATACCTTTTGTTTCTACCTCATGCTCTTAATTCATGACACACTAATGATTTCCAGATCAGTAAGTGTACTTGTTAAAATGTATTTAAACATAGTCTATTGCAAACCAATACTTTTGTCATTGGAGTTGGGAAGAATACGTCAGCTTACCTTGGCTTGGGAGCTATTTCAGCGAGGAAGTTCTCTTAGGTGTGAAAAAGATCATGTTTAATAAACAGTGCTTGGGATGTACTTGGTGCTCAAAAAATGTCAATTTATTATTCATTTTATCAAAAGTCTCAATTCATTGTGGGCATAATCATGAAATGATTTTACCTTCTCAAGTTATGCTCTGCCTCTGGGTAGTGGGCTCCTTTGAGGCATTTCAGTGCAATTCCACAACTTTAAAGACACAGAAGACACACAGTTATTAGGCTAGTTCATTGATCATGTTTTAAGGGTAGTACTAACCATTTAAAAACATTAAACTCATATACATTCAAAAGTAAAAAATATATATGTATAGAAAACTCATACTTGGCCCAAATCTCTAGCCATACCCCTGCCCATATAGGCAAGACTTTTGGCTCTAGCTGCTTGCTACTGGTAGTGATGGTGGTGGGCAGAGTGGTGGTAAGGGGAATAGTAGTGGTTGGTGGTGCTGGTAGAAGCTGGAGCAGTGGTTTGTAGGCTGGCTGACTGGAGCAGGCAGAGAGCACATGGTGGACACTCTCTGAGGCACCTCCCCTCACTCCTACCTTCTCTCTGCTTCCCCTATGGTGCTGGGGTGGGGAGCAAGTAGGAAAGGCAGAGGCAAAGGTCTCCTTATAGAATGGCCTATAATGAAGTAGCAGCTACTACTCTGCCGATTGTGACTGGCACTTGTACATTTGCATTTTATGGTAGCAACCAAATGCTATTCTCTCTGTGGTGTGTTTGTTGATTCTTCGAAGGGTGCTGATAGGGGCCTCCTCTTTGCACAGTCCCTAGTTTGGGGGGTCTGGCTTGGATTCCAGCCACTATGGCCACAGCCCCTGCCACTTCACTTGGGGTCCACATCACTTGGAGTCCCATAACTGTTGGGTGATTGTTCAGTTCAGTAAAAGTGAGGTGGCTCAGACATATAGACCCCTTCATCAGTGTCATCTTGACCCACAGGCACTCAAGAATCCTTGTTTCTCCAAAGAGTGGAAATTCAGGTTGCCTCTCCCAGACAAACCTTCTCTCAGCTCTATCATCATTCTCTGACGTGGCATCAGGCACTTGGCCATTCTGGTTCTTGATCCACTCTTAGATAAGATACTCATCTGTAGCCCCCACTGTAGTTGGGGATGAGAGTTTGGGAATCCTCTACTTTTATTATCACCTTTCTTTGGTTTTCAGGAGGTAAAGGAAGAGAATAGCCTCATTTCAATGAAGCTGTAGTCTCCCAAATCATGACCTCCTCTCTTCCAGTTCTTCCCTCAGTTCTTCCGGAACGGCAGCTCTCCACAAGCCCCGTGGGATGCTGCCTCCTCCACAATAGCTGTGGCTTTGACTCAGAATGTGGGGTTTTTCTGGACCTCTTCTTTCATCTCTGGGTCTTAGTTGCCAATTCTGTGTCTCAGAGCCTAAAGCTATACTGTTACTTTAGTTTTGTTCCCCTAAGCAGAAATAGGAAACAAAAGGAATGGGTTACATGGTCTTGAACATCCCATCTAACTATGAGACCTGAAAGACACTTGATAAAGAGGGGGGCCTACATTGCAAGAAATAGCTTTGCAAAGGAAGGTGTAATGCTAGATTTTATAGGGCTGGGACTACAAATGCATTGAGTAGTGCTCCAAACACAATCAGAATAGGTGACTACTTAACAGTTCTTCATTTATTGGGTGCTCTAGGCTAAGGTCTGTATTGTTTCTCATCTTCACAACATATTGCAAGGGGAGTATAATCAATCTCTCCATTCCATGATGAAGAAATTAAAGTTCAGAGAAGTCAAGTGATTGTCCAAATTATGCAAAACCTCTGAAGTAACATCCTCGGGACTTGCACACAAATATTCTCATTCCAACATTGGTATTATGTGTTACAGTGTAGCAAATACTTTTACTAAATGTGTCAGGGTGGTCTAAACTGTGGTAACAAATAGGCCCAAGCCTGGACTCAACACAATAGAAGTTTCTTTCTCTCTCACACGACAGCCCTGGGCAGTTGTGCAGGTCAGTGGGTGACTCTCCTCCATGTCTTCATGAAGGCTTCTTTCCTCTGTGGCTCTGCTGTCCTCTAGCAGGGGTTTTTTTTTTTTTTTTTTCTAAGTCAGGTTTATTTAGGTATAATTTACATATAGTGAATTTCTCCCTTCTTAGGTGTACAGTTCAGTGAGTTTTGATGAATACATACAGTTGCATAACCACTGTCACATTTGAGATCTAGAACGTGTCCATCAATCCAGAAGTACCCTTGTGCCCCTTTGTAGTCAATCTCCTTCCCTTCCCCACTGATTTCTGTCCTTATAAATTTGCCTTTTCCAGAATGTCTTATAGATGGGATCACATAGTAAATAGCCTTTCATGTTTAGATTTTTTTTTCCTCCTTAGCATAATCCTACCAGGGTCCTAAATTTTTTGTGTCATGGGCCACTTAGACAGTCTGGTTGAGCCTGCAAACTTCTTTCTTGGAATAATGTTACAAATGCATAAAATAAAATATTTAAGATTACATAATGAAAATTGTGTTGAAATTTCGTTATTAAAGTATTAAAAGAGCTAATTTGTGATAGAGTAGTATATGTGCTTTTAATTAATGCATTAAATAAGAAGATCTAGCAGTGGGTCTAATGATGACTATACTATCAAAGTAGTGATGAGCATACCTTGTATTTCAGATTTCTCCAACAACTGTAGTATTGGTGACTTTTATTGGTGAAAGGGTCAGTTACTGCTCATAGCACTGTGCTTTGTTGCCTGCATTAATAGTGAAAGGAACTGCAACATTTCAAATAGAGGTTAGTGGAAATAAAGATTTAAAGATATGCCTCATCTAAATCATAGATTCCCTGAGTTCTATCCGTGGATCCTTTGGGGCTCCACGGACCCCAGGTTAAGAATTCCTGCTTCTAGGACCTCATCATCATTTACAACCAGCCTACAGAATGGGAAGGGTGTAGAGAAACAGCTGTGGGAGATTTTCAGGACCTGGCTGGGAGTGGCATACATCACTTCTGCTCACATTCTGTTGGAGAGAACTTAGTCAGATGGCTCCACCTATCTGTAAGAAAGACAAGGAAATTTCTTCTAGCTGTGTACCCAAAGATGAGCTGGATGGATTTTGGTGGCTAGCTGGTCATCTCTGTCACACGAACCTTATTGAATTTAACGCTTGTAGGATACCACTTTACAATACCATCATACGTGACAAAAGCATGGTTTTGAAAAGTTTAATAATAATCTCATTTGGTTAGTAAACCAGCAACTCAGGACACAAATCTGGATCTTTTCATTCCAAATCCTACGCTGTCTGCACTATGTCTTGGTGTCCTTATAATGCCATGTGATTAAGGACCACTACAAAGATCTACTTGCATGAAAATACTGCTCCCTTTTCTATGGGGCCACTG